>NC_089769.1:13274583-13332083 GCF_040412425.1 Macrobrachium rosenbergii | reverse complement strand
ATATGCACATTATGTACTGGCAAGGAATCACAGACTTCGAATTTGTCATTATTTTGAGCTTGGAAGTGCCACTTCACCATATCACAAGGGACATGTCGCGCAGTCGATCTTGGTCGTTTTTGTGTCTCCTAAATTATGGGTATGTTTCCGAGTCTATCAATCTTTTGTTCAGGTGAAACATTTATAACCCCGTTTAGCCTATGTTTCTTCCACTGGAATGTTGTAACTTTCCGTCCTGCTTTAATATTTCCATCCCAGAAACAACATAAGTGAAGATATCGACAATGTTTTTTCCGGTTAAAAAAATCTTTCCCAAGTTTTTCTTGACGTAACTGAATCTCAAACCTCCCCTCCTCCTCCTCCCCCTCCGGCAATAAACTACATCACCACAAAAATAAGGTTCCAATGTTTTTTTTCCTCATTTTTATCTCCATATATTTCACAGTTCTGTACAGTTCTCTCTCTCGGCCATTCCACCATCACTCCAGACACATTCCATGGAAATGTGTTCCACTGTGTCATAGCTTTTCCTTTAAATATGCAACGCACATCTGGGTCGAGTTTTAGAGGGTGCTCTCGGCGGGCCACATACCCTAAAGCAATTCGTATCTTTTTCTCGTTTTACAGAAAAAGCAAATACACACACACACACACACAACCACACAAAATGAAAGGCGGAGGTGCGGACATTTAACCGAAACCAATCAATACTAATTCGTACTCCTCAATACTGTCTGATAGTTGGTAGTAATCTTTCCTTTCGTCTCTTTTTTTATTTTCTCAATTAGGAGTCGCTTCTATCATGCGTAGTTTCCCAAGACTCCTGTCCGCTGGATCTTCCTATTCCAAGCTTCCTGAAATCTCTAACTAACGCACCATTTCCCATGGCTCATAATTATCCAAGGGTACCCTTACTTCCTCTTTCATCTATGTTTTCATTGAAACATCTTCCTCGCTTCTCAAGATATATCCTCCCCCTTCAAAAAAAAAAAAAAAATAAATAAATAAAATAAAATAAAATAAAAAAAACCACTGCTGCATGGAGAGTTTTTCCCATATCAAGTAGTATGGTACCACAAAAACTGACCTACCGTACCACTGCCTTTCCCGAACAAGACAAATCTTGACTAAATGTGGGACAGCCTGTGTAGGGAGCAATGACATGAGGATAGCAACCTTAAATCCTACACAAACTTGAAGGTAACCTCTCTTGGAGCAACTGTACTTAAGATGAAAAGGGTGACGGTTAATATGTATAAACATAAAGCAATCATCTTTCTGTAATTCTATGCTTCTTCGGTAGGCTAATTAAACTGCAATATCGGCAAACGGTCGAGTGGCTTCGTACATGGGCTGCGGACGTTACACAAATTGGCAGCACGCTAAAAATACACCCATAATCACACTGTGCCTATATGGTAGGGATGGATGACAGCTCCTTACAGGAGAACCTTACCCATTACCTGGTCCAAAGTCCGAGTCCACAAACATTTAGCCATTCTTTGGCTGCTTTCTATCTTTGGAGCAAATAGCTTTTTTCTGTGATGTTATTTTAAATAATAAATGTTAAAATCTTACTTTCTTTCATTCATTAACTTCTTATCTGTGATACGGAATTATAAAACGAACTAGTGCACATACACACAATATATATATATAGGCTACATACGTATACATATACGCACGCACACAATATATATATATATACATACATATATATATATATATATATATATATATATATATATATATATATATATATATATATATATATATATATACACACACACAGAACACTGGATTAGAATGCGGCTAGTCGCCACGCTGTTTTATAAGCAAGAGTCCGTGCTGGCATTAGACCAGCTTAACCTCAAAAAAAAAAAAAAAAAAAAAAAAAAAAAAAAAAAAAAAAATCTGATTGGGTGGGAGAAAACACAATCTTAAGAGGTAAGGAAAGGAAAGATCGGGAACGAAGCACTGTAAAAAAAGCAAGCGGACACAGACTAGCCTAATTGGCTATTTTTCTGGTCGCTTAAGGCCTACTTATTCAAATTTAGAAAGCGGGCTTAAACATACCCAAAGATAGAGGGGAAAGATATTCAAAGAAACCTGGCCGTCACGTCCTCACCGAGACTTACACAAACATTCTTTCATATCCCACCTTTGTTTTTTTCCGAGCCCTCAGATCTCCTTATCTAAGGAGTAGGCCTCCCCTTCACGAAGAATAAATCCCAAGGTTACCTCCCGACTCTAACTTTCTCCCTCAATCTCTTTTCTTACCCTCTCAAAGGAAGTTTGTTTTGAATCTCTCTCTCTCTCTCTCTCTCTCTCTCTCTCTCTCTCTCTCTCTGTGAACTCGGTTTTGAGTCATTCTCTCCTTACTCTCTCTTTCTCTCTGAAGTTTGTTTTGAATCTCTCTCTCTCTCTCTCTCTCTCTCTCTCTCTCTCTCTCTCTCTCTCTCTCTATATATATATATATATATATATATATATATATATATATATATATATATATATATATATGTATGTATGTATATCTTACATTATCTCATTCTCCCTCAATCTCTTTTTCCTCCCTCTCTACAGAAGCTTGTTATGAATAATCTCTCTCTCTCTCTCTCTCTCTCTCTCTCTCTCTCTCTCTCTCTCTCTCTCTCTCTCTCTCTCTCTCATATAACAAAGAACAATGTAACAACGTACGTATTATTATTATAGCCCAACTCAGATAATGCAAAAGCGAAACAAACGTTGATATCACCAAGCCACAGACCTAATGACGATGCAATCAGAGAGAAGCATTACGCCCAAAATCACAGACGAGGAAAAACATTCCCCGGAATTCCTTTCATCCAGCGCTGAATTTGCGGCTCTCCTCTGGCTAGCAATTTACTCCGATTCCTTCGCCCCCGACTCCTCGTTCCGAGGGGCACGCCCGTCGCTAACATCTGGCGTTGGTATATACGTCCTTTTTCCTTCTAATAGCATCTTGCTCTCTTAAGTTCGCTTTTAGATGAGGGCGTTATAGTCTCCGTGCCAAGGTCGTTCACGAAAATTAATAGAAATAAAAAACAACATGGAAGGATTTTATCTATTTTTCTTCCAGAATGGATAATATAACCTTGAACTACACACACACACACACATATACACATATATATATACACACATATATATATATATATATATATATATGTATATATATATATATATATATATATATATGTATATATAATATATATATATAAAATGTATATATATATATATATATATAGATATAAAATATAGAACAATACTATATACCCATATATATTTATCTTATATATATATATATATAAATGATACAAAAGGCAGAACAATACTGTACACACACGTTTATCTTACAATGATATAGACACACACACACACAATATATATATATATATATATATATATATATATATATATATATATATATATATATATATATACACTGTATAATATGTGTGTGTGTATTTTCCTACGAGGTACAAATTACCCAACTGTGAAGGGCTTCGTCTTAACTTACGACGCGCGATTACGAGGAAAAGCCTCCAAGGCAGAAACGATTAATCTACGAAGTTTTGAATTATACTAAATTATCAATGTTTAGTACATACTTAGCGGCAGACGCCTCCCTGCTACGGAAAGGATAATATGCGACCATTCTTGCGCCAACATTTTAATGAGAGAGAGAGAGAGAGAGAGAGAGAGAGAGAGAGAGAGAGAGACGCTTTTCCAACAGAAGCCTAGAGCTCTGTTCTATTCCTTCGTTTCCCCCGTGGTGGGGTTGGGAGGGTGACTAAGATATCCTCGTCTCAATTACCATATTAACAAAATGTCAGAGCATACACATGTGCAGACAGAGAGAGAGAGAGAGAGAGAGAGAGAGAGAGAGAGAGAGAGAGAGAGAGAGAGAGAGAGTGATTCAGTACTTTATTCAATACAATTAAATACGGAAATAAACAAAATAACATCCATCCCACCGAAGCGTTGAACCAAACGCATTCAAAAGGCAATATCGATCTGTACGTATATTCACTAAACAAACACGACCAATATAACTCGAACAAAATATCTGTTGAAACACGACCATACAACCTGTACCTCGAACTGGCGCATAGGCTACATGAATTCAACACAATAAAATCTGTATACAATTCACAGGGAATGGGAATGTTCCCACTACTTTAATATTGGGCCCGTTATCACTACTACTACTAACACCACACCCCCTGCTGCTCCTACCACTACTATTAGTACTACTTTTTCTACCACTGCTACATAACCATTGTACTTTTGTACAGAAAACAGGGTCTGTAAAACAAATAAATGTCAATCAAACAATCGTGAACAGATCATATTAAAGAAGATAATGCCAGCTTCTACATCGAGTACTGCAAATACTTTCTCTTTCATTATAATATGGCTATAATTCTTTTTAAAAAATGGTGGGGGGCTGTATAAAATCAATGTCATAAACATGTCCTGTAGAGTAAAATGCATGGCAAACATTATAAAAGAGAGGCAAATATAAATTTAACCGGAAAAATCCATTCACACTGGTTTCAAAAATATATCGACTGCGTACACAAACAATGTGAAAAATATCCTATAGAGTAAATATAATTCGTCACGAAAACACGCACACACATCACTTCACATTTAGTTCGCAAAGCCCTGAAAAATAAAATGATGTCTCCAGGAAAAGAATATTCTTGATATATGAAAACAAAAACATATCACTCTTATACTCCTAATTCTTCATCAAGTTCATATTCCACAACCAACATTTCCAGTATAAAAGCTTTCCTTTTCCTTTAAGCAAGCAGTAATGATCTTGAAGAGTACCGCAGCTATGAAGCTCTCGATCAGAAACACAGTTACTGGAACACAGGGTAGCAGGACCTGGATCTGTATCACTGACACACTACAGTAAAACCACAGGGTAATATTAAAGTACACGGCCCCGGTCGGTATAACGCAAGGGGAAACACAAGAGACGCCCTCAAAGAAGTGGAACCCAATACAACAGAATCCGTAAGGGTTATATGCGAGCTTTCTTTAATTGTTCCAATACAGACAGCATGAATATTCAGATTACGAAACGAAGGGGAATAGCACAAGTTTAATTAGAAAAAAACGGCACAAAAACACACCTATCCATTTACAAAATATAGGCTTCGGTACAACAAACCGGCAAATCCACACTGATTCGGGTCAGTTCGCCACCATTTCTGGAAAACAGCGAGACCCAACGTAGAACGGTGGGAAAAAAAGCCAAAATGCCGGTAAACGCGAGCGCGCGCACACCCTTCCACTCTCACTCCCCGACAGCTACTGAGACCGAGAGTGACCGGCGCGGAAGGGGCCCTGATGACAGCCTAACCAAATGCTCCCGTGCGGTCATACACCCGTACACGCACACACGCATGTACACTTACTGCTGTTCCCCTAGTACACACGAACATACGTACACACACAACAGCAGGAACTCCAGGGACCACAACAGAAAAAAAGTTGCGGACTAGACACACGGGAGAAATATTCCATACACTACAACGTCGTACAATAAATAGAACAACGTAGGATAATTTTGTGATCATCTCTCCCAAAAAATCTTCAGTTGTAATATATCTCTGGTAACTGTGCAGTTGAAATATTTGTTGACAAAAATTTTATAATAATATAAATATTTACAAACAGATACTACATATACACACAATATTATATATATATATATATAACACATATATACTGTATATATATAGATAGATAGATTAGATAGATGACTATAATCACTGACACGCGACTTATATAACACTCATTACCACAGGTAAAAATAGAAGTATGGGTGTAGGCCCTGACCGGTTTCACCTTTATTTCTAAATCCACTGAGGAAAAACCTACCCCTAGTCTTTTATTTTTCCCTGTGATGATGCATATAATCACAATGATAGATAGAAGTGTGTAAAAAAGTTTCACAGACGCCCTTATTCGGACAGACTCAATGTATCGTATCAATAAAGATAGCCAACAAACTAAATACAGAAAAAAAAATCGTGAGCATTAAATAAAGATGGCCAAAAGGGCGTGCATCCAAACGGAAGAATGTATAATCAAAAAGGAAGAAAGTTACTTAACAAAGAAAAACGAAAAAAAACACTAAAAGAAACCTGCAAGACAGATTTGCTAAGACACACGAGTAAGAAGCCCACGACAGAAATTGGGTGGAAAAACACACCTGCGAGAATGGAGGTCAGACAACCTGATCTCCAAAAGGAACTTTAAGTAGAGAATAGTTAGGAAACTGAACCCGACGGAGCCCTTGAGAGGAAATAAGTCGTTCCGCAACACTCTGAAGATGCACCTCGAGGCCTCAGTCTTCCTCTAGAAGCTGTAAAGCGAAGAGTGGAGAAAAGAAACGGAATTAAAAGACAAACAAGACGAGGCAACAACCAAGAATTCAGGAGCGTGAATTCATAATACTCTTCTTCTCCTCGGTCGCTGCTCTCAGCAAAACCCAAGCAAACGTCTTAATGACGCTGCAACTGAAGACGCAACGGGTTATCTGGGCCTTTCACGGGGTCACTCAATAAAAGGAACAATGAAATAAGCCGTTAGAATGAAAGAGGACTGCCTTATCTGCAAACGTCTGTGGTAAATGGAACATTTGCTTGTGTTCACACACACACACACTACATATACATATATACATACATGAATGTATATATAGTATATATATAATAATATATATAATATATTATATATATACATACTGTATATATATATATATATATATATATATATATATATATATATATATATATATATATATATATATATATACATACACATACACACACACACTTACCTCATTTACCATTCCCCTAACAGGTAGCGGCTCTCAAGAAAAGAAAGGACAATAATCATGGCCACATTTATACTTTAACTACTAGCCGTTTCTTACACCTACACAGCACAAACTGCAACAGCCATCCATTTTGCAGTAAGTCTCTCATATCACGTTCACTTAATCTATCCTTTCTAATAAGTAATTTCATCACTTTCTTCCTCCCTACATATTAGGATTTTATACTCTTTTTCACCTACCTATCAGCCTCCATTCTTTCCACAGGACCAGACCATTTCAACAATACGATCCTAGTTCCAAACTATACTGGCACATGAAGACAAACTGCAACAACCATATGTATATGTACAGATACATATACATATACATACACAACATATATGTTATATATAAAGAGCTTTGAAGATATATAAAACGCTTTATCCATCTTTCAAAGTTACATAAAGCAGCGCATCTTAAGGGCATATACAGGATAAAAGCCAAGAGTTAAAACTGAACCGAGCAAAAAAAGTCACATTATTTCTCCAGGTGCCCGATGGTATGTGCCAAGATTTTTTTCCCACAATTTCTTTTTGAAGGCGTGGTTTTGGCTGCACGAAACCTGTCTGCACATACAGCACATAAATTAACAGAACACTACTCACACAGGAACCTCTTGTATTGTACCAGCAAAGCAAAAATAAAAATATAAATAAGCAAAATTACACATAAAAATTGGAAGACATTGGAAGACATTCAGAAAAACAAGTTGTATAATAAGTAACACATTCACGTCAGAAGTAAGGGGACCCAAGTTCGAATCCTGATTAGACTTAAGGAGAACTGGATCTCTTAAATCCGATCGTGCCACTGTTGGCTTAGCAGTGTTAAGTACCAGGAAAGTGCTAAGTACCAGGAAAGTCAGTGGCCTGCTGTGCGTAGATGCGGCTATAGAAAAAGGGGTTAAGAAATTCATAATTGTAATATATTGGAGTCTGACGGGCAACTCCGAAAGGCTGATTCACATTATGCCATCACATGAACGACACATCACGTCACGTCACCGTCCCATCAGCCGTGTCTTGTATTCACATTATCCATCACGACCCCGTTCAGTTCGTGCCCAGCCTCCCAGTAGTCATGGCGCCTCCAGATTTAGCGTTAGAAACTTGCATTAAGCACGGTCAGGTCACGTCAAAATATTCTTTCCAAGAGAACGTGTCGTGAAGTGACGGTAGATGCCTTGTGCTTGATGGTGACGTGACGTGGTGGTGTGAACAAGTCCATTTGGTTACATGTAAGAAATACTCACGTACTTTGACGTGACGATGTTATAATGTGAATCAGCCTTTATAAAACCAACCCAATACCGGACAGAAATGCATGCGCACGTGCGTTTATGTATGTATACGTATATATAAACAAATACATATATACATACATATATACACACACACATATATTATATATATAATACAACGACTATTCAAAACCCAGTTGTTACACTCAAATGGCAGACGGTAACGCTTTGACACTAAGGAATTTATAAAAGTATGATGACAATGTGGATGAATGCGAGCGCACGCACTTCACACACACACACACACACAAACATAATATAGCCTAATATATATATATATATATATATATATATATATATATATATATATATATATATATATATATATATATATATATAGAGAGAGAGAGAGAGAGAGAGAGAGAGAGAGAGAGAGAGAGAGAATGTATTTTTATGCTGTATATATGTAAGATGTAATGTTTCTAGATGATGCTAATAACCTCACGCTTTCCTTTTTAAACTCAGCAGACACTGGTGCAGGTGGACTTTTTAAGATAACAGGATAACAAGATCTAACTATTAGTGAGAAATGAAGATGGACGTGTTCGGAAATCAGCACACCGACGGGACCCACTGGGTGCAACATTTTCGGCGATGATATGCTTAATCATTTCCGGATGAGCGGGAGGGCTAAAGGTGGAGAGAGAGAGAGAGAGAGAGAGAGAGAGAGAGAGAGAGAGAGAGAGAGAGAGAGAGAGAGAGAGGATTTGGTGACAGGAAGGAAGGCTTTCTTTGTTGTTACTTCAGGAAATTACAGTCTGAAATCAGTTATTTTTAAAGCAAGTAAATTCAACGGAACTTAGTGCTAATACATCCTACTTCAGAAAGAGCATTTTGTGTCCATATATTTCCTCTGCGAGAAACACGTATGGTCTGTGGGTAATAAACTTCATACTTTACTAGTACAAATTTAAAAAAAAAAAATGCAGAGACACAATGCATATAGTTGATTTCCCTGACTGCGATGAATTTGTAAAATTAATTCTGCCGTACTTTTCTACAGGTCAGGTACCTGCCCAGTAATTAAAATTATGATGATCAAATACTGTTAATCTTGTGTGAACAACAAAAGGAAGCCCAATAAGTAAACACAATTCGTTATCATTTACACAGAATATCGCAAGAATGTAGGGAAAGGTATAAGAAAACAGCGCAGAATATTCATAGGGTATCGACATAATGTTCATTAGGCTTTTATGAAATTATAAGCGGTGGCTATGAGAATGCCAACTTATCATTGGCAGAGAGGTTCATCCCAGATTCAGAAGGTAAGAATGTGACCGACTTCCTCATCATCTCCATTCCGGCCAATATATCGATAGCTAGTTTGAAAATTATGTGGAGTTTTCTCAATTTTAAAATTATATGTAGTCTTCTCATTTTTAAAATTATGCGGTTTTCTCTTTTTTTTCTTACAATGGTCAGTCTACATACATTTGACCTATCCATCTATGTTTGCTTATCAAGACAAAATCTCATCAAACTTCTAAATACTACGACAGATAATGATGCTACTTTGATTTATATATATAAAAAAATCATTCTTTGTAGGCTTAATTCGTCCTTGTACCTGCTACGGGTCTTGATTCAGTTAGCTTTTGGCAAAATGTGGCAGCACAAACGAACTTCAGAAAACGATGAGTCACGATAGAAAAATGTTCAACCTCAGCTGAACCTGGTTGGATACAACCTGTCTGTCTCGATCTTTCTCTGCTTAGAAAGATAATGTCCGTTAACTTTCGCGTTCTTTGTATTCATTTAATAATAATGATAGTGAATTTGATCCATTTAACACGGAATTCCTACTTCAAGAAAAAAAAAATATGGGATAAATTCGAATATAAAGTTTAGGTCTAAGGCCAGGCACAGGGACCTATGAGGTCATTCAGCGCTAAAAGGGAAATTCGAACAAAAAAAAGTTTGAAAGGTGTAACAGGAGGAAAACCTCGCAGTTGCACTATGAAACAATTGTTAGGGGAGGGTGGAAAGTAAAATGGAAAAAAAGAGCCACAAGAAAACACTAAAAACCACGGCGGTTACAACATCGAAGAAAATGGAGTTAAACAATTCCCAAAGCCGAACACAATAAAAAAAATACGACCTTCCATTTCCTCTTGAAAGATGGAAATGAAAAAAAAAATATGAACTTGGAACCACGTGGCCCGTGGAGGGAATTTCCACTTGATCCATTACTCATGAGGAGGAAGTACAAGGGGCTCCCTACAACAAGCAGCGAGCACACGCGTGCGCACACTTCACGTAGAAGGTCGTCTGCTGACTGCTATGCGGGCCCCCACGTCTCTCTCTCTCTCTCTCTCTCTCTCTCTCTCTCTCTCTCTCTCTCTCTCTCTCTCTCTCCATTGTTTTTCCTCGATGTTTTCCCAGAATAGGTATCGATTCTAAACCGAATAACCCGCGTTCGATCCCTTAACGGGGGTAAGGGGGGAACATCATGGGAGCGTTTCCTTAAATATCCAGCATAATTCTGTTCAACTCGCAAATGAATCAGGTATATGGTGGTTAGTTGTAGCTGGGGTTAGGAGAGAGAGAGAGAGAGAGAGAGAGAGAGAGAGAGAGAGAGAGAGAGAGCATGCTTCAAAATGTATGCCATTAAAGTATAATTAAAAACGGAAGGGCCTCGGAGAAGTAATCCTTACCCCACAGGGTGAAATTATTCACAAGGTCGGCCTCTCTCTCTCTCTCTCTCTCTCTCCCCACACACAAACATTGAATTCTTTCGCTCGTTTATATATTTCATAGTAATGAATTTCAAAAGGCAGGAAACCTTTTCCTTGGTATGCAGAAACCATGCTAATTTCCGCTATTTTCTCATGAATATTCAGAAAGCTATTCTTTCATCAAGAATTTAAAAGCAGACGTTTTAACGTTTATAATAAAACTGAGTTAAAATCAACGAAAGTCTTTGTGTCAGTCCACATAAAATTAAAATACGATTATCTACTGCAATACATGAAAAATCATATGTAACTCAAATGGCACATTTGTTTTTAAAATAATAAAATAAAATCTAAAGGAAATAATTTAACCCAAACGTTGCTCATCTTAAACCGTCAGGCAACACCAAACTTGCCAAATTTAATACTGACTGTGAATACCAGCAATTCTCGGATTGCTGGGCATGGCAAGTGCTTCTTTCCCCTTAAGACTAGACTTAGAAATCTTGTCTACTTCCGTTTCCTCCAGGTCCGTATATTATGTCTTTCAAGAACTGGGTCTCCAGTTTCGTTTTCACTGATACCCGAATTTTTGTGCACCCTCTCTAGTCTTTTATAGAGTAGAATAGAATACAGAATTTAGGCCAAAGGCCAAAAGCTGGGACCTATGAGGTCATTCAACGCTGAAACGGCAATTGACAGCAAGGTCTGAAAGGTGTACCAAGAGGAAAACCTCGCAGTTGCGCTTTGAAACAATTGTTAGAGAGGGTGGAAAGCCAGATGGAAGAAAGAGAATATGAACGGAGGTTCAGGAAAAGGAATGAAAGGGGTCGCAGCTAGGAGCCGAAGGGACGCTGCAAAGACCCTTAAGTAATGCCTACAGTGCACCGCGTGAGGTGCACTGACGGCACTAACCCCCTAAGGGGCTATTCTTTTATATCTCTGATAAGGGAGTCGACTGGCCCGTCCCCAGGATCTGGAGGAGGAGGAAAACTTCGTTGCAGTCTATCAAGGCAGTTTATTCTCACCGTTTATAACAGGACGAAGAAACAGCAAGGAATAAAACGGCCCACCTTGGCATTCTGATACCAGACCGCATAACGCATCCTCGAAGGGGACGTATAAAGCGACTGGGGACAGGGAAGTCCCACACATTAACTTCCACATAAAGCGAAACAATAAAGGCACGAACTCCTCTTCTTCTGCCGAGCTGCCACAAAAGCAAGAACGAAGCAGCGATGCGCTTCTATAATTCAACAGTGGTAATGGTACATCCTCCCGCCTTCTTATTTCACCTGCTCTTCTTTCTCATTTATTTGTCTTTCGTTGCTCCATTGTTAAGTCCGCTTTTAGTAAAAGCTGGGATGCCAAGAGGGCTACAGTAAGTATCTCCGATCTAGCTCGGCTCCTGTACGAAAAAAAGGAGGAAACTGGGAGTATTGTTATAATACTCTCGTTTTGCTGTCCTGACACCAACAATTCCAAAATATCCCGTAGAATTATATTCTAGAATAATCAGCACTACATTCTATCAAGATCAAATTCCTGGTTGGTCACTTACTTTTCTGTTACTGACATTCTCTGGAATTCTCTCACAACTTTCGTATTCTCGGAATCTTATCATATTTCATTTTCAAATAACTGACTTACCGTTGCCAACCGTGTTAAGGCCCACTTTTCCTCCCTCGTTTGCCAAGTATTTGTTACGGGTACAAAAAAAAAAAAAAAAAAAAAAAAAAAAACGCGTCAGTTCCATTAAATGGAAGATCAACTTTAGTCCTTTACATTAGATACAGAGAGAACGGTTATGGAATCTGAATGGAAATAAGCCCTCATGTGGCTATGGGAGAGAGCAAATGGGTCTGGCAAACCCCCTTCCATTGCATTTCACTTTCTTTTCTTGCAAGACTTCTTAGACATTCACCTCTTTCTCGGTTCTGTGACTGACTCCGTTCAATTCTACATAAATTATTTCACTCGACGTAACGCTGGCACCCCATGCTAAAGAAAATGATCAAACCTACCCGCCCACGGATCGAAGGAGAGTAAAAGAGATACAGCGAAGCAATACGGGGTTTCAGAAATTCGCGTAACTGAAACAAATGACCTTCCGCTTCGTAACCTACAAGTTGTCAAAACATTCGAAAGTGACAGCTGGAAACTGCCAAGTATACAAAATATTAAAATGAAATGCTTTTCTTGTTCTCTGGACTTTTACTACCCGAGTAACCTTTCCTCTGAAAAAATATTTGACTAAGAAGGAAATTAAATATTTGAGGAATTGTCAGAGCTTGCGATGTAACTTTTTGTCACACAATACTGAAGCAAAACACATGGAGAATTCCGTGTACCAAAAGGATATCATTAATATAAAATATAAAAATTACAGACATGCGAGTGAAAAAAAACTATAACATGCCATAGAGATGACTTCTCCGTCAAGATCCAAAATGTCTGTTGAACTTAAGCTAGAAAAAAGTATTACTCATGAACACAATAGTATACGAATGCCATTTCAAATCCATAAAGCTCGCACAGCTTTTTACGAATCACCAAATTCCCGAAAATCTTAAAATTGGACGAAATGGACGTTTTCCAAGCTCCACCAAAATCCGTTCGTACGTTACAGACATATTTTGTTAAGACAAACAGACACAGCCAAAGGTGTTGGTGATGACACGACCTCCTTCAAACTCCACTTTGACAAGTTTCACGCCAAAACACTTGGGTCGGAAAATACACTTTTCTGAGTATATCTACGTGATGAAATCTGAAGCGTAAGATACCTCGAATAAGAATAGAAAATAAAACTGAGAACATATATTTCCCAAATTGCATAAGAAAAATTATCTACATACACACATACATACATACACATACACAAGCACAGACAGACACAGACAAATATATATATGCGATTTATAGTATAAAAGATTTTTTTGTGCCAACATGTAACATTTCTGATTTATATAAAAGATTTTATATATATACAAGTATATATCTGATATATATATATATATATATATATATATATATATATATATATATATATATATATATATATATATATATAGTCAGAAATGTCGCACGTGCACAAAAACAAAAAAAACTTTTGTACCATAAATCGCATTAGGAACGAACCCAGAGTCATTTGGAGATCTCATTACTGTACTCTTGGGAGTAAATTTGGTCTTTCTCGTGGGGAAGCAGGAATAGGAAACTAAATCAAGTCTGTCTGCTCGGAGATCCTTTCGAAATAAGACGGCGACGAGATTTATATATATATATATATATATATATATATATATATATATATATATATATATATATATATATATATATATATATATATACACATATATGTATATATATACTTTATATATATGTATGTATTATATATATATATATATATATTATATATATGCATGTATATCTACACATATATACTTATATATAGAGAAGCAATGCATTTACATTAATATAATATAAACAACGTACCTATCAGGTGTACATTCCCATAACTAAAACCAATGTGTTGTTTACGAAAATTATCATATCTGTCATCAGACGAAGGTTCTTGCTATTTCCTTTTTACAACGCTTGCACAGCATCTGTCCAAAGTAATTGTTCCGTAGCAGTATCAACGCTTTCTTATTCAGGAAGTCTGTCTAGATCTTTACTTTATTTATTTTCGCTTCTGTTGTCGTGTATACGAATGCTGGTCTTCTTTACAATTTGCCCAAGACATCAATGCCACAATGCATCCGAATATCTGGTGTCATAAAGTATACTCACTAGTTCTCTACTTCCTCCTACACTAGCCTTTCATGCACTTCCTCCTCTTCCACCACTTCCTCCTCCTCCTCCTCCTGGCTCTCTTACACAAGCTGACACCATGACGCCAAACGTGACTCTAAAGACCCCAAAAATGCAAAAGGTCATATTTCAATCTGAAGGTTTCCTCACTGGGGTCCAGGGAGGGCGATGTTTCCGACTGCACGTCTTGCTTGAAACCTGACGTCATCATCTCCCTTTGTGGCAAAAGATACATATTTTGTCTTTGACGAACGAATGCATTATCAGTATTAATTCACGCACTTCTTTATAAGTTATTGAAAGTAACTCTTACATTGTATTCCACTTGCATAAAATAACTTAAATAAGGTTATCTTCGTTAATTTTCATTCAAATTTCACATTCTGCCAACTAATAAAGTACACACACACATATATATATATATATGTGTGTGTGTGTATATAATATAATTTATATACATATATATATGTATATGTATGTGTATATACAGTATATATATATATATATATATATATATATATATATATATATATATATATATATATATATATATATATATATATATATATATATATATATATTTTGGTAAGAAAATAGCTAACTTGGAGTCTTAAAACATAAAAATTTACCCAAAGAGAAACTTTCAAATATGATGTAATGAAGGATCTACAAAATAAACAGGCTTAAAATAATGAGCATACCTCAAAATCAATGAACTTATAATCATCCGAGCAGATATGGCTACAAGAATGACCAAAGGAATTAAAACGCACAGCATGGAGGTGAAACCTTCGGTATTCCCTTCCGGAGAAATAAAGCAGCCTTTCGCGATCGCCACAAAAACGACCATCCAAATATAAACTTCGCAATAAGGACAACGGGTACAAGTTAAAAAAAGTTATGTATATCTTAGTTTAACCAGACCACTGAGCTGATTAACAGCTCTCCTAGGGCTGGCCCGAAGGATTAGATTTATTTTACGTGGCTAAGAACCAACTGGTTACCTAGCAACGGGACCTACAGCTTATTGTGAGATCCGAACGACATTATCACGAGAAATGAATTTACAACTGGTACATTTTAATATATATCAAGATGAAAGTAAACATGCAAATATAACAGCGATATAATTCAATTTTAATAAATGGTTTATTTTAGAAAACTGGAAATCATGGCCTTGTGCCTTGAACTGACTAAGAAATACCTAACATTCACGATAAAATATGTAGTGTAGCGCATCACTTTACAATGACGTGGAAAGATTTCAATCAATTTTTTACCTTTTTCAAGGATAACAGTTGTCTTAGCAAGTCAGCTTTTGGCGACATGAACTAGTTCTCAATTACAATAACAGCAATTATTAATATAACAATCACTATCATCGAGAATCGTTAACTGTAACATCAGCCGCTATTAACGTTATCACCGCCATCGAGACTAAACCAAAGGTTATTCCGCCAATAACAGCGACGCATAAAAAGCCATAAAAAGCTATCAATATGAGAGAGAAAACCGACGGAGTGAGAAAATAAGGGGAAAGGGGAAATTTCAAATGGAAATCCTAAATCGATCCGTTTATTCTCTCCCCTCACGACCGCCAGATGTCTCGTTTCCCTGCACAACTGCCATTAACTCCCCCTTCTCTCTCTCTCTCTCTCTCTCTCTCTCTCTCTCTCTCTCTCTCTCTCTCTCTCTCTCTCTCCACTTGAAGTTATGACGGTTGCTCGCGCTTTCTCCTCTCCCGTGGTGATAAAAATTTTCATGACAATCAAATATATATTTTTCTTCTCTCCGTGAGAAGATAACACTCTCTCACTGTCTTTCGTTAAAAAAACATTATACGCACATATATATACACAGTATATATATATATATATATATATATATATATATATATATATATATATATATATATATATATATATATATATATATATATACATATATATATATATATATATATATATATATATATATATATATATATATATATATATATATATATATATATATATACATACATACATACATATACACATAAATATATACACCAAATGCGGAAACATCTCTCAATCATTATATTTACATAAATATCATAGGTATTTTTCTCCTCTTAAAAAAAAAAAAAAAAAGCGCGCGCACGTGTGAGAGAGAGAGAGAGAGAGAGAGAGAGAGAGAGAGAGAGAGAGAGAGAGAGAGCGTTATGCCTGGTTGCGAGTCGTCGTAAAGCATCCTTGAACTTGTTTCATGTCTGAAAACCACAGTTCTTACTAAAAACTATCCCACATATTTTTTGTCTGTAAAATGGATTTCCATCGATAAACTCTGCTCAAGGGCCTGATAATCTATTTTTGAAGTATATCATAAAGTAACGAGTCTTTACTATACAACCGAAACATCGTTAATAATGTTCTAAATGGAAGATTACACTACGGAGATGTAGGTCTCGTACATTTCTCCGAGACCAAGCATCCAAGTAACCTCTCAACAGCAGACACTTCCTTGATAAATGTTTTCTCTTCCGATTGAGTTACATCGTGAAAGTATCCGCTTAACGGACATATGATTCTTACATCTCTGACCCATGTCCCCAAAATAGATGCTACTTGACTAGTAAGATTTAGGCCAAAGGCCAAGCGCTGGGACCTATGAGGTCATTCAGCGCTGAAAGGGAAATTGAGAGTAAAGGAGACCTGAAAGGTGTAACAGGAGGAAACCTCACAGATGCACTAGGAAAAAATTGTTAGGTGATGGTGGAAAGTAAGATGGAAGAAAAGAATATGAACGGAGGTACAGTAAAAGGAATGAAAGAGGTTGCAGCTAGGGGCCAAAAGGACGCTGCAAAGAACCTCAAGTAATGCCTACATTGGTCCGCGTGAGGTGTACTGATGGCACTAACCCCTAAGGGGGCTACTTGGCTAGTGCCCCCTGAATCTCTGAAGCAGGCCTCCTCCAAATTTTATGAAACTGTGACGTTTGCGAGAAGTGATTCTTGCTTCCAATCACTGGTTACCTCAATTTGTGATCCCTAACTCTGCGACACTATTTATTGTACTCAATTAATGACCTCTAAATCTGAGATTTTTATCTCCAAACACTTATTGCCTCAATTCATGAGCCAAAAATGTGTGATCCGTGCTCCAGCGCAATGACTGCTTCAGTTTCGTTATCCTAAATCTGTTGATCCTTTCCTACAAGGACAGGCCATTCAGTTCAAGATCCATAAATCTGGCTTCTTACGTTCAAATCACTCATTTACTTTAATTCAAGTCCTTAAATCTGTTATCCTTAGCTCCGTCCAAATTCTGATTACTTCAATTCATGGCCGCTACTTCTTTGATCCCTGCCGCCAAGAAGTGATTGCTTCAGTTCGTGATTCCTAAATCTGCGTCCTTTGCCTTGAAGTAATGATTATTTCAACTCATGATCCTAAAGCTGTGATTCTTGCCTCAAAACATAGATGATTTCAATCAATGATCCCTCCTTGCCTCAAAACATAGATGATTTCAATTAATGATCCCTAAACCTGTAATATTTGCCTCAAAACACTGAAGACTTCAATTAATGATCCTTAAATCAGTGATCCTTGCCTCAAAACACTGATTCCAATTAATGATCCCTAAATCTGTGATCTTTGCCTCAAAACATTGATGACTTCAATTAATGATCCTTAAATCTGTGATCCTTGCCTCAAAACACTGATTTCAATTAATGATCCCTAAATCTGTGATTTTTGCCTTAAAACATTGATGATTTCAATTGATGATCCCTAAATCAGTGATCCTTGCCTCAAAACACTGATTAATTAAATCCGTGATCCACAATATGATATCAAGCCTCTAAGCACTGATTACTTCAATTCTTCATCCGTTAATTTTTAAACGTTTCCTCCAAGCACCGATTACTTCTATTCGTTGATCCCTAAATGTCCGTTCCTTTCCTTCAAACACTGATTAGTACAATTCATGATCCCTAAATCTATAATCCTTGCCTCTAAACAGTGATTACTTCAAACCGAGATCCTTTAATCCCGGATCCTTCTGTGTAAATACATGATTACATCCAGTCGCCATCCTAAAACCGTCATCCATCTTCCTCACATCTAAACTTGAGCTGCTTGAATTCGAGATCACTGAATCGTTCATCTTTTCCTCCGTGAATTTATTATTCATTTCATGTTCCTCGCATCCATGCTTTGCTTAATTACGTTTGAATCCCTGAATTTATTAGCTTTGCACCAAGCGCTGTTTACGTAAAATCGTGATCCTCGTGCTCTAATTGGATAATGGAAGTCTCGTGCTTCGAAGTCATTAATTCTCGAGAAAACAACAAAGGAAGAGCTCTCTAAGGTCGACAATCCTTCACAAAAGAACAAAGTTATGGGCCAAGGTGCTTTCATTATTGTACATAACAAAACTTGATTTGCGCACGGTATAATGACAGAGAGAGAGAGAGAGAGAGAGAGAGAGAGAGAGAGAGAGAGGGGGTGGAGGCTGTAGGAAAGGGGGTGGAGGCTGTAGGAAAACAGAAGTATCGAAATGGATTCATTTGTTTACGCAATTTGGGGTTGCAGTGACCATGGTCACTGACGAACCCAGATTTGTAGACAACACACAGAATACGAATATTCCAATAATTTCGTACTGTTCCAAATTATCAACACATACAGAAAAATACAAATACGTAAATACATTTAAAACATTGCAATAACAAACATTGTTTCTGTGTCTTAACCACATGTCTTCATCCTAACAAACTGCCAATAAAGTACTTCGAGGATGGCTATGGACAATACTGTCAGTGTCAGGCCGAACAAGAAAGCAACATCCCAACACTACCCTTCCTGACAAATGTATTCAAATCACAGATACTGTCACCAAGTTGAGAACGAAAATCACGATACACCAATAATTTTATAACGAACTGCATAATCAAAAGGGTGACTCTGGCGCCACTGAGATAAAACATGCAAGAATGTGAAAGGTGCACAAAATTAAGATAAATAAATGGGTTCTAAATGGACAACAAACAGAAAAATACATAAAACACAGATATTCCTCAAACAGCATGAATCCGTGTTAGCACGAGACCAGCTTATCGCAACGGCAATAAACAATAGTTTTAACAAGAGCTGCAAATGGAATTTATTATTTCAAGAGGGGTGCAAAACCCTGAACAAAGTCATTCAACGAAATAACATTTCCCATAAATATAAGGACTCAGGCACTGCCTCACTAGGAAACAAACAGAGAGAGAGAGAGAGAGAGAGAGAGAGAGAGAGAGTTAAATGGAGGCGTTTAGATCCGAGCCTTCTGGATTACGTGACAAAGCCACATATCAACCTTTTAGACTCAGTGGTCTTTTGACCAGTGGAGGGATTTTCCTCCTCAGACGAAACAAGGAGAAACGATAAAAAAAGGGGTGATGATAAAAAAGAAGTCATACAAAAATATTTCCGAGAACCTTTATAAAAAGAAAGAAATAAACAACGCAAATACCTCTGGATTACCTTCCTAACCAGGATGGCGATGGAATATCTCGCACACTTAAATACTATTCTTTAGTTTCAATATTACAGTTATTAGACTCACGCCGATTTGAATAGAAAAGGTCAGGTACTGTAAGTGTGAAAACTTACAAATATAAAATAACAAACCTATGGAGGAAATACTAATAAAGTATTTCTAAGGTTCAATAATGGGAAGTCTTCACCGGGGGATAATTTTACATATATAAAAAGTAAGGGAACAATAAAAAAATTCTACGATGAAATATGGGGTTCAGTGTTCGCTATATTATCAAGAATAATAATAAGTATTTACTGTTATAACAAAATTATAGTATGGTCGACCAATAATTATTAAAACATTACACACGATCTACAAAGAAAGCCGTCAGTTGCCTTTACCCTCATTTTCCATTATTTCTCTTGATCGAGTGTGCAAATTTTAATATATTATCTATAACTATGTTTCTTTACAGTCTAAAAAAAAAATTTTAAATGGTGTACCATAAAAAATTAAATCTACCATCCACGCATGCAATGATATTTTCATAATGATAAATCGCAAAGAAATATACAAAAAATTTGGTCACGATCCTCGAAAAAATCGATAAAACAGCATGTTCTCGCTTTCATCAAGTGACTCAAGTATCCAATAGTCACCCCTTTATTGATGCGGTCACCTATTCGTTTTCTCTTAAAGACGAAACGCGTTGTTCCGATAGTATACTATGATATTGGCACATCACTAGCTGCACTCCTTAATTAAAACATTTCTAGTTACAAACGCTGCCAATTATGATTGTTGTTGCATGTGTACAAACAAACAAATAAAAATTTAAATATAATTTTGCAAGTTAAATGACATCTAGAGAATATAAAGATAAATACAACTGACAAAAATATTTTCTTAAAATGACAAAATTACGGATAGTGTAATGTTATTTTCAAAATGTCCTGAAAGTACCGCATTAACACTTTATAAATATTATATTATTATACAGTAATTGAACATAAGCCTACTAATTACCTGCATGTTTTCAGTAGGTTGTAATGTAAATAAATGTTCAAACGACTGCAACGAGATTATGTTCTAAAACAACAATATTTCTAAATATAAATATTAAAATGGGCGATGACCCGGAATACATAAACGGGAATAGGTTAAGGTTCTGACATGAATACGAGCACGCACTGGTGTGCAAACTTACACATTAAATGCAATGATGTGTCCATATTCTTTGCTTTCGACATTTCGATCAATCAGCTGAAATTATCTGAATTTTGAAAACAGATGACTATGGAGGAACTGATGTAACTCATTATAGATATATATTTACATAAATGTTTTGCATATTATAAGAATAAATTTTTAAAGTAAATAAAATATATATAGGTATAATACACACACACACACACACACACACACACACACACACACACACACACACACACATATATATATATATATATATATATATATATATATATATATATATATATATATATATATGAACAAAGTTGCTATGACCATGTCTTGGTAATAAGACGAAAGTACTAAGCATTCCAATTATTTCACTTTCCTTCGTGGCTGTAACTTTCCAATTGTTTTACTTTCCTTCAAACATTTTAAAATCAAACTTATAATATTGTATAATATATATATATATATATTTTATATTTTTCGTGATTTAAAATCAAACATTTAACAAATAAATCAAACATTATATATATAAATATATATATATATATATATATATATATATATATATATATATATATACATATATATATATATATATACACACATTTATATGTAAAAATATAAATAAAATATCTTCCGATGCACGAATGTCCGAGACATTAAATTACCTTCCGATTAAAACGAATTTTACATAATTAAATTGAAAACGTGAAAACATTCACGAAATAGCGATAGATTCCCCGATGGAATTCCCACCAACGTTGCATGTTAAGTACCTGACAGTCCCCGACAGCAATCGGGACTTTCATTTAAAACGTGGTGAACGATGAGATCCAGAATGGGATTCATTTTATTTCTACTTTTTTTTTTAATTTGTAACATGACGTTCATGACTTGAAGTACTACGCAACAATTCTAATTCTTTTTCCTATTTTTTTTTTTTAATATGAGAATATGAAGTTCATGGGTTAAAGTACTTGGCAACAATTTTAATTCTTTTTTCTTTTTTTTTATACAAAGGAACATAACGTTCATGAGCTCAAGTCCTACGCAACAATTTTAATTCTTTTGTTTTCTTTTTTTTTTCAAGGTGCTATTCTGAATGATGTTTACATTTTTGTTTATAGAATATATTTAAAAAAGCACACAAAAAATAAATGAATAAATGATAAGTGCCCTACCCATCAAGTGCTGATACAAAATTTATAATCAACATCTAAACTTCTATTTGGGCACCACTGATGAATCATTATTTAACAAGCGCATTCAATTCCGAGTCCTTTATTTAATAACGGTGTCCCTTCATTGTTCTGAAATGTTATGGCATGCACTCTTTAAACACATTAGATCTATATTCATAGTCAAGAGTTTTCGGTGAGCTTTCGCCACTACCAATTCCCTGAATCATTTCCCACTTTCCTCGAAGTTTCATTATCATCTGTCGCGAGCTTTAAAACGACGCCGAGAAAAATACGAGAAATTCAAGACCCGGTGAAGATTTAAGTATATGTAACATTCCTCAAACTCAATTCCTTTCGGCAATGGCCCACATTCCCTTTCCCGCCGCTTTTATTAGAAACAACAAGACAAACAAAAAAGGCAAAGGCGCAAACGACGAACCAAATAAAAGCCCCAAATTCGTCTGGCTTCTACTCGTAGAAATCCGAGCACCCCGAGCGACCCCCGCCGCCATTCATTGGCCCGTCCCCTTTAAACCCGAGGAAAACTTATTAAACATTAAACGCGACGTCCTCGAAGGAAATTGAGACCGCACGCTATTCCAATGTTTCGTAATCACTGTGTGTTTGTTTCTCACAGAAGTCACCGCCAGCGACAAACGCGGTATATTTGAATAAGTAACAATGGCAAACGTATGGGGGGGAAATACTGCTACCAATGGTATACAGTATGTGGTATTTATAAGTACGTGAAAAAACAAATGTATAAGAAGATATTGCTACCAGAGACATACCTAGTATATATTGGTATATAACAAAGACAAATGGATAAGAAAAGAATGCTACCAGAGACATACCTAGTATATATTGGTATATAACAAAGACAAATGGATAAGAAAAGAATGCTACCAGAGATATACCTAGGATATTAAAGTATTAAAACGATGTCAACATTATTGGAAAGTACGGCAGCGGGACACTTCGATGCGTCATCAGGAAAAAAAAAAAAATAAATAAAAAAAGAGATAAATAATAGACATACGAATTCGAATTAAATATAGACAAGGCCAGGCAATGGCAGCTATATTCAAAATACCTTTATCAATTAACAAGAGTATGAGCGCATACGTGCAAACATAATATATCGGTACCAATTTAAAAATTGATGAACCAGATTAAACAGGCAATCGGGCATCATTATAATTCATTTCTATTTTTAGTAAAACCCTCCACTAAGCTTACTTTTGTAGTTACCAACCCAGCTATAATCATTGATGCGAATCTTCACTATAAGTACATGGAGACTCCAGGAGGTTGTTTTTTCTTTCAAGCCCCAGAACTTGGGCCGAGTGAACAGAGGTGGAGATGAATACTTATTATAGAAAGAAAAAGATAGAAACACATTTATAGCAGTTTAATCAAATTGTACTGCTGATACTAGTGCGGTTCCATCAATTACTGCTATTCACAAGAATGCCCTCTCTGATCCTCTAATCTCAAGTCTTTGGTCCTGGCCACTTACTTCCCATACGAATATTTTCCATTTTACAAATCACACTTCACTGAGTCGTTGTAGCGTAAATGCACAGTTCTAAGTAGAAATTATCAATAAAGAGGAAACAGCATGTATAAAGAAATTCCTGTTACTTGATTACGAGAAATTGATCCACCTGTCACCGAACAATTTTCAAAATACAATGAAAACATAACCACAACATCACCATCAGACGATACGACGGTTGATCGTGTGTTTCAAATCAAAATAGTCAAAATATGTATAAAAAAGCACCTACAAACTTTCAGTGCAATGTTAGCAGCACATCATGTATCACTGTACTAAAAATAACAATATACATTAGCGACCATAAGCCTAAAAAGTAATTATCTTAGGAAATCGGAACATTAAAAAAATACCAGGTGCTCCCAAAATTCAATTGGCAAAAGAGCATGATAACAAGAGAAACATAAAGTCTAAAATCTACATATTCTACAAAACTCGATCCCCTGAGCTCTGAATTTTTAACTCGAAATATCCACTCAAACCAAATCCGGCCCTCTCACTAAAACCAATTTGGATGTTTGAACTCAAACACACTTGGCAACCCCCTGAGGCTATTACTCCACTATATGCATTTTCCTCAACAAACAGTACATATGGATCCCACAACTATCGAGGAAAACGCACATACTTAGGCCCACAATTGCCACTGAACCCAAACAAACTCGGTTAACGGAAAAAAAAAAAAGGGGGGGGGGTACCGTATAAAATAAACAATGCCACCTGAGTTCCCGGGACTTCAAGGAGAACTATAAACATTTCGTCAATTTACCAAAAAGAAGGTTCCCGTACTAAATGCCTTTCCTTAACATCAAAGGTGTATCATTGCATAATATTCATCACCACTTTGGCTTGGAGTATGTTTTCAAGTGGTCATAATCAGTCTTTAACAAATCTATATTCACTGAGACGAACATGTAAATTTTCATCCGCGTAATATGATTATACTCACAGACATATATGCAACGGAAAAAAGATATGAATAAGAGTAGCAATCAGGATATTAGGTAAATGGAGCAACGATTTACGCATAAAAAAATTTAAAACTAGCATTTAGCGTACGAGGCAAATTACCTACTTTTTGCAAAGGATTCAGAACATTGCCTAGTTCTCGACAACAAGTTTTCTCGAAGATCCTCCTAACGACGTCATCAATGTAAGATTTTGCACCGTGCTTGCAAAGTCCAGCTCGTTGGAAAGCATACGGTTGTGCAAGAGAGCTTTGCTGGTGTTATCTACACGCAGCGAGCGCGCTAACAAACTACGTATACCACTGCCCACAGGGAGAGGGAACGAGGGACGGAAACTGCGTGAGATCAGTAGCGCTGCCTCTCTAATTCATACGAACTTTATTTTTGTTATCTCTCTCTCTCTCTCTCTCTCTCTCTCTCTCTCTCTCTCTCTCTCTCTTTTCTGGGCTAACCAAAACAGTATTCTTATCAGGAGACTGCTTCAAGAACCTTACTTGTGAATACGTCATACACAGTCACAACACCATTTTTTTTATTATGTGCTTTCTTCTAAAACTTTGTTGATAATTACTGAAGTTCTCCAGATAAGACTTGTGGGCAAACAATACGTTTTAAGACAAATTTCCTTACTCTTACTTTCTCTATTCTTTATCTTCTTCGCGCGCGCACGTATGTATATATATATATATATATATATATATATATATATATATATATATATATATATATATATATATAATATATATATACACATTAACTATACATATACACAAATAAAGACAAAATCCACGAAGGTAAGAGAAACACTGGAGTGCTGCGAGGCCTTTCGACTGTCGTCCTTAACTTAGCAGTCTTCGTGGATTTTGTCTTTATTTATATATTATCACGTTCCATATTTTCATGATTCAGTTGTACATATACACAAATATATACATACATATAAAAACACACACACACATATATGTGTGTGTGTGTGTGTGCGAACCAACGACTTTCAGGAGACGTTCAAAACCACTGGCCGTAAGTCGACGGGCCAATGGTTTTGAACGTCGACTGGAAGCCGTCGATTGCACTGTCGAATATGTTCGAGTCACTTAGGTACCAAACCAATTATCACTGATAATTCCCCTTCGGTGATATTCCCGACGTAGCGCAAACTGGATATTAAACATTTATAGTTTAATGTTTGTATATAAAATGTCACGGCGATGTGATAAAAATCCTTTCCACATGAAAGAACCATCAAAGAAACACTAATTCAACATGTCACAGAAACTAAATGTTTTACCACTACTGCGCCACTCAACATTTCCCATTCTTTACACTCTTAAGCTATTATATAAGCACCCATATGCCAAACGAAATATTCACCTCAAAAGCTTCAACCATTTTTCTTCCATTCGAATTCAGCGCCCAGAGCCTACGCGCAAATCCATCCTACTTTACTCTCTTGCAATCCACTCGCCTTTGGAAATTGACAGATCTTGACCACATTCGCGTAAAAGATTTTTGTTAAATTAAATCCTGCGTAAACTTTGAGAACTCTCCAATATCCTGACTTTAGGTAATTAAATTTTTCATGTAAAGTAAAATTTCAACTTTAAATACCTTAATTAACAAAACTGTTTGCGTATCCCAGAGTAAGAATAACATAAATTCAAACTTTTTTGGAATTTTAAATATTACATTCCCGCTCACCTATATGAATCATTATCAGCCGAATGTTGCTGGCTCCGTGAAATTAAAATTGCTTGTCCGTTTCTCTAGTGCTTAATGTATAACCCTTGCTAATAATGAAAAAAAGTTTCTGAATAAAATAGCTGTTAACAAATAAATCTCTGGGTCATACACAAATCAAGAGATTTGCTTTCGAGCGGATAGAGGTGAGAGGCAAATTACGGTTTCAAGTTGCATGTTCCTTCGACTGCACTGGTTGTAAGTAAATTTCATATTTCAGATCTTTTCTTCTTTTCAATCTGTTTGTTTCCTTAGAAATCCTGATTTCATAAAGAAATCTTATTAATATCTTATACAACAGTATTACAGAGCTGCTCACACACACACACACACACACACACACACACACAAACACACACGTCCTCAGTATAATTCTTTGGACAATTCTCAAATTTTCTTTAATCAGCGATTTCTTAATGATAAAATGGCAACAGGCATGGATGCCCTGTTCAATTTCGGCCACACATCAAATTGAAATTATAGTGGACTTCAAGTGACGACAAAAAAAAAAAATGTCTCTTCAAAGGAGGCTGATAAAACTATTCTAGAAATGAATGACATAAAATCACAGATTAAAACTAACTGACGTCACAAATATTGAATAACAATGATCGTAAAGCACACATGAAAGGGACCTTCCCAAACCCACAAAACACTTCAAATTAAGTGAGGCAACTATCTTTCGGTCATGATGATTATTATTATTATTATTAAAACAGTTTAACCCTTTGATTACGGCCGAGATGAGACCTCACACTTACCACAATCCGGATGGGTTTTCAGACGGTAGTCACCCGTAGCATGCTACCAGACGCACGAAATCGTAAACAATCATTGTAATAGCGTTTGTATTTGTTGTTTTGCTGCAAATTAACCTGTTTTATTTATATGATAATATTGTGATAGTAGCGATCCGTGATATAGATATTATGCAATTAATGTAACAACACAAATAAATAAACATAGGATAAGTACTATATATCGGGGTTTAGTGTTGCCAGAGGTATAAGCACTGCACTGATTGAGGATGACAGTCTTCTTTTTTTTTTTGTCATTTCTCTAATTCTGTTTGAATCCGTAAAGGACAGCTACATCACAGTTGTGTATTATAGTTAAAAATTATTTGTATATTCGTCAGAAAACTAATCATAAAGAATGTTCATCATTTTTATGGTTCCGCTTACTATTCCACTAGCTGGGCAAAAAAAAAAAAATGAGAGAGAGAGAGAGAGAGAGAGAGAGAAGAGAGAGAGAGAGAGAGAGAGAGAGAGAGGCGTGACAGAATAAAAATTTTTACCTATGATTTATTCCTTCTAATTGTACATCAATAACATTGGAGAGTAAGTAGACACAATCACAATATTGGTTGCAATATTAACCACATTTCTGGGTAATATTTTTATCAATGATCAAGCACCCAGCTGACAAGGGATACGCAATCTAGAAATTCAGATGAATTCTGCAGTGTTTGAAAAATGGTTTAAAACCCAGCTTCTTCCCAATATAGGGCCATCTGCCATCATAGTGTTGGATAACGCTTCTTATCATTCAGTTCGAATTAATAAACCTCCGACAATGTCTGCCAAAAAGGATGAAGTTAAAGACTGGCTAATAAAAAATTAGTAAAGTTGCAAAGACATTCATGTAAAGAAAATGATTACGTGATTGACAGACTGGCAAGAGATCATGGACATAGTGGTTAGGCTGCCTACATATCACTGCCAGTATAATGCAACAGAACTGATATGGGCGCAGGTGAAATCATACGTGGCAAAGAAGAATCATTTTAAAAATCAGACCTGCTTCCTTTGGTCAAAGAAGCAATTGAATCCATATCTTCTGACAACTGGGCTAATGATGTGAGACATGCCGAAGATATAAAAAGAGATGACGCTTCAAGAGATGTTTGCATTGATAAATATATAGATTCTTTTGTTATCGATGTAGCATCCTCTGACGAGGATTCTTCATAAGTAATGTCTCCTCATACTTCGATTGTAAATAAATTTATTGCTTTCCCTTGTTGTGTGATATCCTGTTGAACACTGAAATTGAAATAAATTGAAATATAGATCTGTTTTTCGACAGAAAGTGGCAGAAATATCTTTAAAAATCTACATATAACAGAAATGCCACAGCAGTGATGAGTATCATATGACAGTGCTTTAAAAGCACAGGTAAATCTAATACTGTATAAATGTGTAATATATATATATATATATATATATATATATATATATATATATATATATATATATATATATATATATATATATATATATATATATTTGTGATATAGTTTTGAGCTTTTGAATTGCTTTCTTTCGTGCATGTAATCCGTCTTTACCTCCTTGCTGTATCAGGTTGAATTTTTTCACTGTACAGCTATAAAATAGCTCATAATAAACATTCTTTAAATATTGTTACACCTATATATATATATATATATATATATATATATATATATATATATATATATATATATATATATATATATATGGGTGTAACAATATTTAAAGAATATTTATTATGAGCTATTTTATAGCTGCACAGTGAAAATTCAACCTTGATACAGCAAGGAGGTAAAGACGGATCAGGGCATACACGAAAGAAAACAATTCAAAAACTCAAAACTATATCACAATTATATGACTTCGATAACAGCAAAGGAACAGTAATAAAAACTATAGTAGATGACGTAACTCAAGAACATTGCTCAGTACAGCATCCAAATAAACAAAACTGAAAATGAAAGCACATCTAGGTTTCCAAATTTCTTGCATCTATCATTTTCATATATTGAATTTTTTTTTTTTTTTTTATCTAAAATTTAAGTGGGACAACAAAACTTCATTCAGAACTTTCTATTATAGTACACGTGCTTGATAACAGGCGCAAACAATGAGAGCTTGAAGTCAGAAGGTTAATGGTCAGTTTAAGAGGGGCAAAGTCTCTTCCTAAAACGGTCGTACTATAGTAAGTAACCCCCGCCTTTCTTGTTTACTTGCTAACCTTGTTTACTCTTATTCAGTTTTCATCCTCTGGACTTTACTACTGAAGGTAATCTATTTCTTGTTATGTCATTGTCATTTTCAATCTTTAAAGCATATTAATTTTGTAAGCTCTGTTGTCAGTTTTAATTAGTGTTTTTGTATCTTTTTAGCCAGAAAAGATGGGATATGGGTGATCCTGAAGCGCACCTATTAATAAATATATCAATGATGAGCTGACTGTTCTTCCTATCCGTACTCCCTACTATATATATGCATATATGTATATATGTATATATATATGTATATATATATATATATATATATATATATATATATATATATATATATATATATATATATATATATATATATATATATATATATATATATATATATATATATATATATATATATATATATATATATATATATCTTTCTATCTATGCATCTATCTCTGTGTCTAACTATCTGTTAATACACACACTAACACACACATATATGTATACATACGTATATATTAACTTTATCACATACACAATTGTTCTGTGCATTAACTAAATTACTAAAAGGACCTCATTCAAACTGGATGGTATCTATAGATACCATGCAGTTTGAATGAGGTCCTTTTAGTAATATATATATATATATATATATATATATATATATATATATATATATATATATATATATATATATACATCACGAAGGAAGCAGTAGGGAAAGGCATCCTCATCATCTACAGTTTATTTTCAATGCCGACGTTCCGCGACGAATTCCAAGTCGCATTTTCAAGGCTATAAAATATAATATAATTTGCGAACATCAATAACAAATTAATGCAATGGCAACAGCTCTTTATGTAGTAAAAATATTTAAAACAAAACACCTCATTCCAAGACAAGTCAATAATGAGTAAAAGGAGTTCACTAAAATCTTAAAACAACCTACCTATATGAAAGAAAGAACAAGACTAACATAAATAAGTACAAACAGAGTGAGAAAACCAGTTGCCCAAACTAGGCTATAAACAATTTCACTGAGGACGATTGAGTATTTAACGACGGCACAGTCTTCCTGATAATTATGGATTCTAGGATGGTTAAGTCGTTGTTGTTCTGCACTCGGCCTAGGATGGAAAAATCCTTGCTGTCAATATAAGTTTTACATAATTTTGAATGATTTCGTATATTTGATTGCTCAGGATTAGATAACCTGCTACCTGTTCTATGACTTATGCCCCTGTGGGAATCTATGCGGACCTTCAACAGCCTCCTCGTGCATCCCACATATGTATATCCCGTGATCACATCCCGGGCAAGTGTACTTGTAAACAACGCTGGACGAAAACAGAGGACTGAGCCGGTCTTTGACTCTGAACAGAGACCCTATTGTAAAGGGATTTTTCGGGATGATTTTCAGGTTTAAAGCTGGAAAACTCTTTTTGAATAATGGCTGTGCATTTTCTCCTAAAAGTATCATCATGCACGAAAGGAAACTTGCATACATCTTTAGTTTCGGCACAGTCGATTCAGGTGTTGCCGGAGTCATTTTCTGTAGTAGCAGTTTATTTAGGGATCTGAAAAAAGTCGTGATGGAAAACAATTATTATTGAAATATTTCACTAAAAAGGATATCTCATCGTGGAAACTCTTCCAGTTTGACGAGTGGGTGTAAGCCCTATGGAGGAGGGGGTTAAAATAGAGTTCAGTTTCAAATGAAAGAAACACGAACTATAAAAATTCATTCCCAAACCAGTAAATGTATTTTTTCTATACACACCTGTGTAAAAACCTGAGTCACCTCTGGAAATAATAAGATCAAGGAAGGGAGTTTGTTATTTACCTCCTTCTCCATAGCGAACCTTATGTTTGGATGTTGTCGGATGACGAACTCCAGAAAGGACTCTGCATGACATTCATGACGAAATAGGGAGAACGTGTCGTCAACATATCTTCGATAAAATAGAGGGCGGAACCTAATGGGACATTCTTCTATTATGCGCTCCTCCAGGGAGCACATGAAGATGTTAGCAAAAATTGGACCAAGTGGTGATCCCATGGCCATCCCTTCAGTTTGTTTATACAAACTGAAGGCAAAGGTCGTGTCCAGCACGGCCAGCTCTAAAAGTTGTTTAAAAATGTCCTACTAAAATTATTAAAAATTGCATCTTCATCAGTAAAAAGTTTGCTTAATATTATCTCAGTATTATTATTATTATTATTATTATTATTATTATTATTATTATTATTATTATTATTATTATTATTATTATTATTGGAGAAGCAATTCCACAGTTATGTATATGTACATATATTTAAAGATAAATATACAACTGTGGATTTGCTACTTCATTTAAGACTCATGCTACTATGAGTATTTTTTTATTACTATTATTTTTTTTTTTTAGAATATGAATCCAATTCATACGGGACAAGCATACAGGGACCATTGACTTGAAATACAAGCCTCCAAAGTATATGGTAGACAGGTTTTCCAGGAATATTGGAAAAGTTTTCCGTGCGTCTTTAATAGTGTTCTTGAAGACTCTAAAACTTATTTCTTTTCCGAAGAAGAATTTTTATTTAAATAAGACAAGCGATTTAAACTACTCTGTATCCTTCAAAAATCTACTATTATAATTTGATGCTGGTACCATAAAAAAACTATATATTTATAACTTACTCTGCTATGAAAAAACTTAATCATTCCTTGCTGGAGGCAGCCATCTCTCTCTCTCTCTCTCCCCCTTAATAAGGTGATCAATGGCAATGGAGAAGCCTTGTTAAAACAAAAAGGTCACTTTTCTCTTGAAGCTGACTGGATTACTGGGCGCTAGTGATGACCATTTCAGGAAACAGAAATTCTTGAGACCACCTTATTTTTAACTATTGGGAAAAATTCACGCACACAGACGCACAAACCAGTGTATACACACACACACACACACACACACATATATATATATATAAAATATATGTATATATAAATATATATATACATATATTTATGTATATGTATCTATCTATAATAATAATTTCCAAGTTGATCTTGTCCTCCCCGGGGTGAAATTTTCTAGAAAGCTTTATTGCCACGAAAATAGCATTTTTTTAAAGAAATAAATGTAAATGTAGCGAAAAATCATCATCATCGTATCCTTTTCCCTCGTCGTCGGGAGGAGATATCTATCTATCTATATGTATATATATATATATATATAGATATATAAATATATGTAGATATACATATATATATATATATATATATATATATATATATATATATATATATATATATATATATATATATATATATATATATATATGTATATAATATATATACATATATGAATATATATATATATATATATATATATATATATATATATTATATATATATATATATATATATATATATATATATATATATATATATATATATATATATATATATATATATATATATATATATATATATATATATATATATATATATATATATATATATATATATATATATATATATATATATATATATATATATATATATATATATATATATATATATATATATATATATATATATATATATATATATATATATATATATATATATATATATTTCTCCCGGCGACGAGAGAAAAGGATACGATGATGATTTTTCACTAAATTTTTAATTTCTTTCTTTTTTTTTAAATATTGATGTTTTCGTGGCAATAAAGCTTTCAAGAAAATTTCATACCTTCTGCTGCAAGAAAGAATCATTGTCGCCTGGCGCCGTAATATCTTCGTGTTTTTCCTGCAGTCGTTTTAGAATTCTTCCGCTCATGCGTATAGCGCCATCACTCAATAGGTGCACTGACACCAAGGACTACAGTGGCCATCTCAGGGATCCTCCAGGAAGACGTCTTGAAGCCTTCAGAGACAGCATGTGAGCAAAGAAGGCGAAGTTTATGGTTAAAATGAACTGGATGACGAAGCAGATCGACTAAAAGAGATTTTCAAGAGGGAAAAGTACATCACGAGAATGGCAGATAGCTTCAGTCTGTAATTGTTTACTGCTGAAAATATGGACTACTTCGCGGAGCAGTATGAAGTCGAGGTTCCCGCCTTCTGCGATTATTCGGCACCTCTACAGTCGTATTGTCACTCACGGACGCAAGCTCTTCATTCGAAATAAGGAAGGAAATAATCAAGAAGAGAGGAAGACAGTGGAACGGAGGAACTGAAGAATTTATACGAAATAAAAGGTAGAGAACTTGAGGTGTTTTCTAAGCTGATTGAGAGGGGATTTTGGATGCCCAAAATTACCGCTTGGAGCAGTTCTTCGCTCGAAATAAGAAAGAGAAGGAACAAAAAGAGACGACATCGGCGTGGAGGTATACTGAAGAATGCTGACGAAGAATAAAGTAGATAACCTGAGGTGTTAGAAACTACTTCAAAGATTTTGGATTCACAGAATTACTTTTCGGAGAAGCAAGGAAGAATCGAAGGGATGATCAATATCGTCAGTAAGAGGGAATCTCATAAGTTTATAGAAGACGACTCCTTAAAGCAAAGAAGCTGTTTATGTGCCAGAAAAAGAACTCCAAGTAATGGTTATCGCGATGTTGAAATGATCTAAAACCTTCGAGATTTTCCTTGAAGACATTTTGGAATCCTTCAGTCCTCCGGCTCCTGGAAGGACGAGAGAAATGCCATTCGCGCATGCGCCGAGCTTCAAAGTGTCCAAGAACAATCTCCGAGATGCTTCAAATCGTCTGGAAGCCTTCGGAGACAGAAAGTGTCAGTTTTGAATAGTAGGGTAAGAGAAAGCAAAGAGTATTGGTGAGGGGAAGGGTCCGACCCAGAGGCCGCTTCCTTCCTCCAAGGAAGCAGCCTATGGGTCTGACCCTTCCCATGGAAAGGGCCCAAGCCCTTTAAGGATTGGCCCCAAAAGCCTACAAGGCTTGCCAGTCTTTTGAGGGCAGCCTTGAAGGGAAGGGTCCGACCCAGAGGCCGCTTCCTCGGAGGAAGGCAGGTATCCTGTCAGGCTGGGGAAGCAGGCCTGGAGAGGGCCCAAGAACTTCAAGGATGAGGCCCAAAGTCCTCCTAGGCTGGCCAGTCTCTTGAGGGCAGCCTTGAAGGGAAGGGTCTGACCCAGAGGCTGCTTCCTCGGAGGAAGGCAGGTATCCTGCCAGGCTGGGGAAGCAGGCCTGGAGAGGGCCCAAGAACTTCAAGGATGAGGCCCAAAGTCCTCCAAGGATGGCCAGTCTCTTGAGGGCAGCCTTGAAGGGAAGGGTCTGACCCAGAGGCTGCTTCCTCGGAAGAAGGCAGGTATCCTGCCAGGCTGGGGAAGCAGGCCTGGAGAGGGCCCAAGAACTTCAAGGATGAGGCCCAAAGTCCTCCAAGGATGGCCAGTCTCTTAAGGGCAGCCTTGAAGGGAAGGGTCTGACCCAGAGGCTGCTTCCTCGGAGGAAGGCAGGTATACTGCCAGGCTGGGAAGCGGGCCTGGAGAGGGCCCAAGAACTTCAAGGATGAGACCCAAAGTCCTCCAAGGATGGCCAGTCTTTTGAGGGCAGCCTTGAAGGGAAGGGTCCGACCCAGAGGCTGCTTCCTCGGAGGAAGGCAGGTATCCTGCCAGGCTGGGGAAGCAGGCCTGGAGAGGGCCCAAGAACTTCAGGATGAGGACCAAAAGTCCTCAAGGATGGCCAGTCTCTTGAGGGCAGCCTTGAAGGGAAGGGTCCGACCCAGAGGCTGCTTCCTTGGAGGAAGGCAGGTATCCTGTCAGGCTGGGGAAGCGGGCCTGGAGAGGGCCCAAGAACTTCAAGGATGAGACCCAAAGTCCTCCAAGGATGGCCAGTCTCTTGAGGGCAGCCTTGAAGGGAAGGGTCCGACCCAGAGGCTGCTTCCTCGGAGGAAGGCAGGTATCCTGCCAGGCTGGGGAAGCAGGCCTGGAGAGGGTCCAAGAACTTCAAGGATGAGGCCCAAATTCCTCCTAGGCTGGCCAGTCTCTTAAGGATAGCCTTGAAGGGAAGGGTCTGACCCAGAGGTTGCTTCCTCGGAGGAAGGCAGGTATCCCGCCAGGCTGGGGAAGCGGGCCTGGAGAGGGACCAAGAACTTCAAGGATGAGACCCAAAGTCCTCCAAGGCTGGCCAGTCTCTTGAGGGCAGCCTTGAAGGGATGGGTGGGCAGCCTTGAAGGGATGGGTCCGACCCAGAGGCTGCTTCCTCGGAGGAAGGCAGGTATCCTGCCAGGCTGGGGAAGCAGGCCTGAGAGGGCCCAAGAACTTCAAGGATGAGGCCCAAAGTCCTCCAAGGATGGCCAGTCTCTTAAGGGCAGCCTTGAAGGGAAGGGTCTGACCCAGAGGCTGCTTCCTCGGAGGAAGGCAGGTATCCTGCCAGGCTGGGAAGCAGGCCTGGAGAGGGCCCAAGAACTTCAAGGATGAGACCCAAAGTCCTCCAAGGCTGGCCAGTCTCTTGAGGGCAGCCTTGAAGGGAAGGGTCCGACCAGAGGCTGCTTCCTCGGAGGAAGGCAGGTATCCTGCCAGGCTGGGAAGCAGGCCTGGAGAGGGCCCAAGAACTTCAAGGATGAGGCCCAAAGGCCTCCAAGACTGGCCAGTCTCTTAACCCTATCTGGTGCAAGTTGGGTCTGGGCAGACCCACCCTACGGATTTTTTCATTTTTAGATAATTTTATTTAATAATCGTTTTTAGTTGATTCTATGATTACCAAAATATGGGAAATTATTAATTATTTTAATTTTCATTAGCCCTTTGATTACGGCCGAGATGAGACCTCACACTTACCACAATCCGGAGGGTTTTCAGACGGTAGTCACCCGTAGCATGCTACCAGACGCACGAAATCGTAAACAATCATTGTAATAGCGTTTGTATTTGTTGTTTTGCTGCAAATTAACCTGTTTTATTTATATGATAATATTGTGATAGTAGCGATCCGTGATATAGATATTATGCAATTAATGTAACAACACAAATAAATAAGCTGCCAGTAATAAAGGAATATTCCAAAATCGGCAATTATTCCAACGGTCACGCCAACCAAATTCGACAAAGTGGAAGGTACAGCGAGCTGAAAACAAAGCAGGTCATTTCTGTCAAAGCACACGTGCATCTCAATATCACCTACATACATACATACAGTATATGTACGAACACACACACATTACTGCATCTATATATATATATATATATATATATATATATATATATATATATATATATATATATATATATATATATATATATATATATATATATGAATCCATGACAACAGCAACAATGATTACACGACACAACAATACATTTTGGACACTAGCGAATATGGACATTTGGAAGGTGACAATCGTATTTCCATGGCTGAGACGTGGGTGGTACGTGAGATGCCGGAATCCTTTTGATGGAAATGACCGGTCGTTGTTTTCTGCTCTTGCTTACCTTCCACCTGTGTTGAGTTTGGTGGCCCTGAACGCTGGAATACTACCTTGGGAATAGGGCCTGGGATTATCCCTTGTCCTTCGGACAGATTCCAATTCAATGTTTGATTGACGATGGCGGTCAAAAGTCAGGGGAAAGTGGAAACAACCTCCTTGAATGGAAATCGTATTAGCCGCAAGTAAAAAGGAGGTTCCAGAATCCGCATTTGTCAATGAAACAAGGAATTGGAGACTGCCAGGGCTTGGGATAATCCCGGGGCCCATTTTCAAGCTAATATTCCAACGGTCACGCCCACCAAATTCGACAAAGGTGGAGGGTACAGCGGCTGAAAACAAAGCAGTTCATTTCTGTCAACAGGACACGTGCATCTGAAATGCCACCTACGCGCGTCGTCTGTCACACTTGCATGTGACATGTAAACACAATTGCCACCTCGCCACATTCACTAGGGATCAATATTATAAATCACATTGCTGATCAAAATGTGTAATTGTGTGGTGTGCGTATGTGTATGTATATATATACTATATATGTATGTATGTATGTATGTATGTATGTATGTATGTATATATATATATATATATATATATATATATATATATATATATATATATATATATATAATTGACTATATATACATGTGTGAGTACTTTTATATATATATATATATATATATATATATATATATATATATATATATATATATATATATATATATATATATATATATATATATATATATGAAGGCAATGCCCTGAAGGAAAGAGAAATGTTTGTGTGTGTGTGAGTCTGCTAAGTAAAGGACAATACGTCAAAAAAAGCCTTGCAATACTCTGTTGCTTCTCTTTCCTTCGTGGAATTGTCTTTATTTATATATTCATCACGTTCCATATTCTCGTGATTCAGTTATATATATATATATATATATATATATATATATATATATATATATATATATATATATATATATATATATATATATATATATGTGTGTGTGTGTAATATATATACAATTAATTACATATATATGAGTGTATATATATATGTATATATGTTTGTGTGTGTGTATGTAAAATACAAACACATACTCACACTTTCTATCCCTATAAAAAAAAAAAATTGGATAAATTCCTGTTACAAAAAATGATTAGCCTACATATGAACTCCGGCTTCTTCCTTTTGTTATATATATATATATATATATATATATATATATATATATATATATATATATATATATATATATATATATATATATACTGTATATATATATATATATATATATATATATATATATATATATATATATATATATATATATATATATATATATATATATATATATATATATATATATATATATATATATATATATATATATATATATATATATATATATATATATATATATTTAATCACTAACATTTTGGAATTTGTTCAATTGTTTTTGAACCAATATTCAGGGAAGTTGTAGGGTTTTGTAGATCATTTTATTCTGTTATAATTTTCTACAGATATTTTTCTTTTCCTTCAATTATTCTAGTGGTACCTGTTTACTTACATCTTATTTTTGAGAAACATCTAATGAAAATGTCAGCAAATGCCGCATGAAAGTTGGGTATTGTTCTTAAGTCCTCATATACTTATATGAGTGATTAAATCAGTGCAACATTTTTAGGTAATTTGTCCTTCCTTTACTAGGATACTGTTCTCCGGGAGATGTCTGCTTCTGCCAGAGATTTATATCTTTTAGAGTGGTTCGAGGTGGAAGGTTTCTTTGGCAGCTATGCCTTGGACTATAGACGGATGGTCTCTTGTTTGTCACTTTTTCATAAGTTGTATTTTGACATATCTTTCACATTCTCAGTTGATCCCTGATCCCCTGTTGCTGTCGAGAGCAACCAGGTTCGCTGAACAGCAGCATCAATGTGCAGTAAATGTACCTCGCCTTTCGAACTTTTCAGTTCCAGGGGACCTTTATTCCTCACGCCTTACGACTGTGGAACAGCCTCTTTACTGAGGATGTGTTGCAAACGGAACTTCAAAAAGTTCAAGTGAATGTAATGCATTACTACCCTTATGCAATACATCTTGTATTTAATACTTTGTTTACATTTTTATTTATTTATTGTTAGTACATCTGTTTTCTAATAACTGATCTCCTCTTTCTGTATTTCCTACTACCTTCTGTTATTTCACTCGAATGAACACCATTTTCTTAGGATGCTTGAATTTCAAGTTAGTTACCCTGTGGGCTTGTTTCATATGGATAGGGTTCATCTTCTGAATAATATTATAATAATAATGAATAATAATAATAATAATAATAATAATAATAATAATAATAATAACAACAACATTGTCTATATTCATTAATCTCATGGTAACGGTTATTATATTGTTATTATTATTCTTATATCATAAATCATCAATACCATGATTATCAGATTTACATTACATCCGACTCATTTTATATTTTATGATATCCAGTCTTCAAAGGACAGAAAGGAACATTAAACGCAAAATAGTAATTTACTCTCTCTCTCTCTCTCTCTCTCTCTCTCTCTCTCTCTCTCTCTCTCTCTCTCTCTCTCTCTCTCACTAAAGACTAAAGCCATAATTTGATGAAGAAAATTATAATACGGATGAATTTCAACATTTATTTTTACAAAAATCTTTTGCTGTAGATAAAAAAACAAAATCAGAAAATGTATAAACACATAAGACTCAATATGATTGGAAGAAGCTTTTATGACATAAGTTGAATGAAATCAAACAATGTGAATAACAAATGGTTATGAATCTGAATATTTAATAAGCTGAACATAATAATCTTGACAAAACTTTTACGACAGAATTCTAGTAATTCAGAAGTGTGTGGTATTCTCTGAAACAAGGAGCGACACATAGTCCTACATTGCAGTCTTTACACATGAAATATGTCTGCTGGCCTTTCTTGGGCCTACGGGATGTATGCGAGCACACACGACATCTTAGTCTAGGTCGCAGTTGTTTTTCTGTTGAGGGAACTGGATCAGGAAAGTGTCTTTCTGTTAGCCGCCTTGGCTGCGTTATTACAGTGCGGGTAATTATCTTGTTAGGTGCTGGAGGGTACCTTTCAATCAACTGCAGAACGACTGACTTAGAAAACTGTAAATATGACCCTTTCTTGCCAGTAACAAATCCATGCAAGTGATGACAGTTTACTAGTATCATATCAAGCAGACGGAAAAATAGTTTTATGTACCATCTCGTGGTTTTACGGATACACTTCACAGAACTAATAAGCATGTCGTTCTTGTCCACAATCCGCATTTTCTTATTATAGTCAACAACGCATGCAGGTTTTTGCACAAATTCCCTGGTCGACACCTTTTTCACAGTCTACCATTATATTTTCATGTACTGAAGATAACATATACACTGTCCTGTTATCCTGCCATTTTAAACCTAATATTCCATTGCAGTTTTGAGACGAAATCTCAGATTTGTTCACATCAGGAAATTTAGGCATAAATTTCCTATTTTTCCGGACTGTTCCACATGCTCCTGTTTCGTTGTCGCCCAAATACTTGAGCAGTTTTGGGCTGCAATACCAATTATCGAAATACAGGATGTGATGTTTTCCGAGATGCGAGGCCATAAATGTTTTTACCACAGAACCAGATACCCCTAGATCCTCATCTACCAATATCTCTGTATCTTTTCCAGTATAGATTATAAAATCGACAATATAATCCGTTTTGGCATCACAAAGTTCAAATATTTTCACTCCAAATCGACTTCTTTTATCTGGAATGTACTGCTTGAAACTTAGCCTTCCCTTCCATAACATTAAACTTTCATCTATGCATAAATCCTGGAAAGGTTGAAATTTTCCCGGAATTTTCTACGCACACTGTCGAGCACGGGTTTAATTTTTTTAGTTTATTATCTGGGCTTGTTTCCTGTGAATTATCAACGAAATGTAGAACCCGTAGAATTTGAAGAAATCTGTCCCTTGCCATCAGCCTTCTCACTCCTTTTGTCTCGAATGTCTCAAGCGTAGTCCAGTAATCTACGATGCGATGTTTACTTATATGCGACATGATCATAATCACACAAAGGAACCGTATCATTTCCTCCACAGTAACCTGAGCAAATTTTCGCAAATACTTTGGCACTGCATCTCCTAGCGTATCAACAAGGAATCTCTGATAACGGTTTGTCTCTTCAGCAATCAGCCCCATAAATTCGTTGTCGAAAAATAAAAAAATAGTCTACTTCCTTTGAATTTTCATTCACATTACATTTCGACGTAATGCCACTGCCACTGCTGTCAAATATGAAATCTCTGGGCTGGAAATTGCTGGCAGCCCACTCCCACTCATCACCTGGGTCACTTCGCTGTCTCCGCCTTCTTTTGACACCTTGGCTTTCATTTGTAGGTGGCAGATTTTCGTCATTTTCACTGTCGGTTGATATTTCATCACTGTCTCTTGTACCAGGACCATAATTATCCATTTCATTTCCTTCTAAATCCGATTCATTTTCATATCCAGAAAATGAGTCGAGAAGGTCTATAAAATAGTTATCCTCGTCGAGAGCTCTTCTCTCGATCTGCCGGCGGTCAACTCGAGGATGTCGTACCCTTGACCCGTCCTCCTGTGACATCTTGATGAAGACTAATGAATTTTAGGGAAACACGTGAATTTATATGAATTCACTGTATGGCAACTGACAGACTGTTACCATATCAAGAAAAAGAGGCCAGTATTTCAATCATCAGTCCTTCACATAAAAGGAAATTACCGGTGCTCGTATACGACACAACAGTGTTCCGGGCCAGTTTATTAAATGCGTCGTATACGTTACAACCGAAATCAAAGGGTTAACCAGACCACTGAGCTGACTATCAGCTCTCATAGGGCTGGCCCGAAGGATTTGGATGAAATGACAGGTGTAGGCTAGAAGCCTAGCACTGGGACCAAATAGGTCATTTGATTTAGTGATGGACGAATGGAAATGAAATTGAAAACTGCACAGAGGCACATGCTCTCATACTGGAGCACACTCACACAATAAATCATGAGGCAAGCCTATCACTATGTTTGGGATAATGTTAATTCCAGCGCACTGGATAGTCCGGCCAATCACCCATTGAAAAATAGAAAGAAACATGTATGTATTCACTGATTTTCGCAAAAAAACAAATCCGAAGCTATTCATAAAAAATTTCTAACTTTGCATTTTTTTAATCTTATTTTATTTTTTTCCTAACCAGATCAGGCAAATGCCATATGGTCTCGTCCACGTCTGACGGATATCAGAAACAGACACAGAATTGGACTGGCTGATTGTTTGATCAACTGGCTATAAGTTAACTGGCGTCACACTACCTGGGTTCACTTGAAAGGTGGGGGATCGAAGTCATCAGGCAAATATGGAGGAAGGGAGAGAATTCCTACTGACAAACTTCAGCTTTTCAAAACTTCTCAGCAGGTCCTTCCTAAACGTACGCTTACTACCGACATCACGCAAACGAAAAAATAACAAAAGTATACGTGACACAATGAAACCATAAACAATAAATGAATGAACCAAGTAAAACTGAAACTAACACACAAACAAACAAGTCGGAATGAACCGGAATAGCGAGCGACCCGACCGCTTTTCAAATAGACTGGAAATCACCGGAGCGATCCGACGGATGAACATTGTTGTTTGTTTACCAAAAAGAAAAACACCCTTATTTACGACTGAATCCTTCACAAAGCATTATCTTCCGCTCGGCTGCGCGCGGGACGACGAGAGGCATTCTCTTTCATTCTATTAAGAATCAAGTAAAAAAAATATATATCTATATATAGGAAGCGACGCTTACAATGCAGAGGCTACGCTGGTATACGAGAGGCCCTAAACAGCCGGGTCATTTAAAAATGATGCATCGGTTAATAAGCCTGGAAACGTGTTGTTAATCCAGTGCAAAAGATAACTTGTTATTGTTGTTATTATTATCGTCCCATAATGTGTTAATTCTTACGGAACATTCGGAAAGAGAATTCATTTGCTTTACCTGTGACGTCAATCACTAACATAATGACAGAAAGAAAATTAATTCACAAGTTTCCATTAATTTCTTCTTAGAAGTCATACTAATTCAGTGTTCAATGATATGTCAGCAGTGAGTAAATATTTTTCCCAAAACTCAGTAACTCAAAACAAGTCGCCTAAAAATTGAGTCATTACCTTAAAACAGTCAGATATTGTTTGGTGTTATTCCTTGTAGCGCCCTGGAAAAAAAATTGACAACTAACAGCAAATGATGGAAAAATCACTTATTAGTTTCCATTGACGTATTCTTGGATGTCATAATTACTGCAAATGTTTAATGATATGTCAGCACTGAGTAAATATTTTTTTAAACGCTATTTGGTAGCTCAGCGAAAACTCGCCTAAAAATCGAGTTATTACCTTCCTATTACAGTCAAATAGCGTTTGATTTTACACCTTGTTGCGTCCTGTAAGCAAAACTAAAGCTGGCATTTCCCCCGATTCAAATGGCGGTTAATAGAGGAAAAATATTATGGAATTTATCATATATTTAGCAACAAAGTCTGAATGCAACTTAAAATGTACAAGTTCATGAGGGTTTTTTATTTTAAATCACGGTTTCTGTCCTATAATCCTACCTTAATTCATTAGACTAACTGACAATATTAATATAAAAGCTCTTGGTTGTCAAGGTAAAAAATAATTTCGGGACGATAAGACATACTGGAACGAACGCGAATTGCAAACGAACGAGCGTGACATTCATTAACATCGACTAACCAATCAGGATGCATCTCGCGTCCTATTGTGACTGAGTGGTTATCGTACCAATCTGGAATCGCCACGCGTCAGCGCGCTATTGGATGATTTGATTAGAGCAATATGACTGGTTAATGTGAAAAAGCAGCGGCAAATAAATTCTTGCAGGCATGATTGGCAATCAGTGTGTGTGTGTGGGGGCTGGCAAGGAAAGAGGTGGAATGGAATGGGAAGGGGGGCCAGGGTGGGGTAATGGGAAATGCTGGGATGGGTATTGGCAAAATGTAAAAATTTTTTATATGCAAACTCCAAAAAGAAAGCTGACCCAATTTTCGAATTCCGAGAATTGAACTAGAAATTGGCATTTTGGAAGGAGGTACCCAAAACTCCTTTTTGTGCCGAGAATTTTTAGTGCCAATATTTCTCAAAAGGAACAAAGGTTTTCTTTTTCCACTGTATTCAAGAACTTAACATTAAATTTTACCTGGGTCACGCAGTGACACTTTTGAATATCAGAAAAGGCCTGAATAATAATATTGCAACTTGGCTATAACTTTAGCTGTTTATGACTAAAGAACTGACAGTTGCGAGAACTCTGCGACAGCCGTTAGTTAGGACAGCCGACCTTTAATATTTCTACATAAATGATGATTATTAATCATTTATGCCATTTCTCCTTTCCCCCTGGGGCAGGATGCAGATGAAGTAACTAATATTCGCTAGATAAGCAGAAACGGAATAGCTAGTTTACGTAACCTCGTTGAAAAAAAATTTGCATTAGTTAATATTTTCAGCTTGTTTTTAGTTTTCTGTAAAAGAAAACTATTGTGCCGGCTTTGTCTGTCCGTCCGCACTTTTTCCTCTCCGCCCTCAGATCTTAAAAACTACTGAGGCTAGAGGACTGCAAATTGATATGTTGATCATCCACCTTGCAATCATCAGACATACCAAATTGCAGCCCTCTAGCCTCAGTAGTTTTTTTTTTTATCTAAGGTTAAAGATAGCCATAATCGTGCGTCTGGCAACGATGTAGGACAAGCCACCAACGGGCCGTGGTTAAAATTTCATGGGCCGCGGCTCAGACAGCATTATACCGAGACCACCGAAAGATAGATCTATTTTCGGTGGCCTTGATTATACGCTGCACAGAAAACTCAATTGCGCCGAAGAAACTTCAGCGCATTTTTTACTTGTTTAGATTATGGATGACTTATGTGTGCAAACTGCGTAACCTCGGCCCAGGTACACTAAATGTAACATTGTTGAATTTCCCCAGGCAATCTTCATTGAACAGGATCATCTGGATTAAAGTTCAAGTAAAGGGCAAATATTTTATTTCTACAATGTTAGTAAATTTGAGCATAGTTGTAAAATATAGTGCAATAGGAAAAAAAAATTATAGAGGCCAACGCTGCATTCTCGTTATAATATGCATTTTAGGCCAGAGAGAGAGAGAGAGAGAGAGAGAGGAGAGAGAGAGAGAGAGAGAGAGAGAGAGGGATTGCTATTCCAGTCACCTGTTTGTTCTTCATTGTGGTTAACTAATGAGTTATATTAACAACTACAGTGTAGCTAAACGCTTGTCTTCTTAAAACATATTTTTTTATTTTATATCACAGCGTGCTTAATGTAAAGTGCAATACATTACTTTAAGAGGCAAACATCTGTACTGCCATAAACAAGAGTATATGGCAGATGGTGACATTAAACATGGCGAATACATACTGCAAACCACCAAAGCTAAGACTGAGCAATCCATGCCCCCGTCCCCCAAAAAAAAAACAAAGGTAACATAAACAAAGGTGACATACCTCGTTCAGAATTATTCCCTAAATCTTTTGATTTGTTTGTAAGTCACTAGGCCTACCTGAGGTGGAGGTTAACTATAAATCCGAACAAAACTAATTTAGTAAACTTACAAACAAACAAACAGATAAACCCGAACCAAAAACCGAACGGATTTTCAATTCCGTTGCAGAGGTAGAAAACCCGCTCACTACAACAGCTGAGAGAGAGAGAGAGAGAGAGAGAGAGAGAGAGAGAGAGAGAGAGAGAGAGAGAGAGAGAGAGGTTTATATAAAAACATATTCTGACTTTGATAGCCAACTCGAACGGCAGGGTTATATGAAAAATATCCACACAGGCTTTCTGTGTCAATTCACCGAGTCGTGTTTGCAGATTAACAGGTAGCGTTTATTCGGTGGCCATCATCAGATTGCGATCTGTCCCTTTTTATGGCTTAGGCAGTCTTTTTTTTTTCTTTTACTGTATCCTACTCTTTAGATATATATATATATATATATATATATATATATATATATATATATATATATATACTATATATATATTATATATAAAATATTATATAACATATACATACAAATAAATATAAACATATATATATATGTAAATATATAATACATATATATATATATATACATACAACACACACACACACATACATATATATATATATATATATATATATATATATATATATATATATATATATATATATATAAGCTTTGTGTGATTTTTGGTACTATGTTAATTTAGACTGAATGATTTTCATAAGGAGGTCAGTAACACCTTGAGGACACTTTACATAACGTTAAAATGACTAAAAGCCAGTACGACCAAACGAATAGTGAACAGGACTTATTTCAATGAAGTAACGACTGGTCAAGTAAGGCTAAGTCTTATTTGGTGGAGGAAATTGCTAATGTACATAGAGTCCCTTATGAAAAGCGAGATTTGGGTTATTTCTATGACTGTTAGGGCACAGGATAATAACGGTCGGGTTTGGTGAAGGCCAGTCTACAAACTAAAATGCACTAAACCACCATTACAGAGGAAAATGTACCATGTTTATGCTGTACAGGTTTGTTAATATCATTTACTTACGTGGCTGTTTTCTGTGGTTTCTCACAGAATTAATATGCATTTATGTTCTTCTCTCCATTTCCTTCATAACAAGAAAACTTATTTAAAATATACCAAGAAATATGAATACGAAAACGGAGCAACTCCTGGCAATATTGAGGATCTACTAAAAAAAAAATCGTTTTAAAATCATCAGGTTGTTGTTATTTTCAAATCCCAAAATAGACATTTGAAAAGCATCAGTTACATACCCAGGAAAAACATACCTCAGGCACGATATTATATTTCTAAATAAACATCATAATAAGAGCAAAAACACCACCACAAAATTGGATATCACTCTCTCTCCCTCACATTCCCGAGGAGTCCTAATAAGAAGCCCGAAAGATAATCAATCTGCGGAGGATTCCTTACCTGGTGGTCGGAGTACGCGGAGGCTGAGGCGGAGGCCGGGTGCCTGGCCAGCTGCCCTCCCACATAGGGCTTCCGGGATGCCAACACATCTCCCACCCTGCTTCCCATCATTGCCCACCCTGAAAGAATAAACATTAATGCTTACATAAATAAATATATAATCATAAATTATTGTGACAACAGTACTGACAATACCTCACACACCTTTAACAACAGTACTGAGAATAAATAACTCAAAAACCTTTAACAATAGAACTGACAATAAATAACTCAAACACCTTTAGCAATAGAACTGACAATAAATAATTCAAACACCTTTAGCAATAGTACTGACAATAAATAATCCAAACACCTTTAGCAAAAGTAATGACAATAAATAACTCAAAACCCCTTTAAAATAGTAATGACAATAAAGAACTCAAAAACCTTTAAGCAATAGTAATGACAATAAATAACTCAAACACCTTTAGCAATAGTACTGACAATAAATAATCCAAACACCTTTAGCAATAGTAATGACAATAAATAACTCTAACACCTTTAGCAAAAGTAATGACAATAAATAACTCAAACCCCTTTAACAATAGTGCTGACAATAAAGAACTCAAACACCTTTAGCAATAGTAATGACAATAAAGAACTCAAACATCTTTAGCAATAGTAATGACAATAAATAACTCAAACACCTTTAGCAACAGTAATGACAATAAATAACTCAAACACCTTCAACATCAACAATAATATTGACAATATTTTAAACACAATTAACAATAGTACTGGCAATAACTCCCACACCTTTAACAATAAAATACTGACAACTCTTAACACCTTCATTAATCACACTAAGCCATTATAAAAATTACTCTGGCCACCCTGCAAAATAAAATGGGTATATGCATAGAGATGTAAGTAACAATAAATTATAGTAACAATAGTACTAACAACAACTCTAGCACCTTTAATATCACACTAAGCCATTACAGAAATCACTATACCCATCCTACATAATAAAAGGGGTATATTCATAAATGTATATGTAATAATATATTATAGTAACAATAGTACTGACAAACAATTCAAACACTTTTAATAATCACACTACATCATTATAAAAACCATTGGACACCCTGCAAAAATAAAAGGGGTACTTTCATAAATAATTAAACAATAATAATTTATCGGTTCATCAACACTGACACCAATTCCAACACCTTTAATAATCCCACTAAGCCATTATAAAAATCGCTCTGCCCACCCTGCATAGTTAAAGGGATATGTGCATCAATATACATGTAATAATAAATAATCACATCAATAATAGTACTAACACCTTTAAAAATCACACTTAACCATTATCAGGCTGGGGAAGCAGACCTGGTGAGGGGCCCCAAGGGTGTGGGCTAAAGGCTCCTTAGGGAGGCCAAGGTCTTTGAGGGCATCCTTGAAGGGGAGTGTCATCTCCAGAAGAGGAAGGCAGGATTCCTTGGGAGATCTGATAAGAAAATCATTGCAGCTTGATTTCCCATTAATAGAATGCTCTTATTATTCTATTTCTGTCTTCCTCATGATTAAATATTTTTTTTATATTTTTTATTGTAAACTGCATCACTCAGTTTGTATCATAATTCTCCCATGCCAAGAATTCGTTCAGGGGAAGTGTATTTCGTATTAATGCCACAGTCTCTGTGTAGCACTTTGCGCTGGTTCAGTGGCCCAACCTTGGGAACTTGAGAAATCGTTTCTTCTCAGAGTTCATTGATGAAGAGGGTAATTATCGTCCTTCCTGGGATACCGGAGAGGATATTTTGAAGTTCGTGGGGAAGTTGGTTTTCTTGAAAATTTATAACGTATCGCCAATTTATTTATACCATTTTGTCAATTTCTTGGAAATTTTATATTTTTTATTCCCTTGAGGCCGCATTATCAATTAATGGCGATGATGACCATAGGCATTGCAACGTTGATTTGTAAGAGGTCAACGAAACACCCGAAGAGAAGTCCTTAAGACTAAGGACCCAGTTCACGATTGACAGCCGCATTTAAACAAGGAATCCTTCAGCTGCATACTTTTATATATATATATATATATATATATATATATATATATATATATATATATATATATATAGATAGATAGATATATATATATATATATATATATATATATATATATATATATATATTATATATATATATATATATATATATATATATATATATATATATATATATATATATATATATCATATATATATATAGAGAGAGATATATAGAGAGAGAGAGAGAGAGAGGGAGCATGTGGCTGCAGAATGCTGTTTCAAGTACTGAACATCATAGGTTTATATCGTCAAAATTCTCTGCGTAACGCAATATACATTTCAGAGGACTCAGCATGAACAAGGTAGGTCCCTCAGATACATCTATATAGAAGCTTTCCTCTAAAGGTAACATCAAGGGAAGACAAAGTCCTTTCACAACGAAATAAAGGCCTTCACGGGAAGATAAATGCCCTTCAGAATAAAGTAAAGCCCTCCCCGAACGAAATCAAATCACTTTCACTATAAAACAGAGCCTTTTTGATATAACAGAACCTTTTTGACGTAGAGTGCCAACTCTTACAGCGGTCGTGCAGGCCACCGATGGACAATGTATCTTCAACCTCCCATGACTGTGAGCACGGGCTTAAAAGCTTAAAGATTATCTTTAACAAAAAGATAGGTACACAGAAAGCCACGTTTTAATCGATCAAAAATCTGTAAAAAATGTACATGAACGAATTACAGTTATACAGGTAAGGATTTCAATTAGCCATAAATGCTGTTATGTTAAAATGCAACTGGCAAAAGGAAAACCATCGAGACGTTTGTTCAACGAAAATACAGCTCTTAAGATTATTACCACTGAATGAACTTTGCAGTAAAAAATGCGCCGGAGCAATCGAGTTTTCTGTGCAGCGTATAGTGCTATATGAGCTGCGGCCCATGAAACGTTCAGTCACGACCCGGTGGTGGCCTGTCCTATAGCGTTTCCAGACTCACGATCATGGCTAACTTTGACCTTAAATAAAATAAAAACTACTGGGGCTACAGAGAGCTGTATGAGCTGCGGCCCATTAAACTTTCAGCCACGCCCCGGTGGTGGCCTGTCCTATAGCGTTGCCAGACGCACGATCATAGCTTACTTTAATCTTAAATAAAATAAAAATTACTGAGGCTAGAGGGCTGCAATTTGATATGTTAGATAATTGGAGGGTGGATGATCAACATTCCAATTCGCACCCCTCTAGCCTCGGTAGATTAAGATCTGAAGGCGGACAGACAAAGTGCGGACGGACAGACAAAGCCATCTCAATAGTTTTCTTTTACAGCAAACTAAGAGAGAGAGAGAGAGAGAGAGAGAGAGAGAGAGAGAGAGAGAGAGAGAGAGAGAGAGAACTGGTTAAAGTACCCTAAGTATTTTATGCAACGAGACACCGCTACCTCAATTTCATCTTTCATTTAGCACCAAATATATATATCTAATAATATACAGTAGGCCTATATGGCCATCTGACATTCTTATGAAGAGAGTTTTTGCGCAACTGCCTCAGTAGGTTATGTTAATTACAGTATTTTATTACATTTAATGCTGAACTATCAAAACTGTGAATGGATGACGTTGACCTACATTTTAAGCTAAAATATTTAAATGAAAGCACATCTCATTAACGTTAATGATTAAATGCTAATTACCTTTTAGAAAGAACTCGCAGTCAGCGTTTCTATTAATAGTGATGTAGCTACTGGCATTACCTTGAACCTAAAGTAGTGTTCCGTCTTTTGCCTCTCATTTTTTCGCTCTCCACAAGAACAAAAACAAAAGATGGACAACTTATGGCTTCCCGTAGGAAATAAGACACTTTTCTTACCTTGATTCAAAGATACCCCAAAAACATTTCTTTTCTCATCTTCATGTAAACAAACCTCAGAAACATTCCTTTTCTCACCATGATTTCAAGAAACTCCAAAAACATTCATTTTCTTACCTTGATTTAAGGAAACTTCAAAAACATTCACTTTCTCACCTTGATTTAAAGAATCTTCAAAAAACATTGCTTTCCTCACCTTGATTTAAAGAAACTTCAGAAATATTCCTTTTCTCATTTTGTTTCACAAAAACTTCTAAAACATTTCTTTTTTCTCTTTGATTTATAGAAACTTTACAAACATTCCTTTTCTCACCTTGATTTAAGGAATCTTCAGAAACATTCCTTTTATTACCTTGATTTAAGGAAACTTCAGAAATATTCCTTTTCTCAGTTTGATTTAAAGAAACTTCAGAAATATTCCTTTTCTCGTTTTGATTTAAATAAACTTCAAAAACTTTCCTCTTCTCACGTTGATTTAAAGGAACTCCACAAACATTCCTTTTCTCACTTTGACATAAAGAAACTTCACAAAAATTGGTTTTCTCACCTTCATTTAAGGAAACTTCAGAAACATTCCTTTTCTCACCTTGATTTAAAGATACGTCACATACATTCCTTTTCTCACCTTGATTTATAGAAACTTCAAAAACTCTTTTCTCACCTTGATTCATAGAACCTCAAAAACATTCCTTTTACCACAGTGATTTCAAGAAACTTCAAAAACACTCTTTTTCTCACCTTGATTTAAAGAAACCTCAAAAACACTTTTTCCTCACCTTGATTTATAAAAACTTCAAAAACATTCCTTTTCTCATTTTGATTTGAAGGAACTTAAAAAACATTCATTTTCTCATTTTGATTTAAAGAAACTTCACTAACATTCCTTTTCTCACCTTGATTTAAGGAAGCTTCAAAAACATTCTTTTTATCACATTGACTTAAAGAAATTTCGAAAGCATTCCTTTTCTCACTTTGATTTAATGAAACTCCAAAAACAATCCCTTTCTAACCTTGATTTAAAAAAACTTCAAAAACATTCCTTTTCTCACCTTCATTTAAAGAAACCTCAAAAACATTCCTTTTCTCGCCTTGATTTAAATAAACTTCACAAACATTCCTTTCCTCAACTTCATTTAAAGATGCCTCAAAAACTCTGATTTTTTTATCTTGATTTAAAGAAACTATAAAAGAAACCTCAGAATTCCTTTTGCTCACCTTGATTTAAAGAAACTTCAAAAACATTAATTTTCTCACCCTGATTTAAATAATCTTCAAAAACATTCTGTTCCTCACCTTGATTTAAGGAAACGTCAAAAAACATTTAAAGAGCCTCAAAAACACTATTTTTTTCACCTTGATTTAAAGAAACCTCAAAAACATTCTTATCCTCTCCCTCATTTGAAGAAGCTTCAAAAACATTCCTTTTCTAACCTTAGTTTAAAGAAACTTCAAAAACATTCTTTTTCTCACCCATTATTTAAAGAAACTTCAAATCACTCCTTTTCTCACCTCGATTTAAAGACGCTTCAAAATCATTCCTTTTCTCACGTTGATATAAAGAAACTCCAAAAACATTCCTTTTCTCACCTTGATTTAAAGAAACTCCAAAAACATTCCATTTCTCACCTTGATTTAAAGAAACTCCAAAAACATTCCATTTCTCACCTTGATTTAAAGACCCTTCAAAATCATTCCTTTTCTCACGTTGATATAAAGAAACTCCAAAAACATTCCTTTTCTCACCTTGATTTAAAGAAACTCCAGAAACATTCCATTTCTCACCTTGATTTAAAGAAACTCCAAAAACATTCCTTTTCTCACCTTGATTTAAAGAAACTCCAAAAACATTCCATTTCTCACCTTGATTTAAAGACGCTTCAAAATCATTCCTTTTCTCACGTTGATATAAAGAAACTCCAAAAACATTCCATTTCTCACCTTGATTTAAAGGAACCTCAAAAAATTCCTCCTCATTTTCTTACTCGCCAGCAACTTCGAACACAGCCAAATCGTGAGGATGGCTGTCGTTCATATCTCGGCTAAACAGTAGGCATTCATGGCGCTCCTTGACAAGTAATGCAATTTCCCTGAAACTTCTCGAACGCGTGAACGGCGAAGTTTCGGCTCTAATGGAATGTTTTTAACGTGGCCTACGCGCTTCAGAGTTCCTCAGAATCCTGTCTGCGCTTCCACGCCGAATCACTGGAGCTTCATTTAATTTTTATCACGAACAGACCGAAATTGCTATGACCGTCCAAAACCAATCTCAGATCAACAATAGTTTGTGTCTTAATGCTTCTCCTTTTGAAAGTGATGACTAATTTGCCATCTGAAAAGAGGCATGTTAGTAATAAAAAAATATCCGTATTTCTGCAGTCATTACTGTCAATGACTGGACTTACAAACACGATGAATAATAACGCACAGACAAAGGTTGTTATTATTTGTGAACCTAAGTTCAAACATGACTTAAATCTCGGACTCACTCCCTTCCTTCAACAGTTTCATATTGGCTCTATCTTCCTCTTCTCTCCTTTCCCTTTCTATTTCTAGAAATGGCTATTTAGGTCCCGCTCAGTCTGCTCTCGAGTCGAAACGAGTAGAATAAGCATATATGAATACGTAAAAGCAGCCCCATTTTTAGGAAACGGCGATTCTGTATATCAGGTGTCGATTAGCTAAGCGATGTGGTAGATTGGAGAGTACTACTGTTTGTTTGTACTGTACGTGTCATATTGCGCTCTTGGAAATGGGAATAACATCAGTTTGATGGATTATCATCATTATTATTATGGGTTAGTTTCAACGAAAGCTAATTTGCGCTCAAGGCTAGCCTTCTAGATCTCCATTTTGGCAAAATATTACTGTCATAAAGCAATATATTCCTACTGTATATTGGGCTTCATACGTCAGCGGATTTGATCATATTGTCTTTTAACATACATTTTACCATAAAATTCTCTACTTTTTATTCAGCTACTTCATTACCTGCACTAAACACTATATAATATATTAACTTCAACAAACGCCCTTCACAAACTTCCCAATACCCAGAACGCCCCAACTTCTTCCAGGTCTTCTTAGGAATGTTTAAACATGCAAATTTTGAAACACATACAAATAACTCAAAAAAACTCTAAAATAAATGGAATATTTTGCAGCGCAGACAAGGGCCAGGTTTTTCAGTTCAAATCCTCTCATGAGCCAGACAAAGCTGATGTCAGGCACAGGGGATTACTCTCCTTGTGCGGGGACAAGAGGGGAACGAGGACGTCGTGTTAGTGACATCTTTCACCGTGTTAATACACTGCTTATATACGGAAGGACATCGCCTTTTGTGGTTACAATTCTTGAGAAGAAACTGCTCATAATGTTTTCAAGAGCAAATGCTAGTGGAAGACGCACCCTTATAATGACCTTTAGTTGCACAAGCGAGAAGAATACCACGAGGAAAAGTTATAATGAAGGATAGGGATTAACCTCTTGGTATAAGCGACAGGGGCTGCCTTCTGAAAGAAGAAAGGTCATGGAAGTTACTCTGAAACGCGAAGGAAAAAGATCATTCAATGAACTGGGTAATCCGGGAACTACTGATTCTCCAAAAACATATTCCCGTTGGCAGAATGACGGTAGACATTTCAATTTGCTTCGCCTCATTATGCGAGCAAGTGTCGCGTCCCGATGCTAAACTTTATTTATAAAGTTCATTACTGAACTGGAAATTCTCCTTTGGAAGTTTTTTTTCTAAGTTGTTAACAAAATATTAACATAGCGATTATTAAATAAAAAATTTACAGGATAAAAGTGGCAGTGACTAATGTTTCTCTCTAGAACAAACTCATTACAGGCAACTACTAATTGTATGCACCCATGTGTATATACAGTATACACACATACACACATATACATATATACACATATATACACACACACACACAAAGGTGCGAATGTCTTAGTGCATGACAAACACACGCAGAAAAAGAAAAAAAGAACACGTGCACGCAGTAAAAGCCTATATACATTAAATTATCGCCGTCATAAAGACCCGAGTTTTGTCCTCGGACTGGTCCTTGGCATTCACAGAGACTCCCCCCTGACTTCTATCTGTTGAGCTCTTCTCTTGATGCCTTCACACGACTCTTCCTCCTATTCATAAAACATCACTGGCTCTCTCTTCTTTCCCTCCACCTTTAACCATCTCTCTCTCTCTCTCTCTCTCTCTCTCTCTTCGAGTGTTTGACTTATTTGTATGTATGAGCTCAGGACTAAGACCATTAGCGCAATATCAAGGAAAAGAAGGAAAATTTACTTATTTTGCAATGGTTTATTTTGCAATTGTAACCTTCACTCCAAAAACACCTACTAAAATAAAACCCCAAATGGTTTTTTAATTTACTTTGTTGCTTAGACAACATCTCTTATCCCTTAATTGATAACCAATACCAATCTTAGGTAGCTGTGAGGTCAAAACTTTTTAAGGTTACACTACTGATCCGTGGGTAGTGACGAGTACTAAAATGATTAATTTTTCATCAGATAATGAGAGCTTCGAAAGTGGTTACTGCTGTATCCTATTTGCAACGGCTGAAATTAAGTGGTTACTGCTGTATCCTACCTGCAACGGCTGAAATTTTAAACTTTTTTTTCCTATAACTGTATTCCTTAGGCATTCACTGTTGCTTAATGCTACATAAACGTTAACCTCTCTTAGCCGCATAGAAACTATTACCCACAACATTACACATAAAACGCCTCTCAAAATTCATTACCTTCATCATCTTGAATCTTGTGCTTTATAAATCATGCTTTATATTTTTCCTTTGACTTTTATAGTAACTCAAAAAAATGGAAAGAAAGCATAAACAAACAAATGCGGACAGTGCCACAGCCCTATCGGTTTTGCAGCCATGCAAGCCAGGGTAGGAAGGCATCATGGGAGGGGATGGACTTGGAGGGGGGGGGATGTCTAGGGTAGGTATGCATAGGAGGGGAGCATGCGATGGGAGGGAGGGATGTCGTATGTGTATCACGTATGGTGTGGTTCAATAATCCACATCCTCTTTGATACAGCAGTCAAGTATACGGGATGAGAGCGGTTACCCTGGTTACAAATTACATTTTAAATGGCGAGGTGACGCTACTCTTACGCTTTTGTTCAGGCATGCAAGCAGGTAATTACACACAAACACAAACACACACACACATACATATATAGCGTTGTGTGTACTAAGAAGTTTCCCTATCAGACGGCTTCAGGGAGACAAGAGACCAAATTCACAGCCACATTCATTTAAAGATTGTCAATTTATAGGTGAACTCTACGCAGAAAACTCCCACAGCATCAGTCACTTCCTTTATAAAGAGGGTTTTATCAGCAGGGCTTCGATGTCCTCCAACACAACTCTAACATCCAGCTGTATTTTGCGCGCGCGCACGCACACACAAACACAACCACCCTCATCTTTTGCATAAAAAAAGGACCTTTGGTTCTGACAGCTTTGTCAAACCAACAAACTATCAGTTTTAGGCCTCCCTCTGTTCCTCCTCGTAGGACTTTCGAATTTTACATATTTTCCATCACCCTATCCAGATCTATGCTCTCCATGTGACCAGATCACCTCAAAATATTCTGTTTCATCTTTTTTGCCTACATCGCCTTTTCACCATAAATTTGTGGTAGCTCTGTAATATTCAGGCTTTCAACCAATCTTTCTTTACCACATACACACACACACACAATATAAATAAATAAACATATATATATATATATATATATATATATATATATATATATATATATATATATATATATATATATATATATCTCCACAATAGGTTTCTTGCTTTATTTCTTAATTCATCCCTATCTTTTCACACATGGGCATTCTGCTCTACGGAGTTTTGCTTGTTAGGTTTACGAACTTTCTAGCTTACCCAAATGAATGTTTGTATATCCTGATTAATAAAAACAGACAATTCATTTCATAAGGTTCACTTCTTGCAGAGTACTTAGTACAGATGGGGCACAAGTACCTCTTTTTCCAGTATGACCCATCGGCCATTTAGAAGAAGATCGGTAAAATTGCTGTGGATACGAAAAGGGACTTGCCAAATTCTTAGGATCCATTATCCCATGGCAATGAACTTAGAGAGAGAGAGAGAGAGAGAGAGAGAGAGAGAGAGAGAGAGAGAGAGAGAGAGAGAGAG
>NC_089769.1:13262083-13267083 GCF_040412425.1 Macrobrachium rosenbergii | reverse complement strand
AGAGAGAGAGAGAGAGAGAGAGAGAGAGAGAGAGAGAGAGGAAGTTTATCGGTTGTCATTCAGAGTTATCCCTGGTAGCGCCGGGTTGGTCAGCTAGATTTATGTATACACACATATATATAATATTATATATGTATGTCTGTATGTACAGTATGTATGTATGTATATAAAGTGAGAGAAAGAGTGAAATATACAACAAACGTGGGTCATCAGTGCTCTGTTAAAATGTATAACCGAGTATCATATCAATAAAGAACAGGAGGGCCTCGACAAGATAATCCCCGGCCCAAAAGGATAAAACAATCCACATGCTATCCTCTGTAAAACAATGCTCCCCCCCCTCTCTCTCTCTCTCTTACTCAGCAAATAAAGCTATGACCCACTTCCTCTCTAAGTAATGCCTCAATCTCTAAAGTAAAGCAATGTCAATGTCCCTCTCCCTAGTAATATACCAACGGCCGCCCCTTCTCTCTCTCTCTCTCTCTCTCTCTCTCTCTCTGGACTTAATTCAATGCGTTTTTTTTAATAAAATTTTAAACTGCTATTGAATATGCAATAAAAGTGAAATAAGTAGTAAGGGGTTCTGCTCAGCCTCCTCTTCGCTGCTAGTTCATTTTCGTTCTTTTTCATTACATTATGAAATGACGCACGCAAAATGTACATTTAAAAAAAAAAACAGTCCTCTCGCAACTACGCACCTCTGAAAATAGCATAACGCACGTTTGAAGGGAAACGAACGAGCACACGCGCACGCAGACACTTATTTCATCAGGAGAACTTAATTACAAATCCTATTACATTCCGTCCGACAGGAAATCTTTGGTTAGTTCCGGCAGAGAGAAAACAAAAGGAAACATGGTTGAAAAGAATGACGGCCCATGTGAGGGCAAAACACGCCCTTAAGGCAAGGTGAAACAAGGGTTCCTTTACCGCGTCCAAAAGGCTCATCAATGAGACCTTGTTTTAATCAGAAGTTTTTCAAAGGAGCTCTTGTGGCAAGGAATCACTCTTTGGATTAAATTAGGTCTGAGTGAGGCCCGTTTTGAAAAGAACACATCAAGAGTTTCGGCTCCTCTCTTAATACTCCTTCCTTTTGAGACAAAGGACGGCGGGATGAGCAACTTAATGTCCTTCTGATGACTAGGAATGAATGAACAAGGTTAAAGATAGAGTCGGGAACACCGAAGCAAGGGGAAAACCTAACAGCCTCAAAAACTTAATAACAGATAACGTGATGTTTTGCTATGTCAACCAGCTTCAACTATAAAGTGTCCTATGGTATTCAATATCCGTCTAGCATTTCAAACCACTACTAAAATATTCCATGCAATTCACAGAAAAACATATCAGCATTATAAAAAACATCTCCCACAGTATGGACAGTGAATAACTTTATATTTTTCTACGAATTTGAAGCAATAAATTTCATACAACGAAAAAAGTATTTTTGTTTACTTTGCCGAGCCATATCGGACAACGAAGTGTTTAGAGAAAATAAAACATGTCAGTTCATAGACGTAGTATCGAATGATATTCTGATGCCAAGTTACTAAAAACAAAACATGATCACGCTCCTCATAGAGCAGAATAGAATATAGAATTTAGGCCAAAGGCCAAGCTCTAGGACCTATGAGGTCTTTCAGCGCCAAATTGAAAATTGACAGTAAAAAGGTTTGAACGGTGTGACAGGAGGAAAACCTCGCAGTTGCACTATGAAACAATTGTTAGAAGAGGGTGGAAAGTAAGATGGAGAATGAAAGTAAGATCTGAGGTACAGTAAAAGGAATGAAAGGGGTTGCAGCTAGGGACCGAAGGGACGCAGCAAAGAACCTTAAGTAATGCCAACAGTGCACCGCATGAGGCACACTGACGGCGCTACCCCCCTACAGTGGGCAGGCTCTTTATGCTATAAAAACACAGAACATGCACCACACTACAACGCACGTAATTAAGTATGGTGATCAAATCATACAATTATGCTGCTCATAACTCATACAGCATTCATAAAGGCAAAATGGACATAACAGCAAAAATAAAAGCACTATACCTTGCAGCGAATAAAGTCATTCAGAACTCATATAAACGATCTGGACCAGTAATGTCCGACAGGAAATTAACAGTCTGTTACTTTGATTAGTTGTCTGAACTTTGGGTCAATTCACCACCAAATTGCGTAATCGCTTTGGTCAGGCGTACAGTCATGAAAATCATGAATTAAAACAAAATACGTAACTCAAGAGATGAAAATCATGAATTAAAACAAAATACGTAACTCAAGAGATGAAAATCATGAATTAAAGCAAAATACGTAATTCAAGAGATGAAAATCATGAATAAAAAAAAAATAAGAAAAAAATATTTTCAATCGTAACATCATTTCCTTCTCCGGTTCATGTATGTGAATCTAGAGTCTATAAAAAATTCAATAAATAAATAAATCAAAAAAATAGTTTCCAATCCTAACATTATTTCCGACTTTCGGTTCAAGGTTCTTATTAACTCTGGTTCATGCATCTGGATCCAAATTATATACAAACAGCTAGCCGTAATCGAGGTTCATTTACATCGTTTCTTTAATCATCATCTTTTTTTTTAGTACCTCAAAAATATAAACAAACATCAACCAGCAATAGCTCCGATGACGAGAATAACAGGGGCGCTTCCAAATACAAGCCATAAACGAAGAGCAACTTCGCGATTTCTTTCATGATGAAAAGGCCAGATACATAAAGAACCGAACTCCGGCAAAGCTCTCTCTTTGTCATCGAGCTCAGCTCTTTGTTTACATCCGAGAGGGGATTAATGCTCCAAAGAAGGAAAATCTTGGGTACTTTAATAAAAGAGAGTTCTCTGTGACGGCAGGCAGGCAGGAGCCTTGATATTTCTAAAAAGATTTATATTTCCATTTTGTTATAAATATCATTGATGTGATTCAAGGTGAGATTTCAAATATGTATCGCGACAAAGAGAGAACACAATTCAATATGACTTTCATGAACTTTGCTACAATCAGTCGTTTGGGTATTAATGTTTCTTTTCAGTTTCTAAACTTTGGCACCGACCAAACTGTGCTGCTTTCCCTACCTGTCAGTTGGGAAAGAAATAAAAATTATAACTGCCTAATTCATCCAAAGTTCTTTAACTAACGAGCTGTACTCATACTGTTCATCATGAAAATGTATCGTGACTTTTGTGTGACAAACATGAGGCCAAGGAAGGTGACAAATAAAGAGATTGATCAAACGCCACATGAACTTGTTCCCACATTTTTCGGTCAAGCCTTAATACCCAAAGAATTATGAATCAGATCACGACAGCTCATTTTCATTATTCAGTGAGAAACTGCGAAACAAACACCAACTAAATTTCAGTCAACATGTCACAAACGCATGAAAGCGTACGTCCGCATAATTTACAACCCAGGCACTGAATTGCCTAAAGAGAATGGACACAAAACCCGTAAAGAAAAAACCCGTCATGAAGAAACAAAACAGCTTCAACTTTTACGCTCGTGAAAAAGTTAGTGAAGCAAAGCAAAGCTTGAAAACCCAAGTACGGCAAATTCATTGAAGTTGCTTATATACACTTGAAGGAATTTTAATATTTTATGTATGGTAATAAAGACATAAACACTGAAAGGCTTGGGTTTAAAACTTCATATCACGTTTTCTTTAGAAAACTAATTTAAAAAATCCCTCTTTCTTCTTTTCAGTATCCTCAATATTTTTTACGACTAATTTACGTGTGCTGGCTTATTTATTCTGTTATGTGCCATGTCTCACTTTCAATCTTTCAGCCACAGGTTTCATTTAAACCAAAACAGAATAAAGTTTCAATTATGAATTTTGAGTCACTGTGCTTAGTGATATATCCATTTCGGTAACTCTTTCTAAGTTTATGTATGTATGTATGCATGAAATAGCTACAATAACTTCTCAACTTTTTTTTATCTCTTCACACGTTTTGGCTATGCCTACCACTACAAGCCTTGCATCCAAAAAGAGGAAAATGAAGAAACACCCATGCTAGGGTAAGGTAAGGTTGGCGTAAACCCCTCTATCATAACAGGTAGGGCTTCTCCTCCAGTTCTTCATCTGGACTGAAGGCTAGTGGTGGTAATGCAAAAAGTGTGAAAATATCGAGATGTTACTTTAAGAGGCCATTGTGGCTGCTGCAAAACAAATATGTATCGGTGAAAATGACTAGATGAAACTCTCTCTCTCTCTCTCTCTCTCTCTCTCTCTCTCTCTCTCTATCATATATATATATATATATATATATATATATATATATATATATATATATATATATATACTTATATAAACACAAGCACGCACACACAAACACATATATATAATGTAAAAAGTGTGAAAATATCTAACGTCAAGAGACCATTGTGGCTGCAGCAAAAAAAATATATATGGGAGAAATCTCTCTCTCTCTCTCTCTCTCTCTCTCTCTCTCTCTCTCTCTCTCTCTCTCTCTCTCTCTCTATATATATATATATATATATATATATATATATATATATATATATATATATATATACATACATACATACATACATACATACATACATACATATATATATATATATATATATATATATATATATGTGTGTGTGTGTGTGTATGTGTGTCTCCCCTCTGTACATGTTTGACTAGACCAAGCGGTCAGGATTATATCTCGTGATTCCAATTTTTCCCTATATTATTTTGCATCGAATAAACACGATTCTAAACATTATTCAGCAACGGTCCCTTGAATTTTCAGCTCAGGCTATTTGTAGGCAAGAAAACTCTTCATCAGTTATGCGACGTTTGGTCAGGAAAATGGTTGGTATGAATCAATCACTGCACTTCCTTGTCAATGAAGGATAAACTTTTCTATATTTCCTTAGAATGATTTACTCGATAAATGAAAAAAAAAAAATGCTGCAGAAAAACAAAATCAATATTCATAGAAATAAAAAAAAAAAAATAAAACGATGATGACGACCA
>NC_089769.1:13229583-13259583 GCF_040412425.1 Macrobrachium rosenbergii | reverse complement strand
CTAGCGACGGTGGCCGAATGGTTACACCGTACCTGAAAAGTCTTGGTTTTCCAGCCATTCGGGAGTTCGAGTCTCCCTGGTGACGAATGGCATATCTTTTGCTATATTCTCCTATGGTGTATGTACGACGAGTGAATTTGTTATCAAACACTTGTAATGTTTGTGAATATATATGTATGTTTATATATATACATATAAATATACACACTTATATATACATACATTATACATACATGCACACATATATATATATTATATACACAATATATATATATATATATATATATATATATATATATATATATATATATATATATATATATATATATATATATATATATACGCTCATATATAAATGTACTCTTACGCTCATACACAAAATTTTCTCCATTTTCTCCTTTTCCTTTTCAAAGTACTTTCGGGTCGTGCCTAAGCACGGATGGCTCCACACTTCAGGTAAGAGATACGTGAGTCTTATGGCATTCGGAGTAACATTTAGCAGAGAGGGGTAGGGCTCAAGAACGCTGGATTTTCACAAGAAATTATCACTGATCTCCATGCCTCAGGATTTACCATGGGACCATGGGTGAGTTTACTTATATTTCATTGTTGAGGCTTTTCATTCTACTTTCTTCTTGAAAATATACAAGGAGAGAGAGAGAGAGAGAGAGAGAGAGAGAGAGAGAGAGAGAGAGAGAGAGAATCTTAAAAAGGACTTCAGGAGTGGTTTTCACCTATGTGGTGTGAAGATACTCCCTCCAGATTCTCCCATTAGATGATATACATTTTGACGGAGCAATGAATAAAGGTACCGCTCTCTCTCTCTCTCTCTCTCTCTCTCCCATAACGGTCGATAACCAACTGTAGGTACCTAACTCAATGCCTAGGTCAACAAAGGCATAGACTATTAGATTTTAAGGAATGGGCCCATATCATCCCTGATCACTGTTCGTGAGCTGGAAGCCATCACCATGACAGAGAGAGAGAGAGAGAGAGAGAGAGAGAGAGAGAGAGAGAGAGAGAGAGAGAGAGAGAGAGAGAGAGAGAGAGAAATGGTTCTAACCAGTGAAAGCTATCCTACATAAACTCCAGGGTTTTTCAGCCATATCGGCCACTCCACCACTCATTTTGAACGTCCCAAAAATTCTGTAAAAATTGTCAGCATTCCATTCCTGTGTGATTTTTTATCTTTTGTGTAGATATAGAGACACTGCAAAATCTCTTGTATGAAAACTTATTTTCGCATAAATGGTGTTAGTTCTAGCGCAAGTCGTTAAATATGTCAAGTTAAATTAATACACGCAATGATTAAAAAAAAAAAAAAAACGAACCGAGCGTTGTGCTCCGCATTTGCGGGGCCCAGCTTGGTTAACTATACTCGTACCTCTGGCCCCTAAAAAGTCTTTGTTTTGCATGCATATGTTATATATATATATATATATATATATATATATATATATATATATATATATATATATATATATATATATATATATATATATATATATATATATATATATATATATATATATATATAAATTATATATATGTATATATATACATATACATATATATATACATATATACATACATACACACACACACACACACACACACACACACATATATATATATATATATATATATATATATATATATATAAACAGTGTAAGTTGTATCTTGTTTTTCAATATTATTGATATATATATATATATATATATATATATATATATATATATATATATATATATATATATATATATATATATATATATATATATATATATATATATATAAACAATGTAAGTTATTTCTTGTTTTTCAATATTATTGGTAATTTGTAGGTAACTGTGTACATCATCATTAATTAATATTAGTTACAGCAAAATCCAAGATTTCTGCCGACTTGTGTTCAGGGTAGACTTTCATTCAAACGTATGATAAGTCTTTGGGGAAGTGCCGTCAGTGCACCTCATCTGGTGCACTTTAGGCATTACTAAAGGGTGTTTGAAGCGTCCCATCGGCCCCTAAGTGCACCTCTCTAATAATTACTTCTTAGTGCACCTCTTTATCTTGCTGTCCAACCACTCGAACTCCCTCTCTTCACTGTCCTAAGTGTTGAATGGGCAGAAGTGCCTCAGTGCTTGACCTGACAGCTTGAATCTCGAATTAAATTTTTGAGCCTTGAGGCATCTTAGATATGTCCTTGATTTTTTACGTCACGGCCACAAAAGATAATGACATAAACATTCCCATTTATTCCTCATTCAATTCACCATTGTAGAGTTTTCTCTTGTTATTTATGCCGTAGCAGTTAGATCGAATGACCGTCCATTCTTAATGCCCCAATTGAGGATGGTCACACGGAGCTGAAGTAGTAACATTAAGATTAATTTACTGCTGAGGCCCGAAAAATATAGACCATGTTTTAACCGTTTTACATTTATGAAGAATTTAAAGGACAGGTCTCTTAAATATACCCATTTCAAATGTTTTTATCCACAAACTATAACGAATATAAAAGGTACAGTATCTTAAAATAAATATAATTTTTACATGTTGCATTTTCATACTCAGAAATAAGTACAAAATGCGCCGAAGTTTTTTCGGCACAACCGAGTTTCCTGTAGGCTACAGCCGTTACAGCTTATCATCAAGGCCACCGAAAATAGATCTATCATTTGATGATCTCGGTATAATGCTGTATGAACCGCGGGCCATGAAAATTTAACCAGGGCCCGTTGGTGGCCTAGCCTAAACGGTTGCCAGAGGCATGATTATGGCTAACTTTAACCATAAACAAAACAAAAACTACTGAGGCTAGAGGTCTGCAACTTGGTGTTTGATGATTAGAGGGTGTATGATCAACATACTAATTTGCAGCCCTCTAGCCTCAGTAGTTTTTCAGATCTGAGGTCGGACAGAAAAAGCGCGGAGAGAAAAAAGTACGGACGGACAGACAAAGCCGGCACAATAGTTTTCTTTTCAGAAAACTACAAATGCACATATCTCAGATTTTTGTACAATAACAACACAGTAAACTAATAAAAAATTCAATATCAATACCTCCTGATTTGAAAAGATAAGAATGACAGGAAAAATTAACAAATACTACTCACTCAGTTCCGTAAGTGAAATACATGTTAAGTATACCTTAGTTTAACCAGACCACTGAACCGATTAACAGCTCTCCTAGGGCTGGACCGAGGGATTAGACTTATTTTACGTGGCTAAGAACCAACTGGTTACCTAGCAACGGGACCTACAGCTTATTGTGGAATCCGAACCACATCATACCAAGAAATAAACTCCTCTAATTCATCATTGGCCGGCCGGAGGATCGAACGGGGGCCTAGGAGAGTGCTAGCCGAGTACGATATCGACCCATCCAATGAAGAACAAGAACTCATGGTAAAAATGACTGAAGAATACACAAATAAAAAAAGGTGATTTTTATACATATATTAGTTTTTTTTAAGAAGTGTGGCCTAAGTGACTTTGGTGCAAGAAATGACTAGTGGCCGACATGGCAGTGACTGATATAACTGGCTGATTCAATTAGTACAGCAGAAATGGCTTGGGGCCGATGGAGGCTGAAGGTCGACATGGTATTCTTGATAAAAATGAGAGAAGAGAGAGACAAATAAAAGAGAGGTGAGTTTTTATACAGCTGAAATTGATTTTCCTCTTCGATGAAAGTTCAGCGCCGATACCCTTAAATCATTTCGAAGAACGCAAGCTGGAAGTTACGAAAACGTAGGCCTTATCTTTTAGTATGTCATCTTTGCCGTCGTGGATACACTAATTCATTGTCCTTTCGTAGCTTCCATCTGAGGGATGGCGACCATTCTGCCAGGTCATAAAATCGGTGGTCATTAATCACTGCTTTTTTTTTTTCATAACTCGGACAAAGAGAAACCATTCAATAAATAACCAATATTTACTCTCTGGGATAAATCTGTCACTTCAGTATATAAACTGAAGTAAGCTAGTTTTTTAGTCACACACACACACACACACACACACACACACACACACACACACACACATATATATATATATATATATATATATATATATATATATTATACATATTTATATTATATTATATATATATGATATATATATATATATATATATATATATCATATATATATATATATATATTATATTATATATATATACATATATATTATATATTATATGTATATCATATATTTATTATATCATATGGGATAAATCTGTCACCTCAATAGATAAACTGAAATAAGCTCATTTATATTCAATTACATACATACTACATGTATATATATATATATATATATATATATATATATATATATATATATATATATATATATTATATGCCATATATATATAATAAAATCGGTGGAAACACTGGAGTAAGGCCTTTCGCTAGTCCTTTTTCAGACTGAAGAAATATAAAAGTATGCACAAAGAAACCATATAAATGACAGATGGGGATTATATAGGAAACATGTGTACCTGGAATCCAACACAACTGAAGAATTAGTAGAACTGTTGGATTCAGTATATGTTTCCTTTATAAATCTGTCTTTATATGAATTTCTTTGTAAACATACTTTATATTTCTTCAGTCTACTAATAAAGGACTAGCGTCGAAATATATCCAGTGTATCCGTTTCCTATCGTGGATTTTATTTATTTATATATTCATCATGATTCAGTTATACATACATATATATATATATATATATATATATATATATATATATATATATATATATATATATATATATGATATGTATGTATGTATGTATGTATCTGAATATAAAAAGCTTATTTCATTTATCTATTGAAATACAGATTTATACATATATATATATATATATATATATATATATATATATATATATATATATATATATATATATATATATATATATATATATATATATATATATATATATATATATATATGCACACACACACACAAATCGATTGTTTTAATCCAGACGAAGGAGTATTAAATCAGCAAGGTATTTATGCATTTAAATCTAATAAGACTTTCGAAATGAACGTTAGTAGTAAAATGAAGCTACAAAGTAATTTGCCGTTTAATGGCATTCCTGGGATTTTGCGCCCAATGATTTCATCAGCACCGTTAGAACAAATATGAATAAAATGGAGATTCATTCAGTAAACAAAAAGCCGCAAAATATATAAATATTCCGGTGTCTGAGTCTGAAATGTAGAATTTTGTGTGTGTGTGTGTGTGTGTGTGTGTGTGTGTGAATTATTTATTAGTATGATGATGTGTTACGTTCACGGTCAACAAGATTAAACTGAACAGTCAGATGAAATGAAAAATCTTTCTTTAACGACCCGTTCCATATCTGAGTAAGAACCTTAACGAGCACAAACACGGGAAAAAAAATCCCTGCAATTTTTCCTTTAATTCCCTGAAACAACCCGAGTGCCCAAAAGCCCTTTGAACGTAATATCAAAGGAGGCCTTCAAACAAATACCTCAAAGGTGCTTGAAGTGCTCCCGCGAGGCATCTGGCAATTCTTGTTTGCTCTTGTTTCCTATGTCTTTTATAAGTTATTTTGAAAGAACCCCTTTTAATGCACAAGACTGCAATTCCCTTACAATTACCCTTATCTAAAGTCACGAAGCCTTTACATGCGTTAACGTAAGCTGAGAGAAAATATAAAAATACATTAAATAAAATTCAAATACATATTAAAATACTAAAATTATACAATTAAAAATGAATAAGTAAAGAGAAAAGACTACAGAGGGCAATGTAAACATAAAAGAAGGCAAGCGTTTTCTTCATTCAAGAGCTGAAAAGAAAATCAGATTCAGTGCAAGTCCATGTATGAAAAAGAAAGTTCATTGAGTAGATTATCCAATTACTGCAGTGAATGCAAAGCTTCTTGTTCAGTGAACAAAGAACTGACCGGATCACATAACATGTAACTTTTTTTGGTGACTGTAATCTGGCATAATTATATTGGACTGCTAAATGTGCTGCTTAAATGTACAAGAGTAAATCACTACAATGAGTGTTCAACAGACGCTTTACTTAATTACCAAAATGAACGATAAAAAAAAGTTAACAAGATTTCTCTTTGCGATGAAAACCTGCTTAGCTGTCTCAATGAATTAAATTTGAACAATTACCTTAATGCACATTTTAAGATACTAAAAAAAAGTCATTTAAATGTCTAGCGTCAGCCTGCTCAAGTAAGCACTTACGGAACCACAATCTACTTAGGATGCAAGAGGCTGACTTTTGAACATGACTCTTCATAATGAAGAGACCTACTTACAAAGAAAAAGTATATTACTCAACACAGCAATCTGTGATAAGATGAGAAGATAAGCTAAATTAAGTCTGAGAGAGAGAGAGAGAGAGAGAGAGAGAGAGAGAGAGAGAGAGAGAGAGAGAGAGAGAGAGAGAGAGACTTAAATCTTCAGGACGATAACATTAACATTTTCATATGGAAGGCCACTACAGCATGATTCGACTACTTCTGAAATTGTCTGTTAAACGAATTAGATAAGAGTTTACGGTTATCGATGGGCGCAAATATGAAAGGAGAGGGTTTCCTTCATAACTTACTAAGCATGTCCATCTTTCACAAGGGGCTGGTTTATTCGCTCGAAGGTAATGGAGTATGGCAAGGCACTTCCATTCTGTACGATTTCACAGGCCGAAGTCAACGAGTAAGAAACGTCAAGTCTATTCTAAGCAGTTTCACTGCCTCGAAGCCAACCTGACATGAAATGGCAGTTTCACTGTGTTGGTTCGTTCGCTACAGTTCAATTTGATATAAGAAATGCTATATCTCGCGCTATACTTTTACTTTCTGGAAGTCAACCAAACATTAGACAAGTAAAAAATGCGCCAAAGAAATCGAGTTTACGCTGTAGCATAATGCTGTATGAAACTCTTAGCCACGGCCCATGAAACTTTCAGCCACAGCCTGGTGGTGGCCTGTGTTGTTGGCACCTATAGCGGTGCCAGACGCACTTCTTGGCTAACTTTAACCTAAAAAAAAATACTGAGGCTAGAGGGATGAAATTTGGTATTTTTGATGACTGAAGGTGGATGATCAACATACCAATTTGCAGCCCTTCAGCCTCAGTAGTTTTTAAGATCTGAGGGCGGCCAGACAAAAAGCCATCTCAATAGTTTTCTTCTACAGAAAACTAAAGGGAGCTTCATCCTAGGCTGTTTCCTTCATCGCATCAATCAGACATAAGATAGCGAAAAGCACTCCAGCTATTCAAAATTAGTCAAGCATGCCAGTCCAATTTTAATGCTAGGCACTTGACCCGATGTTTACAGCCAACAATTACAAAGCATTAAAATATAACACAATACGAAAACGCTCTCCCATATACATAGTATATATATATATATATAAAATATATATATATATATATATATATATATATATATATATATATATATATATATATATATATATATGTATGTGTGTGTATACACATATACAGAGAGAGAGAGAGAGAGAGAGAGAGAGAGAGAGAGAGAGAGAGAGAGAGAGAGGGCCAACCTGTAATTCAGTATCTTGCCTAACTCATACCCAGGGAAGCGATATGAAGCGACACGAAGCGGGGAGAGAGAGAGAGAGAGAGAGAGAGAGAGAGAGAGAGAGAGAGAGAGAGAGAGAGAGAGAGAGAGACGAGACGGGTCCTCCACGACGGTGATAAATTCAAGGACATCTGAGGTCGCAGGAAAAAGATAAGAAAATTGTAAAAGGCCAAGTGCTAGACAAGGTAACGTCGGAGGAAGGAAGTGATAGCGGCAATTTTTTTTTTTATTAAGAAATTGAATGAATCTAATCACATATGATACTACATATACAGGCATTTTTTTTTTTTATTAAGCAACTGAATGAATCTAATCCTATATGATATAGATACAAGTTTTTTTTTATTAAGAAACTGAATGAATCTAATCACATATGATATATATATATATATTATTTATTTATATAATATATATATATATATATATATATATACAGGCATTTCTTTTTTATTAAGAAAACTGAATGAATATAATCACATATGATATATATATATATATTATATATATATATATATATATATATATATATATATATATATATATATATATATATACATACAGGCATTCTTTTTCATATTAAGAAAACTGAATGATTCTAATCACATATGATATATATATACAGGCATTTCTTTTTTTCATTAAAAAACTGAATGATTCTAATCACATATGATATATATACAGGCATTTCTTTTTTTTCGTTAAAAAACTGAATGTATCTAATCACATATGATACATACACAGGCATTTCTTTTCTTTTTTTCATTAAGAAAACTGAATGAATCTAACCAAATATGATATATATAGAGGCATTTTTTTTACTAACAAAACCGAATGAATCTAATTACATAGACATATAATATATGTAGAGGCATTTCTCTCTTTGTTATTGCATTAAGAAAACGGAGTGAATCTAATCACATATGATATATATAGCGATATCTTTTTTTTTTTCATTAAGAAAACTTAATGATTCTAACCACAAATAATAAATGTAGAGGCATTTCCTTTTTCTTTTAAGAAAACTGAATTAATCTAATCACGTATGATATATACCGAGGCATTTCTTTTTTTTTATTAAGAAAACTGAATGAATCTCATAACATATAATAAATGTAGAGGCATTTCTTTTTTTTTTTGTTAACAAAACTGAATGAATCTAATCACAATGATATATACAGAGGCATTTCTTCTTTTTTTTTTATTAAGAAAACTGAGTGAATCTAATCACATTTAATAAATGTAGAGGCATTTTTTTAATTAAAAAAACTGAATAAATCTAATCACACATGATATAGTAATTTTTTTTATTAAGAAAACTGAGAGAATATAAATACATATGAGATACAGAAAAGCGTACACAATAGTAAAAAGATAGCACTGAATACACAAAATTGATAAAATAGGAGGTATTCCTAATTTTTTTTATTATAAACCTGAATGATTTAATAAAAAAAATGATAAATATAGAAAAAAGGACACAAAAGTAAAAATATTACACTGAATACACAAAACTAATATACTAGGAGGCATTCCTTATTTTCTTTTTCATTAAAAACTGAACGAATTTAATCGCATATGACATGTGTAGCAAAGCGTACACAACAGTAAAAAGATTGCACTGAATATACAAAACTGATAAAATAAGAGGCATTCCTTATTTTTTTTTCCATTAGAAAACTGATTGAATCTAATCACATATCAATACAAAAAAAGAGGACAATACTAAAACGACTTCACTGAATACTCAAAACATACAAAAATATAATATAAAGAAAAGAAATAACGACAGAGTTATCAAATGTCCAGACGTCGGAGACTCCAACTGACATCATTAAGTTCTCTCGCCTCAGGGAACTCTGAACGGAAACCAGCTGAGCATTTCTATAACAACTACCTGGAAAGCCTCAAAACGAGGTCACCTGGTTAATTAAGAAGCGCAGTGCACCTGAGCAATTGCAAAAATAAACAAGCAAAAAATCCGCCGAGGTTTCTTCGGTGCGATCGAGCTTTCTTTCTGCACCAGCGTATGATGTTGTATGAAACTCTCAGCCACTGCCCATGAAACTTTCATCCACGGCCAGGTGGTGGCCTGTGTTGTTGGCATATATAGCGGTGCCAGACGCACGAGCATGGTAACTTTAACCTTAAATAAAAAAACTACTGAGGCTAGAGGGCTGCAATTTGGCATGTTTAATGATTGGAGGGTGGATAATCAGCATACCAATTTGCAGCCCTCTGGCCTCAGTAATTTTTAAGATCTGAGGGCGGACATAAAAAGTGCGGACGGACAGAGAAATAGCTATCTCAATAGTTTTCTTTTACAGAAAACTAAAATAAACTCTGCAATTCCAAATAAAAATCCAATTTAAAAATACAATTCGCATGAATGATTCCAAACTACAAAATTCCTGCAAGTAAAAATAACTTAGGACATTTTAGAAAGCATATGACCTAGGCTATTGCATAAAGAAAATCATACCAATTTCAAATAAGTAATTAGGCAAATAAAAAAAAATATGATAATTCCAACATGCAAACCATGTGGTAAATTCCCATATGTTAATCAAACAAACAAACAAACACCAAAATGCAAAATACATTATACAGCAGTTAATCTCGACGGACATTTCAAGCTATAAACCAACTGCTGATTATAATTCGGAAATCAGTCTCACAGTTCCAAAATGTACATCACCATTCCTGTTTCAAAACGTAAATCACACTTGTTATTCCAAACAGCAAATCCGTTTTTGCAATTTTAAAATAAAACAGAAATAATACTCCCAATGTCGGAAGATCAGGACGCTCATTCCGGAACGTAAATCACACTAGCCTTTGCAAAACGTCCATCACATACGTAATTTCAAAACTTGATTTATGCTTATTTTCAGAACGTAAATAACTTACAAATTTCCCAAACAATTCATCATCTTGACGATTCGGAAGTGTAAATTGCAGCCTTCCTCTAGTTGTCAATAAAATGGGCATTTCTGTTATGTAAATAAAATTAGAAAATTACAAATGTAAACTTTGAGTTTATCAAGGGAAAAACACCTTAAAATTTGCAATGAACAAATCACTCAAGCAATTATGTTTCCCTGAGTAACCTAAAGCATAACTCGCAGATTATTTCCTGAATGCATAATAACGTAGTATATTCCCAAACGTTCTTAAACTCAAAGGCATGTAAGCAAAATGCAAAAGTTAGATAAATGCCAAAACTTTCATCAGACGGCATATTCCTGAACACCAAATAACTGTTAGTCCCTAAAAATCGTCAACAGCCAACTCAGCTTCAAAATGCAAGATACCAAAATAACTTGGACCATTCTAAGACGTAAACAGACAATGCAATCTCACAATGTAAAATGGTCTGTGAAATTCTAAAAATTCCTAAAATATATCTACTCCAAAAAAAAGAGAGATTAGTTACAAACGGAGTTCTAGAATTTAGTTCCTTCCAAATATATAAATCCTCTGGGACAATTCTAACGGGCAATCACTTGAGTGCTTCCAAATCCCATTCAAGAAAAAAAAAATGCCTAAGTAGTAAAAAGGCAACCACTAAAACGCAATGTTTACATGTAAATTACCTGCACATTTGCAAACGTCACTCAAAACGATGAAACTACTTAACATATAACTGAGTAATATTCAATGATATCATGTTTACTTATAAAAAGGCAGCCTAAATCACTTGTACATTTCTCTGAATGCATTATTCTACTTTATAATTATTCAATGTCAATACCCAACGCAATACTGAAATATATATTACCAAGGTAGGTAATCAACGGACGATTCCAAAATCGTAAATCAAATGGCCTTTTCGAAAACATACTTTTCCATTAATCAACAAAATACCGAAACCCTGTCATTTTGGCAACGAAACGCATAATTATCAACTCTGAATTCCCAAACGCAAATCACCGGTGCAATATCCAAACCATTTCACCCAGACGATTAAACGTGCAATGATCATCTTGAAATACGCAGAATTAAACCAACGCAACAGGGTAATACCGAAACCATGTCACAGAGGCAATGCAATTTATAAAAATTATCTTTAAATTCCAAAAAGTATAGCGCCAAGGCAATAAACAAACCATACTAATTAGGGACTTAAAAAAAAAAAAAAAAACATCCTCCGTTGCAATGCAATCCTCAAAAAGAGATTCATAAGATGCTGTCAGGAACAGGACCATCTTCAATGGCAATGGATCCCCATGATGCAAAGAAGTTGTAATACAACATTTTAAGATCGCTTCTATTTGCATCTTTGTGGCTGAATGAATACAGAATTTAGGCCAAAGGCCAAGCACTGGGACCAATGAGGTCATTCAATGCTGAAACAGAAATTGACAATAAAAGGTTTGAAAGGTGTAACAGGAGGAAAACATCGCAGTTGCACTGTGAATCAGTTGTTAGGAGAGGGTTGAAAGTAAGATGGAAGAAAGAGAATATGAAAGGAGGTACAGTCAAAGGAACAAAAGGGGTTTCAGCTAGGGGCTGAAGGAACGCCGCAAAGAACCTTACAGTGTACCGCATGAGGTGCACTGACGGCGCTACCCCGCTACGAGATACAACATTTTAAGATTGCTTCTTTTTACATCATTGTGACGATAATCTTGTGAAATGTAAATCACCGGATCGTTCGTAAATCACCTGGGATACCGCGAAACGTCAATCACCTTGGCAAATCTCAAATAGAAAATAGTTGGCAATTACCTAACATAAATCACCCAAGAATTGAAAAAGTAAATACCCTGGCAACTCAAAAACGCAGGACACCTGGATAATTGCAAATCATACATAATTTTCTACAATTCATAAAGTATACCAACTGATTTATCTACAAAATAAAAGAGATCATGCGCAATTATTAACATACATAACGCCTGGGCTTTTTTCAATATCTCCACATTCTGAACAATTTCACATCACGCATGCAATCATAAATTCAAAAGGCTGTTTTATTTATTCTTAACTGCAAATGTCGTAAATCCTGAAACTATATAGTCAGGAAAATTCCAAAATGCTGACATCACGGTAAATTTCAAATAAGTTTATCACCGGGGTAGCGGTGCAAGAATAATCGACTCGGCATTTACTTCCAAGGTTAAACATTACGGTAAAGCCAGAAGCGTAAAATTCATAGAAGAAAGAAAGAAAGAAATATAGAATTAAGGGCAAAGGCCAAGCGCTGAGACCTTTGAGGTCAATCGGCGTTGATAGGGAAACTGAGAGTAGAACGGTTTGAAAGGTGTAACAGGAGGAAAACCTCATTTACACTATGAAACAATTATTAAGAGTGGTCGGTTAGCAAGATGGAAGAAAGAATATGAACGGAGGTACAGCAAAATGAATGATAGGGGTTACAGCTAGAGGCCGAAGAGACGCTGCAAAGAACTGCAAATTACACGTATAATTCCAAAACACACACTGTATCGCTCAACCAACTCCGAAACCTAAATTGCTTGGCCAATTACATAACGCGTATCTCCTACAGAGTTATGACGAGACAGCAGTAGTCCTTTGAGGAACTAAGAGGGCTTTGTTCTCGCCAGGACCGTGATGAGAGGGTTTAAGACAAAGGAGCACGGAATTCGCAGTCCTTCCGGACATCCTCTTGCCCGACGTACTTGTCAATGCTTGCCTCTCGGACAAAGAATGACTTCTTTCACTCGGTGAAATGCAGGTTGGCTCTTCATGCCTGCCTGTTAAGATAACACTGATTTTAGTATTTTGCTTTTTTTAAATTGTTCATTTTCACGCTTTCTTTTATATTTAGTATTTTATTTTTTACTTTTTCGATTTTAAGTTTTCTTTTGTATACTGTCATTTATTTTACTTATCGTAAACTTTTACCTTACTTCATTGTGTATTTTAAAGCTCTTGTCAATTATGGCTATTTTTATGCTTTTGTTAAGTCAGTAAGTTTTATTATTGTTTCATTTTATTTCATGTAACTCTGTATATAAGTGACCCTGCTAATGGGAAACATTATAAATTCCAGGAAGCTCGGCTGTGCCTCTGTATGATATTAAGAAATAACAATATCTGCAACGTTACCACGTCTTCTGGCTACCACGTTCCTCCTTCAATTGGAGTTTTCTAGAAGAGAAAACATAACGAAGCAAAACTGTCCTTCATACCACACCTCACCCCACCGAAGGCTTGTTAGCAATTCTAAAAACATCTCTGCAATTAAAATCCAGAAATTTTATTTACAGTTTCAGTAGAATGTCTCAGATCTTGGAAAGTGGAGAAAACAATTTTTAGACAGAAGGACAAACAATTTTTAGACAGAAGGACAGCACTGTCAAGATGAAGAACAGCACATTTTGTTTCTTGGATAAAGAGAAAATAACATTCGGATGAAAGGAGAACAAGTCTTCGATGGGAGAAGAGGCGTTCTGGGACACAGAAATCAGTTATTGCATAGAGGGGAAAAACAAATTTACCTAAATACAACGAAGGCATTTTTTTTAACAGAGGGAAAACATCCACTGGATAAAAGAAAAACAGCTCTAAAGAGAAGAAAACGAATCCTCGTTTGAGGGGAAACTGCTTTTATGATAAAACATTCATTTATTATTTACAGGATGCTAGGTTCCAGACAGCTACCATGGTTATTGAAACCTCAAGGCAGGGGAACTATAACTCATTGACGGAGGGACAACTGAATAACGAGGAAACAATTCTTGGATAAAGGATACCGCTCGATGATAAGAAGAAATAACAGTTCCTGAATTTAGGAAAAAAACAATTCATGGAGAGGAAAAGTGAGCTCTTGGATAGAGGAGTTAAAGCTTTTGAAAGAAAATCTACTTTTAAATCATGACAAAGGCCCTACGATGCGAAAATGCCTCCTGAATAGAGAATAATAACTAGAGACAAAACAAAAACTCCGCTTTAGAAAGGGAAGAGAGAAAGAGAGAGAGAGAGAGAGAGAGAGAGAGAGAGAGAGAGAGAGAGAGAGAGAGAGAGAGAGAGACCTGTTATTGGGATGGGAAGACAGTCCCTAAATAGAAGATCAAGTATTCCAGTCAGGGGGGAAACTACCTGAATGTGACGAAAAAAGTTCCTGGCTAGAGGGGAGGGAAAATTTAGTGGAGGAAAACAGATCTTAGAACAAAATGAGTTAACACTGTTATAACGAGAACATTCTCAGATATGAAAAATAAACTTCTAAGAGCGAAAATAGCTACTTGATAGAGAAAGACAAACAGCTCCTAGGGAGGAAAAAAATGGCTCCTGATTTGAATGAGATGTGTTCCTGGTTAGTGAAAAATAATTCAGAAGGAAAAACAACTTGATAAAAGGACGACAGCTCCTGGGTAAAAGGATATCACACTTAAGATAGAATGGAAAAATTAATAAAAGGAAGAAATGGCTCCTCAGTAAGGAAAAAAAAACTCATCTGAAAGAAAACATCTCATGTTAGCAAGAAAAACAACTCTTACAAACACAAAAAACAATAACTGCAGGACAGGGGGTAGAAACAGAAATTCGACAGAGGAAAAAAAAAAATCTTGGAAAAGACTAAGCATTTGGAGAGCAAAGGTTAAAGAGGAAACCATAAACCTCAGCTCTAAATGGCTGCATACGCGGTAAAGGAAAAACTCAGATATATGCAAATTCACAGGGAACGGCAATAATTCTTCTGCATCATCAATATTCAATGCAACAGTTAGTGACTCTGAGAGAGAGAGAGAGAGAGAGAGAGAGAGAGAGAGAGAGAGAGAGAGAGAGAGGTCTCGATCTGTGGTGGGAGGAAGACGTGGAGGGCTTGAGCGTGCCTGTTTGTTTAAAAAAAAAAAAAAAAGTATTAGCTGTTTCATTCAAGACCCTTGCAGAATCCGAGTTCTATCATCTCCATCTCTTTCCTCCCGTAGGAACATCCTCATCTTATCTCCCCTTCACAGCCTCTGCATATGGCTAGTCACATTTTCACGCATATACATTCTACCACAACAACACACAGATGTCATCACACAATATGGGATAGCCGGATGCCGATCAATGGGGAGAGAGAGAGAGAGAGAGAGAGAGAGAGAGAGAGAGACATATTCCCTGGCTTTCCCAAACAGATCCTAACCTCTCATCCTCTGTATCCCTTAGTCGTCGTATTTCGAAGCGAGACATCTTTCAGGCTAAGCTTGTGGGCAGAGGAATAAGAACAGACATTCTGGATGAAAAACCGATTGAAAAGACAAGTACAGACAAGTAAAGTATGAGCCATTATCGTGTTCATACATGTCGCCGGTCGTGTCAAAGGCCCAGGTGTGTAAAAGGGAAATTTTTATTTCTCTGTATCGTTATGACATCTGCTCTGTCCGATCCTGAAGCCGCTTTTGTTTTGTGATAAGATCGACTGGGATTTCAACGCTCTCTCTCTCTCTCTCATGGCGACACGTGTATGTCTATGTGTATAAAGACACGCATGAAACTGAACTTCTAATTCAACTCTTTCTTTATGTTTTTTTTTGGGTAAGTTAAACGTTCTGATAACCTCGAATTTAAATGAGGAAAATAATAACTAACGGAAGCTCCCGTTTTAAACAGCGTACTGACCTCTAATTATCAAGAACGAATTCCAATCGCCTATCCACAGAAAAACCGGAAGAATTCATTTCAAATCAAACTTCCTTATAAAGAAGCTTTTCAGCAGTTTGCTTTTGGCTGAAATTAATTAAATCAATTTGGTGACCAATGAAATCAATTTGTTGACCAGTCTTAAAATATACACGTGACCCAATTAACCTGCAACTTTCCACTTGCTCCGTACATTTCCTGGAAACGTTCAACAGGCTCAGACTTTTAGTTTTTACTCATTCGCTGTCGACCTTACGTCTACTAATCATTCTGACATTTCAATAACGTCTGCAAGACATCCTGAATGTCGTAAGCAACTACATCTTGACTCATACAATCCTATGGCTCTTCTCCCGGATCCAAACATCCCTGAAACAAATCTTTACAAGCATGGGTCATAAGACATAAAAGACCTCAGCCAATGCGATTACCACAGTTACCAAAATGGTAGTATCGAACTTTTACATATGAGAGAGAGAGAGAGAGAGAGAGAGAGAGAGAGAGAGAGAGAGAGAGAGAGAGAGAGAGAAAATCTTAAATAAGTTTCTAAAATTCTCGAATCCCTTCATTCTAAATCAGATCATGGTGCATCATGGGAATAAACTGATAAACCATAAATCTACTTCTGTGTTATTCGACAATTCAAAGCAATATCTTGTTTTAGCCGTTCGCAAACTTACAATGAATTTAATGAACTTAGGATGCACTTAATTAGTGGCAGTATTCCATTTCCAGTTTACATTCGGCTAAGTGGTGTTCCATTGTCGAATAACCCCATTTACATACATTACCTCTCCACATAATCCACGTGGTTATTGTTGATAAGGGAACTGCCACCTACCTTCATCTTAGAAGACAGGTCTATCGCAGCTATATACAAATAGACCTTGCCTAATTCTATTCCTTTCTTTGCTGCATTATGGAATCCCGTCCCACAGGTCCTTTTACGAACACCATTTTTTTTATCCATATTTAAGGTTTTTTATTTTATATTCTTTTACTGGCTACTCTGAAGGACTGGGTTGCAAGCCCAAGATATAATACTGTAAGTCCACTACATTTTCTGTATCAGAGTCCGTTGCATTTTAGCTTTTTTTTTTTTTTTTTTTAATTACTGGGCTACTTAAGGGCATTCAACTGCCAGTCCCGTCGACTTTCTCATATTAAAGATTCAGAAATTCCACCGTTTTTTTTTTTTTTAGTAAAATCCCGCAGCCCAACTGAGACAAGAGCAATTATTTATTAGGTTTGAGAAAATAAACAGACAACATACAGTCCAAGGTTACCCCTTTATTGATCATTTAAGGCGGCCATCACTCAAATAATGAAGGTCACCAAAAGACATCTAAAGGCGACGATTCAAAACATTCCAACTTAGTTTTTTCTACGCAACATTTTTTATTTGCATTCAGTACCGAGACTTCACTTCCCAAGATGAGAAGTGATTTAACAATCCCTTCATACACTCCAGCCTCGGCAATCCTGGTTTCCTTCCAATCGTTTGAGTCGCCTCTTCTTATCCCACCATCAAAACCTTTTTTCCCATATACTTTTAGTTTAGTGTTTGGAGAAAACAAATGAAAAACTGGTAAAAGACGCGCCGACGTTTCTTCGGCGCAATCAAGTTTTCTGTACAGCCGCTCGGCGTATAATCTTTTACCGAAAAAGATCTATCTTTCGGTGGTCTCGCTTAATGCTGTATGAGCCGCAGCCCACGAAAGTTTAATACTGCCCGGTGGTGAATATCGTTGCCAGACGGGATTGTATAAACCTTAAATAAAATAAAGAAAACTACTTTAATGCAATCAAAATGAAAGGTGGATGTAACAAAATTGTTAAATTTAAGGCGGACAGAAAAAGTTTAAGGGTGCGGACGGACAGACAAAGTAGAGATGTTTTCTTTTATGAAAACTAAAAAGTGCAAGTTGTCGAGATGAATGCTCACTTCGTACTTGTAGTAGGAGAAAACGAAAAGATGAGAAATGTGAAAATACGAAGAAATGGTACAAAATTTAGGGTAAATGAAAGGATGGAACCGAGAGCTTTAAGATGATCACTCAGGTGGAAAGAATGAAATATGAAAGAATAGTAAAAAGGGCACAGAATACAGGGAAAGTGTTATATGTAAGGAAGGGAAGAAAGCACAGAAAGGGATGAACGGATAGAGAAAAGGGTAATGGACACCTCAGCTTCAGGTGTTTCCATGCAAGATGGACATGATGGGCTTAAGTGTGAATAGAATAGGTCTGAATTTAGGCCAAAGGCCAGTGTGGTCATCCGCTGAGATACTGACAGTAAAAAGGTTTGAAAGGTGTAACAGGAGAAATATTTGCATTTAGAACCGGAAAGCCAGATGGAAGAGAACATTACAGTAAAGGGAAGGAAGGTTGCAGCTAGGGGCCGAAGGACGCTGCAAAGAACTAAGTAATGACTCAGTGCAACACTGAGGTGCAGTGATGGGGCTTGTGTGTGTGTGTGTGTGTGTGTGTAAGAGAGTTCAAAGCAGTAAGTTCTAACCTTAGTTTTACCAGACCACTGAGCTGATTAACAGCTCTCTAGGGCTGGCCCGAAGGATTAGACTTATTTTACGTGGCTAAGAACCTGGTTCTTAGCAACGGGAACTACAGTATTGTGGAATCCGAACCATATTTGAGAAATGAACTATCACCAGAAATACATTCCTCTAACTCTTCATCAGCCGGCCGGGGTAGAACTCCGGCCCAGTCAGTCTGAATCTCAACCGACTCAGCCAACGAAGGGCTCAGCACTGCTGGCCTTTGGAAATAAAGTTTTCTGCGCAGAAATTTCATTGATATTCAGGAATAAAAGTGTGAATTTGGAAAAGATCGCTGTCATTTCTTTCCCAGGAAGCCACTGCTTCTTATTTGGCTTATGCTGAAAAAGTGTATATGTATGTATATATAAACATAAAAATATATATATATATATATATATATATATATATATATATATATATATATATATATATATATATATATATATATATATATATATATATATATATATATATATATATATATATATATAATTATATATATGAATATACACATACAAACACACACACACACAGATATACCCAACAAAAATGGGATCTATACCACACCAACGCTTTTAGTGCAAATTCAGTTCGAATTCTGGCAACGCCGTTGCCAAACCAACGACACACATTCAATTTCACGAATGAATATGTATGTTTATGAATATGTATATGGCGGTGAAGAAGACCGTCGTCATTTCGCAATCCCTCAACACAGATGTAAGCAAAGTATGAGAATAAGGTTTGAGTAAATATGATTCGCAAGTACAGATTTTCACTTTTATTTATGCATGCAATGAAGTCGTGAATTTTAACAAGCGTGGTGTATGCAAAACTTAGCGCAAAACGCAATTATAATCTTAAAGTAATAGTGAAGTGTATAGAAGTTGTTCCATGCAAATGCAGACTTTACGTCCGGGGGTTTGAAATAGCTGTTATTAAAAGCCATAACCGAAACAATAACAATGAATTTTTAGCCACTTTCTGGTGTATAATTTTGCTTTTCAAGACGACAATCGCATGTGAATCATGAAATAAAAATAAATTAAAATGCATTTAACACATATAATTGATTCTAATTTCTGCATTTCCTGTTTCCTTGAAAGAGTAATTACTGAGGTGTTATTCTGCTTATCACTTGCGCCTTATATCTAGGTATGAGGATGCTATCCCACGCCCTACCCTAAACACCGTCAGGAAACAAGAGAACACGAATATGAGCGTTTGTGAATCCCTCATGTCATATATAACAGAATGCTTAAATATTAAATATACCTCGTCAAATTACCTCTGCGTGTCTTTAATAATTAGCCTTTATGAAAAGCCAACCCGTTATTACCTCACATTTTAAAAGCTTAATGGTTCATCTCGTCTTTATAGACAAAACAAGCCTCCTCTTTGCACGCAAAGAATAAAGCCACAAGCTATTTGATATCCTGTATGACTTTCGAAGTGAAGATGTGAATTAAAACGTTATTCTAGCTACTGTACTGATGGATTATGAATCTAGTATCTTTTACTCTATTACAGCCACCGTATATGCTTGCTTTTCGAAGGTTACATCAGCTCACCTACAGAATAAATTCATAGAAAAACCTTAGTATAATAAAATATGAAACGATTAATAACGTAATTAAGTTTGGTAAGTAGGAACACCGTTCAAAGTAACACGGAAGCCATTTTTCAAAGCACTAAAAAGGAAAACAAAAATAAAGTTCTCGAAAGATTATGTGACTGAATTATAACGGGTATTAAAGCTATTATGTGCAACGTAGAACAAAAGAATATTACAATTTGTTTTAACTGAGAAATCAGGCGCACGTTCAAATAATTATGAACAGAAAGAGAAAAAAAGTTGCTTTCTCAAACATACACCAGCGGTAGAATTCAATCTATAGCGTCAATACATTGTACAATTTCAATGACTTTTTTATTCTTTTTTTTTACCTAGGTGGAACAAACGCAACTTACAAATGTACTTACACTTTACATATACATACTCCTATTCACGAAGGTCATTAGTATCTCACAACTTTGACATATTCTTCCTCGAGAAATAATGACGGGAATAAGTTATCTCATTCAACGGCTGAAAGGAACTACGCTTGACAATGTCATATAATAAGAGACGGAGAAACAAATTTATAAACAAAACAGATCGTTTCCACAAATCAGCATTAATATGCATGAGGCGAGAGGATTCTGTTACGTCATAATTCCACTTAAAATAGATTCTATTCATTTTCACATAACTTTTGATTATTTGCGTCGACACCGAAGTCGAAACATACAGTCATGTACGTCTTTTATAATATGATTCAGAGCAATGAGCTAGAACGGACAGGTATTTATAGTGATGATTTTATTACATTAAAAAATTATGAACTGAATATCTATACTTCAAATTCTCAGTAAATTCATTTTCTATACAATTTGCATAGCAACTCATCAAGCAATACATACGGAAAACGCTAACATTATATATTCTACAATACTGCAATATAAAAAATATTTGCGCTAAAAAAACCACTTTGGTAGGGAAATCTTGCAAAATATATTGGATAAAATTCTTCAAATAATACCCTCGTACAATTTCTGCTGTAACAATATTTCCCATTCAAAGATAAATTCATTTTCATCTCAAATACATTTGAATATATTTTTACTGATTATGAATGGCCGTTGTTTTCCTTAAATAAGTAGGACACTTCATATAACCTTTCGTAACTTCAAACTTGCTGTTAAATATAACAAGCTGTCTAACCTACGAATTCTAAAAACAAAGGTTTCATTAATACAAAAAACATTGACAAATTTTTTGTAAATGTACATTTACAAAAGCCAGTTAAATAGCTTATATCAAGAGGAATTTAATAATATGCAACACCTATTGGCATCTGATATCCATAATTTTACCTAACATTCACTAAATTCGCCCCCTCCCCCCTTTTGCCATGACGTTCTTGGTTCGTTTTCCAGCAGTCACGGCCTGTCTCTCTCTCTCTCTCTCTCTCTCTCTCTTCTTGAGGGAGGTGGGGGTGGGGGTGGAGGTGGGTGGGGAAGTGGGTGGGGAGGGAAGGATTGCATGAGGTCAGGAGCCTCGTCTCGTTAAGATTATTCGTAAAGTTTGTATCTCGGTCTCGACCCTCCCACTTCCTTTCTTGCAGATGGGGATTATTCATGGCCACTCTTCATCCACTCCTTTACAGCTGTTCATGTCTTTTATTTATTTTTTGCTATGCCAAAATTCTAAGGTCATTATTCTTTCAAATATATGTGCATCTTGATCGTTCTCTTTCCACTTTGCACAAAATTTACATTTCTCAATTACTATAACTTTACTTTTGAATTTAATCTCACTTGCTATTATCTTCTGGATTTATTGTTTTTATTCACTGGTGATAAATTTATAAAGTGGATGTTCTTTTAGTTTCCTTAACATCTTTTTTTTTTTAATAATCCTGTGACAACGTTTCAATTCCCAGTTTCGTATATTCATTTCGAGACTGTCTTTGTTGTAACATTTTTCCTATTACCTTTCGGTGCACTGTAATAATTTTGTTATAGCAAGGATTTTTACATTTCTTGTATTCTTTATAATTCATAAGTAAATAACTGTAACGATTTCTAACATTTCTATATTTTCTGCGACGTTTTAAGGCAATGGAAAGTCACACCTATACAGAATTATACATAAAGACATACAATCCAAAATATATAAAAATCAATTATCGCTTTGTTTCCATTTTTTAATCTGCATCATTACCACAATCATTAACTGAGCATTTACAGGGGTAATATCTATAAAGAAAATTAACAAATCCCTTCTTGACAAAATTTCACTGAACTGAGATTAAAAGTATTTTACGCTTGCAAGCAAAGCAACGGCTCAGCAGAATCAAAAGAGACAAGATCTTAGATTTAAAGGGATGGGATTGGAAAGACTGAAGAAATAACTTTCCTTGTTGAGAGAGAGAGAGAGAGAGAGAGAGAGAGAGAGAGAGAGAGAAGAGAGAGAGAGAGAGAATTTTATTACATTTAGGTTAAAAAAACAAAAAAAGTTAAGGATTTTATAAGTAAAATTCCTTAACCTTTTTTTTTTTTGTTAACCTAGGATATATGTAATAAAATGCCTCTCTCTCTCTCTCTCTCTCTCTCTTATAAATAAAAATACTTAATATGTCCTTATTTGGTCCTAGTGACGTAGTAACACTCAAATGAGCATCGATTCCAAAATTAAACAAAAATCTGTTTCGGTACCATGAGCTCCCCCGACAACTGAAAATGTCAAAATTAAAATGAAAAATAATGAAACAATACCCAAGTCAAACGCTGTATACGCTAAAAAAAGGCATATTGCAGTGATTCACCCTTTACAAATAATGCCATTAAAGTAAATGAAAATAAAATTCTTCACCAAAATGGTATAGGTTATTAAATACATTCTAAAATTAAAATAAAATATAAAACAATACTAAAGTTAAAAAAGCATGTTATAGTAACTCAACCTTTACAAAAAAAGGCCACTGACATGCATGAAAATATCATCCTTCACCAGAAAGGTACAAATCATTAAACATATTTTTCTAAAATCATATAGTGGATCCAATTTATCAACCAAGAACTTTGTACAAAGGAAGACAAAGAAGCTGGCGCACAAACAAACGAAAAACGACAAAAGAGCAAACTACCCAACTTCAGAAAAGGCTGAACAGTGCTCTTAAGAAAGGGAAAGATTTTTCCATTCAAAACTTCAAGTTTTCTTAAGTTTTCTTCACATGAGGCTAGAAGTATTCAGAGAGAGAGAGAGAGAGAGAGAGAGAGAGAGAGAGAGAGAGAGAGAGAGAGAGAGAGAGAGAGAGAGAGAGAGAGAGAGAAAACTAAAAAAATAATATTTCCACATCAAAATGCCTGTATGAAGATTTGCATAATATTGGTCACGTAAATAATAGAGATAAGAACATTGAGTTGTTTTTGTTCTTCCTGCTTTTCTAAAACCTTCCATCCTTTTATCCATTTTCTGCATACATCACTCATTTCTTCAGAGAGCCATACCTACGCGTTTTTCATTCCAGTTCATTTCAAATTTTTTTTTCTATTCCTGAAAAAATCGTTTCCAGTTTTACAGGCCACATTTGCAATGTAATTTTCGTAAGCATAACCACTGGGAGATAAAAAAAAAAAAAAGCAAACCAGGAAAACAATGGTACAATATTATATGCACATCAGACAATTGAAAAAAATATTGTACATTCTATGATAAAGGAAAATATAGATATAGAGAAGAAATGAGACCTGTGTACAATAAAAAAAAAAAACAATGGAACTAATGAGAATGACAAAAACTCCTAGATGGCATCCTTAATGACCGCTGAACAAAAAAGCTCTAATAAAAAACAGTAAATAAATAAATAAAGGGAAATTAGGGAAACATACTATTTAACTTTATATGCAGACAAGAAAAAAGCCATTGAAAAAAAAAAATATTGTACATTCTACTATGATAAAGGAAAATACAGGAACGAAGTGAGACCTGTGACAATGAATAAAAACATATGCATAGACGAAAAATCACAAAAAACTCCTTTGGGTGGCTTCCTTAATGACCACTCAAATAAAAAAAAAGATAGTAAATAAATAAATAAATAAATAAATAAATAAATAAATAAATAAATAAATAAATAAATAAATAAATAAATAAATAAATGACATTTAGTTCGTACGACTCGAAACATGAGCCAGGTGACCCGTGGGCCAACCCGCCGTAAAATCTTCGTCCAATGGATTCACGAGAACTCCGCTTTTCCGAAAATGCAACCCGGTTCTTAGAGATATTTTTTCCCTTACGGCCATGAACTGCCGACCTGATTTCTCCCAGAAAGGATTTTTCTCTTTACCCCAAAAGGGTAATGCAGTTCTATTACTGTCTATAAAAGATTATGCGTACGTGTGTGTGTGTGTATGTATGTGAATGTATATAATATATATATGAATGTATAAAATATATATATATATATATATATATATATATATGTATGTATGTATGTATAATCAATTTAACACGTGATTCGTATATCACACATTGTCGAACATACACAACCGTTTGTATATTCCTCAATACTGTCTCTGTACTGTATAGGCCTATATTGTGATTTCTAACACGATGCATCAGTCCTTCGTCAATGGCTTAAAAATAACGTCGAAATCGATATATATATATATATATATATATATATATATATATATATATATATATATATATATATATATGTGTGTGTGTGTGTGTGTGTGTGTGTGTGTGTCTAGTTAGTTATCTGAAAGGGTAGGTATTATAATACCTGATGTTTAATTCAGGTTAAGAAGCTTACGATTAGCTAGCTTCTTCTTTACACGGAAATATCCTAAAGCATAATTTCCCAATAGTGATAGGTGTATAATACAACTAAATCAAACTTTTACCTAAAGATGCGTCCATACAACAGTAAAACATGTCGTAAACACACGTAGGCAACTCATCACGTACGCATCAAAAACAGGTTGAATAAAAGTCAACGACTTGCCGACAGTCTTAACCAGTAAATTCACACGTTTATCCAGCAATGACCAAAGACTCGTTCTTCACTTATGGCGTTGGTTTGTTTTCAACCTGTTTGTGATATACATGTGATAAGCTGCTGGCGTGAATTTAAGGCATATTGTGGCCATAAAATTAAGGTCCCGTAGGGGGTAGCGCTGTCAGTGCACCTCGTGCGGCGCGGTATAGGCATGACTTACTCTGTAAGAATCTTGGCAGCGTCCCTTCGGCCCCTAGCTGCAACCCCTTTCATTCATTTTACTGTACCTCCATTCATATTCTCTTTCTTCCAACTTGCTATCCACCCTCTCCTAACAACTGTTCCATAGTGCAACTGCGAGGTTTTCCTCCTGTTGCACCATTCAAACCTTTCTGCTCTCAATTTCCTTTTCAGCACTGAATGACCTCATAGGTCCCAGCGCTTGGCCTTTGACCAAAAATTCAATATTCTCTTCTTTGAATTAAGGTAAAAGTACCAGTACAATATAACAAACGGTCACTTCTCAAAAACAGGGCTGACATGTAATGGTGCCAAAGAACAGCGAAAATAATACGCACTTGCGGAGAAGGGACAAAACAAAATGAAAGACAATATATTCATGAGCCAAAGCAGGCTACACGATTCCCATTTCTACACCCGCAGAAGTATAAACGCACACGTATATGAGCGTGTAAATATGTGTGTATATATGTGTGTGTCTATATATATATATAACTTTATATACAATGTTGAAAAATATGATACACTTTCAAATTTACCTCTATTAATTTTTATAATTCTCTTGTTTATTTACTGTCCAGTACGCGGTGCAGAATCTGATCAAAACATGTACAAAGTATTTACTTTTACTCAGTTTTTATATATGATATTTTCATAGTTTTTTTATATTTTTAGATCCGAAATATCTCAACAAAAAAGAAAAAAAAAAATTCCACATTATCACGTAATGCCGGTACCAAGCGTTAATGATATCGCAATTATTGATAATTTCGTCCGAAGCAATTTTATTCTTTTTAATGCTTAATTATCTAATAAAAATATGATTCATGCAACGCAAAAATAAAAATAACCACCAACTGTTGCAAAAGCACCAATCACCGCAGGCTAGACTACGCATCATATCCATTCAATTTTTCAAGACGACTGATTGGACGATTGGCCTCCGGCTCTTCACTGCGCAGCCAGTTTGACCAATCCCGAATCTCACCCAGCAATACTGGCTGAAATTAGGTTAAGATAATTGCTGCCTTCGAGCCACCAACGCAAGTGTCATCAGTGACAAAGTTCATTACTTGAGCTTCAGCTTGGAAGGAACAGAATGGGGCCATTTACCCTCTCAGCGACAGGGAGAGAAAATCACTCTTCAAGAGCAAGAGGAAATGAGCGGAAATGCTCAAGATGATGTGTGAGAGTCGAATCCTTCTGAAATTTTGGTGAATGCCTGAGACCTTGGCTCATCACGCATAATGTCCCGTTGAAATGGGTCACACACACGGACTAGCACAAAAACATCCATCATCATCATCATTATTATCATCTCTTCTTTCTGTATTTCCTATTATCTTCGTAATTTCTTTCAAGTGAACACCATGTTCTTTAGACGCTTGAATTTCAAGTCAAATGGCCCTGTTAGCTTGTTCATTATGAATAGGGTTTGATCTTCTGAATAATAATAATAATAATAATAATAATAATAATAATAATAATAATAATAATAATAACCGCCAAAATCGACAAATGACGCAATGGGCCTCAGTCAAAACCCGCTACTCATGTCTCGTTAGAGCCAGTGCTTTCTCTTCCAAAAATCTCCCCTCATCACCAGCTTTTTTCTCAAAGTTCTCATCTGGATAGGTCTGGGTCTCCAAACTTTTCTGGTGCCACTATTTGGGATGAATTTCCTACTCATGACTTTCCTTTGTACAGTCTAGACAACAACAACAACACAATGGATTGACTATCAGGTACATAAACCACAGCTTCGGGTTTGTTTTATATGAGTATATTTATATATATGTGTGTGTTTGTGATAAAAATTAGTCCATTAAAAAGATCCCCAGTATCCAGTTGAAAGAATTATCAATGCAACAACAACAAACTAAAATCCAGGCTGCAGAAATTTAGGAGAATTGCACAAAAGAAAAACCTTTTGAAATCAGCAATTAGGATGGATAACTATCCTCCCCGCAAAAAAAAAAAATCCACTCCAGCCATCCATATACTAAATCCACAACACAACAACTGCCAGGGATCCCGTTAGTGAAACGAACCCAAATACGAGTACCCGTAACCGGGCCTCACAGGATAAGGCTAAAAAAAAAAAAAAAAAAAAAAACCTGTTACGACGCGTCACAGTGAGTATCTACGACGGAAGGCAACGGACCATGGGTGAGTGGGTGCGTGGGTGGGTGGTTGGGCGGGTGTGCTGTGACCTAAGCACTAGGACGGAGAGATTGCAAACTGGTAGGGAACGAAAGGTGCAAACGTTCTCCAGGAGTCCTCGATTTCTCAAGGGAGAAAAAGCTTCGTTCCTTACAATCAAATATTAAATGACCGTTTGACGAGGATGAAATAGGACCCCTTTCTTGAGTGTAAGTCTTGGTGTACTGTTAAAAACACATTTAAAATCCATAAGCTTTAAGTGGGGTCTGCCCTCATCGATGAAGAATGTCTCGTTCCTTACAATCAAATATTAAACGAATGTTTGATGAGGATAAAATAGGACCCTTTTCTTGAGTTTAAATCTTGGTATATTGTTATAAAAACTGACTTAAAATCCATAAGCTTTACGAGGGGTCTGCCATGATCGATGGAGAATGAGATTCGTTTTCCTAACAATCAAATATCAAACGGATGTTTGATGAGGATAAAATAGCACCCTTTTCTTGGTGTAAATCTTGGTATATTGTTATACAAACAGACTTCAAATCCATAAGCTTTACGAGGGGTCTGCACTCATCGTCGGAGGGATTGAAACTAAATTAATATATCTTTGCGGACAATGAAGACAGCAGTCTCCTTAACGTTCGTGGATTTTAAACCGCATTTTTAACAGTGTGCTAATTTACACTTGAGAAAAGGCCCTTATTTTAGCCTCATCTTTAAAGAACGAGACTGTTCTTCTAGTATTCACCGTTTACATTGTATATCTGAAACACTAAAAAGATGTCAAAGCTATCCAGAACAACAATGCAAAGAGGATCATCTCATAAACCTAAACCAAAACAATATAGTGGTTATGTCAGTTTTTAAAAAAGGCAAAACAAAACTTAAAAAGGAAAACAATAAACAAAGGACCTTTTAACTTCTTACATGAATCACGAGTCTTTCAATTGAAACTTTTTCTTTTAATTTCTTCCTAGTTTATTTCATCAATCATTTGTGCTCGGGGGCAACTCTTCGCCGCTCCCAGCCACGGATCCTTATCAATAGAGTTGTGTCCTTCACCAAAAATAAATAAGGATATTGTATATATTAATCTACAACTAAATCTAAAATCATTCGTGTAACTACAAAGTCTGGACGCAACTGAAAGATCAAACTTTCCCAAAACTCAAAAAAGAATGTCATCACCTGCAAAAAAATACATAAATAAAACTAGTATGACTGCAGCCATGACATTAATTCCCGATACCATCCGCAACCGTAGCAGTAACGAAGGCACTAGCATCGACAAGAAGAAGAAGAAGAAGAAGAAGAAGAAGAAGAAGAAGAAGAAGAAGAAGAAGAAGAAGAGGGAAAACTATCCAAAACACGCCCAAGAGCTATAGGAAGCCCGGAAAACGTTCACTGCTTGGAAGGTGGCCAACAGGCTTCATAATCTACAAACAGGAAAGCAAAGAATTCCACATTCTTGAAGTGACTGATATACATGGCTGAACGAACCTGTTACCTCGAGTTGGCGATTTTCAAAGATTATCTGTACAACATGTACTAACTAGTGGTGGCAGAAAACTCTGAGAACGAGGAAACCATCGGCACAGCAAAAATGTAAGAATATAGTCACGGCTTTTGAGCACAAATCCTAACATAAGAATAGCAGTGTGTGCTAGAGAACCAACTGGTTACCTAGCAACGGGACCTACAGCTTATTGTGGGATCCGTACCACGTTATGACGAGAAATGAATTTCTATCACCAGAAATAAATTCCTCTAATTCTTCACTGGCCGGTCGGAGATTCGAACGCTGGGCCAACAGCGTGCTAGCCGGTAGCTCTACCCACCCCTCCAATGAAGAACATTACCCATGTACTGTCTAATCATATACTAACATAACCATGAACAACAACAAATTCTGCAAGGGGAAGAAGAACTATATTGAATGAGAGAGAGAGAGAGAGAGAGAGAGAGAGAGAGAGAGAGAGAGAGAGAGAGAGAGAGAGAGAGAGAATGATAAAAGGAATTTGGCAGACCAATTTGCACTCCAAGCAATTATAGCTTTATTTTTTCTTTCATAATCTGTCTGTAAACACATTCAAACAACCAAAAGCTACAAACAAATACCCACTTCCCAACAGTACTGACAAAACCACTGCACGTTGGAGAAAGTGAATATTTTTGAGTCACAGCTTTCACCTATGGGTATCACATTACGTTCCTAAGGTTCAGTTACAAACGAGAATCTGTTTAAACACAGTTCGAACAATAACAATGTCAACTGT
>NC_089769.1:13187083-13214583 GCF_040412425.1 Macrobrachium rosenbergii | reverse complement strand
GAACTCCATGCACACATACATAATATATATATATATATATATATATATATATATATATATATATATATATATATATATATATATATATATATATATAAATGTTTATAGAAGGGGGATGAATTAACAAGGACAGTAGTTACAAGGATAAACTTCAAGATTTATGTCTGCGTATTACTAAGAGGTTCAATGGAAATCTGTGACTAATCAACATTTAAGTTTTAGTTTTTATCAAGAATAGCGACAGCCCATGAGTGTATCTCACAAAACTTCAGAGAGAGAGAGAGAGAGAGAGAGAGAGAGAGAGAGAGAGAGAGAGAGAGAGAATATTCTGATAGTGGAATTACTTGACTAAATAAGAAGAGTTCTACTCACGTACAACTGTACAAACACACACACACACACACACACACACACATATATATATATATATATATATATATATATATATATATATATATATATATATATAAAGGCTATACAATACCTCTTAAGCATACTCACTAAGAGGAAAGGAAACTGTAAAATATGCAGAACTAAAAGAAAAATACAGGCAGCCGGGTAAAAAGAGGAAAAATTCCAACATAATGGTAGTAAAGCTTCACATATTAAATTTGTCTCTAACACACACGCAGTTCGCCGCGAGCACATACACAATAATGATATCTGATTATTCATAACGTACGTACATATTCAAACGGAACTTGGCAAAATGGCTAAGGACCTGGCGGGCAAACTTCCACAGAACAGAATGCGTTATGAAGAAAAGAATACAAACCCTTGAGTAGTTTTGAAAATGATGATGAAACTGGCATGCAATTAAACATAAACCAAATTAAAAAAAAAAAAAAGCTGAACGTTTATTTATGCATACACTAGTTTTTAGAAAAATGTCAAAAGCACTGCTGCAAAGGAGCAAGCAGTTTTTCGCAGCATTACAGCCTCCATGAACTTGGGCGCACTCTCGAAAGATCCAGGGGAAAGGGAATGACAGACGCCTGGTTATGAACAGCGTGACATGTAGCAACCCGAACAGAATATGGATGCTGACAAACTGCAACGAATTATTCTCACACGAACTCTGGAGGAAAAGGTGCAGAAGACAGCAGCATTTCCCGGATAAAATGAAAGTTTGAAGAAGAACGATATCCTCCCAGTGGTATAAATGACAATTATCTTTGTTAAAAAGAGGAAATTAAAATTTACATGGAAATATCCTCGGATGGTGCTAACATTTATACTGAACATTAATGCAACAACAGCAAAACTGAAGATATGACAGCGTAATATCAATGCAAATAACTTTGAATGTATTGGAATTTCATAATAACTACCTTTTTAGCATACTTAGATATGCTTATGTGATGTGAAAAGAAATCTTTCAGTTAAAGCAGTGGTTCTTAACCAGGGGTGCTCAGGGGTGTCTATGAATAATTAAAGCAAAATATATTTTTACACACGCATGTTGTTTTTTCTGAAAAAATAAATAAAAATAAAATAAGATAAAATAAATAATTAACAATAATAATAATAATAATAATAATAATAATAATAATAATTATTATTTTAAAAATGTGGTTTTGTTATTAATACACATCATATCAATTTTATATTTTAGCTTTTTTTTCTCAGAAATTCAGTGGGTGCGAGATTGATGTGAAAGGTGTGCATACATTGAAAAAGGTTAAGAACCACTGGGTTAAAGGTTACACCAATAATTGTTAGATATTCATTTTTTGGAAGAATTTTATTAATGCTCTGGGTGTCACTGAGTGTTCCTGGTCGGTTAATTCAAAGTCTTGGTTCTGTCCCACTTTCGTTTTAAAAAAAGCTCACTGCGCCGAAAACGAATTCCCTTAAGATGCCCGTTAAGGATGGCAGACACTTCATTTCGCAGTTGGGGAAAAGGAGAGGAACGCCAAATTAGTACAGCAAAATACATTATCTATCTACATAGGATACTGTGCTATCTCATTTTCAAGGGTATCGTAAAAACATCTCATAGTTCCAGAAAAAAACTAATCGCTTCCCAAAAATTCATGAACCTCTTGTGCACGCCCTCCAATATCTAAGGCAGTGGTTCTTAACCTTCTTTGGCAGTGACCCAAAATCTTATCCATATTGACCATGACGACCTTTGCCCTCAAGCATTTTCTTTTTATATAATTATGCACATAAAAACGTGTTACAGAAACAAAAATTACATGCAGAGATTTTTATTAATGCAAGTAGCACATCTGCATGACAATGACCCACGATATTAATGAATTATGTATTCTTAATACAATATTTTCTCAAATAATAATAATTATAAAAAGAGTACTGGGGATATAATAAGCCCATGAAGTTATAACCCTGGGGGCCCATCGAAATGGTTTGGCGACCCAACTTCGGGTCGCGACCCTAGGGTTAAGAACCACTGACCTAAGGTATTGTTTACAGCCACCGGCATCGCTTACAGCGATTTGAACACGTCTAGACTGTAGTCCAATATTCAGGTTGCAGTGAATGTAATAATGTATACGAGAAAGGACAACGCAACGAATGCCATCTAAAAGGGAACCAGTCGGGATTCAAGGTATTTTTCAAAGGGCTTAAAGATTGACTTTTCGGCAAGTTGATAGAGCATTGGCACAGTCCTGCTACAATTCTCGCTTATCTAGAATTACAGAAAAAAAACGTTATAACGCATCGACGTAGGTGAAAGTTTCCGAGATCCTTTTAAAATTACGATTAGGCTACATGTGCGGGAAAGAGGGATGTCCAATGTCAACCGAAGTACGGTACCTCTACCCTGTCTCTGAGAGAGAGAGAGAGAGAGAGAGAGAGAGAGAGAGAGAGAGAGAGAGAGAGAGAGAGAGAGAGAGGAGCACCAGGTAAGGTCATTAAAAAGGGGGTAAAAAAATCAAACACGTAACAAAAATCACAGCCTAGAAACTTTATACAAAATGCATCACCATCTTTTTTTGGGGGGAGTTACTAAAACCAATATAGCTGTATTATCATATTTCAATACAACAAACTAAACTATTTTATAAACAAATCACTGTGAATTTTCCTAAAGAGATAAAAGTTGCTTTATTCCGCACAAAATCATAATAATGCGATCCTATCATTTATTCACGTAAAAAAAAAAAAATTCTGAAACTAACGAAGACGAGAAAATCGACTTTAAAAATTGAATCTAATAACTGGGAAGATTTAATAAAAACGTCGTACATCCTGCATTCATATATTCCGGCGCTCATTTACGCTGGGATTATTAATTAGGAAGTGACGTCACTCAACGTAATGAGCCACTCGATAAAGTGAAATTCGCACAAAAACTGTTCGCTGACATAAGACGTCTCGAAATTCAAGGGAATTACACTTTGGGTTCTGAATTTTTCTGGAACTTATAGAATTTACAGAGTGACTTTAGAATTATTCGGAAATATACTGATACTAAACAGTTAATTTCAGACGTATAATGAGTTTTAAATAATATATACACCACGATTTAAATCAACTGAAACTTATTGAACTCACACAGTGCTTTTAGATCTATTCACAAACGTACTGATATTAAACACAGTTAACTTCAGACGCGTTAAATTTAAATAATTTACACCGCGACTTCAATCAATGACCCGAACTTACACAGAAAATTGAAAAATATGACAAGTATTTAGGAAGTATATTGACATCCAACAATGAGATGAGAGGGGAGATAAGCACCAAAATGAACTGCATGTAAACATTCACAAACAACAAATGCCTCATACTTCTATTTACTTTTATTTCTTTCTATAAATCTTCGGCTGAAAACCCTTATGGATAGTCAACAGGCTATATATAAACCCTAGAGGTCTCCATAGGGAAAACAGCCTGCACAGACAGACAAGTAACATGAAAAGGTGATGAATATAATATATGAAGAAATAGAAAATAAAATTTTCTACCAATAAGAGGTGATAGATAAATAAATGTGGGATAGAAAATAAAATTTTCTACCAACAAGAAAAGGTGATAAAAAAATAAATGTGGGAATAGAAAATAAAATTTTCTATCAACAAGAAAGGGTGATAAAAAATAAATGTGGGAATATAAAATAAAATTTTCTACCAACAAGAAAAGGGTGATACATAAATGTGAGAATAGAAAATAAAATTTTCTTCCAAGAAGAAAAGGGTGATAAATAAATGTGAGAATAGAAAATAAAATTTTCTACCAACAAGAAAAGGGTGATAAAAAATAAATGTGGGAATAGAAAATAAAATTTTCTACCAACAAGAAAAGGTGATAAATAAATAAATGTGGGAATAGAAAATAAAATTTTCTACCAATAAGAAAAGGTGATAAATAAATAAATGTGGGAATAGAAAATAAAATTTTCTACCAATAAGAAAAGGTGATAAATAAATAAATAAATAAATACCAGTAAGAAAATGATAAAAAATAAAATTTTCTACCAACAAGAAAAAAGAATAAATAAATATGAGGAATGAAAACAAAATAAATAAAAATGAGGGAATAGATTAGAAAATAAAACTTTCTCCCAATAAGCAGTTTTCCTAGGTTGGAGTGGCACCTGACAAACGATAGCAACCCCCAAAATTCCTAAGTAATCCGATGAATTCAAACTAATGTCTAATATCAAATTAAAATCCTCAGCTTCATGCATCTAAACAAAACCACCACCAGTATCATTTCCAGCCCTTCAACAGATAATACAGATGTTGCCTTTAGGAAAGTAATGCTTACAACATACAACATAAAAAAAATCCTGTACAAATCACTTTGTAGAATTTGCCTTTAGGAAAGTAAACCTCATAACACATAATAAAAGCCAATACTGTACAAATCACTTTGTAATCTCCAAAGTTAAGCCAAACTAGCAGCAGCAGCAGCAGCTTCCTAAGTTACACGAAAAGAAAACTTCAGGTTCTCCAAGAAATTAGCTTTTAATCCAATAAACATTTTTTGACCATCAACACCGGAAACTTGGGAAGGAGCCAGATTAAGGTCTAATTAAATGGAAGTAATCTAGTTGATTAGACAATTATACCTTGGGCAACAGTCTAATGGAATGGAAATCGGCGAAGTCGGAATAAGATACTGTGAATTGAGTTGAATATAGAATTTAGGCCAAAGACCAAGCACCGGGATCTATGAGGTCGTTCAGCGCTGAAACGGATATTGACAGTAAAAGGTTTGAAATATGTAACAGGATGAAACCCTCGCAGCTTACACTATAAATCAACTGTTAGGAGAGGATGGAAAGTAAGATGGAAAAAGAGAATATGAAAGGAGGTACAGTAAAAGGAACGAGAGGGGTTGCAGATAGGGGCCGAAGGCACGCTGCAAAGAACCTTAAGTAATGCCTACAAGTGCAAGTGCAATAACGGCACTAAACCACTACGGGGAATAAGATACTATGATAATAATGGATATTCATTTCCTTTGGAAAACTGAGTAATAAGGATAGGGAATAAAGATTAATGATTTAGGTAGAAACTTTAAGAAGAACACATGGGAAATAAAACGAAGTTGAAAACTAAGTTAAAGAATTTCACATATTCTCCTTGAGACGGGAATCTTGAAAGAGCTCAAACCACTTTTTTTTTTTTGTCGAACAAGCTTTGCATAATGATGTCTCATTAAAGCAAAGTAAAACTTTGTAATGGTAAAGCAATTGAACTAAGTAAATTGCGATAAAGAGCTCTTGAAAGAAAAAACGACAATAGACTTGGGTGTGTTTCGTAAAAGAAATCTCACTTAACGAAGTCTAGTTACAGTTGTTAAAAGTTGGTAAGGATAATGCACTTTTATTTCAAGCTATTAAATTACAACAAAATCATAGAATCTTTTGGAGGTGAAAATGAAACTCATGTATCTCTTAAAATCATAAAGTTTCTTAAATTTACTCAAAAGATTTTAAAGAAAATTTAATATCATTGAGTAAAAAAATATTACCCATATTCAAAGACGAAGAAGAAGAAGAAGATGATTCAAAGAACTAGATATATTATATCATTTAGTGAAAAAATTACCAAGCGTTTCTATACGAAATTTACATGAGAATTCTTTCTAAGAGATTAAAACGCTGGAAAAGGAACACTATCAAATTAAAATCAAACTGAGTACCAACTACACCCAGACGCTGAGATATTTCAAATTCAACGTGAAGGAACTCTTTGACTTTATTAAGAAAACCGAATAAGGAAAACGGGTAAAAAAAAGAGAATCAGACATCTGTATTGGTAAGTAACAAAAGGCAAATACAGTAGAAAAAAAAATTATGAGTTAATTCTCTTTTCTCTTACACAAGCAAAGCTACAAACTGCCTGTCTATTTCACATTAACATAATAATAGATGTCGAATATGTACCAATTTTCCTCCTCCGCCCTAGTTACACTGTTCAGTAAATTAGGAATGTTTGAGTATTAATTTTTATGAACAATGAGTTATGTTTGGTGTGGCTTCATAAAAAGGAATCAGTCGCCACTGCTACGGTTTAACCTTCAAATGGTGAACGTGGGTTGGATCACAAGTTTATTTTGTCGACGTGCTGATGATGAGACTTCTCTCCAAGAGATAATTTAACAATAAATCCATAATTTATTTTTATAACCGACCAATTATCTACAAATATTAAATAATCAAAAGTACAAGTAAAAGACCTTGACAATGAACAGCAAACCGGACTAACTTACCTAATCAATTCTATGGTGGGACTTTCAACTTCAATCACATTGTAGATCCTGGAATGAAAGGAAAATGGAATAAGTATCACTCGAACACAAATAGAATTTGGCACTTAAGATTTAAACATCTGTACATCAACAAAACTGAAAAAACAAAGCAAATTATGTGTAATACACATATATATATATATATATATATATATATATATATATATATATATATATATATATATTATATATTATATAAATGTATAAAATGTGTTCCAGCATAACTCTGAAATGTAATAATAACCGAAAACAACAGATATTAGTTCCTAATCCATAGTTTTCGATGTTCCTGAGATGAATAGTGACACTCCCGATGCCCTTTAAGTACAAGTTCAGCCCCGATAGGAAGGGGGCTGAGAACAGGGTCAAAAATAAATTGTCATAAATGACAGACATTAGTGTCTAATCCATAGAGAGAGAGTCGCTGAGATGAACAGTAACATTCCCGATGCCCTTTAAAGTCCAAGTTCAGCCCCAATGAGTAGGAATAGGGGGGTAAGAAGGGGTGATATATAAAATGTTAAAAATGTTGGGCAATGTAACTGAAGTAACTATCTTAACAAGGAGAGAGAGAGAGAGAGAGAGAGAGAGAGAGAGAGAGAGAGAGAGAGAGAGAGAGAGAGAGAATTTATCAGAGGTCATTCAAGAGTTTTCCCGGGCAGTGCTGGGTTGGTCAGCTAGTATAAGTATGTATATGTGTGTGTGTGTGTATGTATGTGTGTGTATATATATATGCACTTGAGAGAGAGAGAGATAGAGCATGATTTTTAAACATTCAGGTAATACAGTAACACAATGCTTAAGTCCTGATTCGTGGATGAACGAGTCTTCAGTTAACTTATACAATCTTCTCTTTAACCCAACGTCCTCTAATCTCTCCGCATGACCAAACCATCTGTTTCAGCTTTCATCTGTGTTGTGTTAACCTTTTTACCAATTCTCCAAAGTATCTCTATATTTCTACCCTTCAATTGCATTTAACGCCGATACTTCATTGTAACAATACGTAAGCATACACATACACACACACACACACACACACTCAAAGAGAATGCCCGTATGTGATGATTTTTACTAACAGGTGATGCTTGACGTGATTGCCATATTTTTAGACAAATTAGGTATATAAAATATCTGGCAACATTTAACAGACGTATTCCACCTAAAGAAATAATGATTTCTTTCTTCTCAAATCACACAAGAATAAAGAATTACAAGCAACAGCTTTTGCTTGACTAAATTAAGGAAGCGGGGTCCAACCCTACCCTTTCACAGGAATACGAAATAGACAACAGAATACCAAATGAAAGTCTAAATCATCCATCTGCGACTAAGTGTAAAAACGTACACTTTACCATTTATCTCCATTTTCTGATTACACCGTCATACACCAAATGATCGATTCTCCTGTCGTTTCCATAATCATTTTACTTCCACCAATCATAATTCCATGTTCTATACTCCAATGTGCAACCCCATTTGTTCTCTCTCTCTCTCTCTCTCTCTCTCTCTCTCTCTCTCTCTCTCTCTCACTGCTATCAGCTGATTACTTATACTAACTCTTCCAAATCAGCGTCATCATCACCCTCTGAATCGCGTTTGGATCTCTCGTTCTCAAATCAAATCCGGACATAATTGTTTGTCTCAGGCAAATATACGCCGTTCATTCCAAAGGCAAATGTATACAACCAGAGATAATTTTTTCCCAAAGAAAAATCGGAAAATCTCTCTCAGTCACACATACAGATTGGCCAAAAATTGGATTGAAAGTAATCTATTTTTCTTCCTTTATTAGTTCGCTATTTTAAAGCAGATCAACTTCTACTTTGGAATAGAATAGAGAAAAAAACAGACCTTTCTCTTATAATGCAGCGATAATCACAATCTGCAAGTGTTGCAATACTCGCTGCACTATAAGCCGTTCACAAGTGAGATACAGAGTAGAAAGGTCTTCCAATTTCCTCTAATCGATATGTTGCAGCACCTCCCTAACCTCTTATCTATAATTAATCCTCATAATAATAATAATAATAATAATAATAATAATAATAATAATAATAATAATAATAATAATAATAAAGTGAAGACAGCTTAATGAAACAGAGGTACGAGTCCTGACTAGCAGGCTTACTAACATGAGATAAATGGCTTTATGTAAATTACATTATGAATATTAATAGGCGTTCAAATACTAGTTAAAAAGACTTAAAATATACGAAATTAAAAAAGACACAGGGAATATTCTCTTTTCTTTTCTTTCTTTTAAAAGATTAATATACCGTTTCCTTTTGGGGTTATATTCCATTTTTCTTTTCTTTCTCATTCAGGTCTGGCTGGAAAGAGACAATTTTTTTTTTCACAAAAAACGAACAATTACAGACCATGTGAAATGTGAGTTGTATGTCTTTATGTCAACTTTATGTCAACACTTTAATCTACTCAAGTAGTTCCTGATAACCAGTATATATCGGCTGTAGGAAGAAGTGGGTAATCACATTTATTTTCAGACAATGATGGACACATAATTAAATTGATTTTTGGGCAGCAGGCGCCTCCCCCCCTTTTTTTAAAACAATTAGACACAATTTCAATGTCTGCAATTACAATACCTAAGCATATATACAGTACATAATTAATATTGTGGTTATCAACAGGAGATCAGCGCCTGCCCTATGAGCCTACAGAGGCCCAGGCAGGACTTTAACTTTTTTTTTAACTATCAACCCAAAGCTTTTTGTCGCCTGCTATCCCAAACAGCAGCCTTCTGGGAACTCGGTTATTTTAGTCTTCATTATCGACATGATCACCGATCTCCAAAATATGCTAGCATACAATTATCCCTTTTCTTAATGGATCTGGAGTAGATCAAATTGCTGAAGTCCTTATGGTAAAAAGATGAACTCGAGCAAAACAACACTGCCGATTGGAAACCGAGCACCACACCTCCACACAAAAATTCACTGTAAATAGGCAGCACTGAGATCATTGATCCCTAGTGGCTGAAATTGTTTCATGTTCCTTTAACATCAAGTTTACTTTTCACCAGTGAAACTGAAATTATATATATATATATATATATATATATATATATATATATATATATATATATATATATATATATATATATATATATACATACATGTATATACATACATACATATATATATAAAAGTAAAAATTCTCATTATTCAAATGATACACATATTTCAAAAGGAGCAAACCATAAAGGGTAATTCCCAAACAGTCCAAAAATCGAATGGTCGATTGCAGAAATAAAGAAACCACCTATAAGAAATTTTTTTTAAAAATATATATGAAAATACTCATACCACTGTAAATAAATAATTATACGAGATATTCCATGTACTAAAGTCAACAAATAAATAAATGAAAGGAAAACTATCAACCACTTTAATAAAAAGTGAAATAAACACAACTGGACGGTGCTTTACAGAATTACAGCCCGTCTTCTCTTATTCACCATCCATAACAAAACAAGGAAACGTTTCACAATTTTCAAACAACAGGAATTCAAGACCGCTGGTACAGGGCGGCGTGACATAATGGCACCTCGACAGAATGTAATTTGATTTATGAAATTCAGGCTGTCAGGCCAAACACTGGGGCACTTCCAGCCATTCAGCGCTTAAGAGAGTGAGAAGTGGGAGATGCAGTGGTTAGAGAGCAAGATGAAGACAACCAGAAAATACAGGAAATGAAATACTAGAATTTAACAGAGCAATTTTTGAGAAAAGCCCACAGTTGCACAAAGAAGTTGAACAGCAAGAGCAAAGAAAGAAAGAATGACTGAGAAGTAAAGCTTAAAAGTGGGCGCAGCTAGGGGCAGAAGGGGCGCTGCAAACACCCTTTGGTTGTGCCTACAGTTCATCATGTGGGGGGCACTTACAAAACTACCTCTCCCCACCAGCCCAGCCCCGCCAAATCCTCAGAATATAGATGCTAGCACTCTGTGGAACGAGTAAAATGCAGTTTTTGGAAGTACAGGAACTAACCCTATTAAGATCAAGCTCACTTAAGGACCCCCAGCAAGAAATCTTCGAAAGTAGTTGTAAATAATAATTACCTTTACTGAGTGGAAAAAAATGAGTCACTCCTTTGCTCTTTCTCAGTGGAAACGGTCCTTGAATGAATGATGCCGACACACAGCCACAACAGTTAGTATTCCACCAACTGTGGGTTCAAAAATATCTGAAACTGCGGCTTCCTTTTTTTTATGACAAAGATAATTACGATTTAGGCTCTAACTTGAATATTTCCAACCTGGAGGTCTTTCGTGAACTTTTATTTCAACAATGGACTTGCACTATCATTTCCGGTGGCTGCATTTCCTAACTGTGTGCGTGCTACTCGTTTTCCACGTCATCATATTTATCAAGGTGAAATTCTGGATGTTACACTTGATATCATCAGAAGTATTTTTCTCCTTACATTAGATGATGATGATGATGATGATTATTATTATTATATTATTATTATTATTCATTTGGAACAAGCCTACAGGGGCCATGGACTTGAAATAAAAGCCCCCCAATCCCAGAGAATATGGTGCTCATTTGAAAGAAGTTACAGAAGATAACTGGAAATAGATAAAGAAGAGTTCATGTATTTGGAGATAATTTATTTAACAGATAAAAAGATAAAAATATAATTAAATAATTAAAATACAAGGTAGTAATGCAATGTCCAAGTCTTCGTGGGAGGGATCGGTTTGTTGATACTAATAAATGGAAGATACGTCGTAATCCTACTTTAAAACATGCTAAACAATCCACTTATATTAAGTAATCTTCTTTTTTATTATTTCCATTCTGCTTTTCGCGTTTACGTATGGGCATTCTTTTATGTAGAGTCGGCAAGACCAATCAAAACGTCTTTTACGAAAGTTCACTTAGAGTGCCTGAATAATAATAATAATAATAATAATAATAATAATAATAATAATAATAATAATAATAATAATACTTAACTTAAGAGTGCATGACCAATCAAAAGGTCTTTTATGAAAGCTCAGTTACTGTGCCTGAATAATAATAATAATAATAATAATAATAATAATAATAATAATAATAATAATAATAATAATAATAATATCAAAGCAGCAAAGCAACACCATTAAAAATCACAATATCTCCATCGATGTCATTATAACCATCAAACCAATGTTACCTTCAATAAATACATAAAATATTATATCTTTTACAATCCTTCCCTCCACCTCCCCCTGACGCTGGGTAAACACTCAACTAAGTGAGAAAAAAGTACACGCAGGAATTATATTCTCATCCTAACAATTCATTTGGCAGAGAGCGCCAAGACCACATCCATTAACAAAAGAGCCGAAATTAACCACACTAACAAAAAACCCTCAATAACAGCTCCTATTACTAACCGAGCGCCAGGCAGCCACATTTGGTTTTTGATGTTAATAACAATTAGCGAGTGTAAAAAAAATATTCTTTTATCGTGATTTAATTAACAGTTCCTGCTTCATGGAGAAGAGCATCGAACGGAAGAGTTAAAGCTGCCCTGCCAAAATACGCACGCACGAACGAACAAGCGTACAGACACAAGCAATGCTTTTGCTGTGTATGACTGATACAGGTCTGTCCCCTTAACCACTGCCTCTCTCTCTCTCTCTCTCTCTCTCTCTCTCTCTCTCTCATCAAGAGCAAAACCACACACAATTAATGCTTCGTTGGGTAAGGCTTATCGAAGTTTATAGTCTAAATCTCTCTCTCTCTCTCTCTCTCTCTCTCTCTCTCTCTCTCTCTGTCTCTGTTTAATCAAAACCAATTCCAAAGTCAGCTCTGATACCTAGACTTGCAAGAGCCACTTCACAGCCTGAGAGGGAATGCCTCCCAACAAGTAATTCATCATCCCGCTCCCACCGCTGAGCTGATGATGACCAAACACATTCTGCGAGTGTGTCTAGTGTCTTTGTGCGCACGCGTTTCTCTCCCACTTACTACCAATTCTTTGCGCAATCACACACAAACAAGCAAACACACACAGGTGAAAAAGCAAAGCTGAAGTTGTTCATGATTTTTACTCGACTGTCCCTTTAGCCAAGGCACTTTGTCTACCTGCCCATCTCTCTCTTCTCTCTCTCATTTCTCCTTCCATCCGCAACACATTCCTTTCCATTTTTTTTCCCTTGCAGCCACCCTCCTCAGGGAATCCTTTGTTTTGTTCTGGCCCATTGAGTTTTCTTCTTCATTCGCCGTTATATTCCAGTACAATACCCTTCCCTTTTTCCCCCCCTATTCCCAATTTCTGTCCCCCATGTGATCCTTCCCTACCTATCAGCCGTGTGGGTTCCAATGACACGCCACGCTGCAGCCCTTCCAAAATCAATTACGGAAAAAACTGGAACCTGTGTAAAAGTAGTTCCGTTGGTAACCGTTCTGTCAAAAGCGGCTCTCCATTTGAGGGTGGGCCCTAAATGAAGGAACGAAGGAATATAGAATTTAGGCCAAAGGCCGAGCGCTGGGACCTATGAGGTCATTCAGTGCTGAAAGGGATATTGACAGTAAGAAGGTATGTAAGGTTTAACAGGAGGAAAACCTTGCAGTTGCACTCTGAAACAAGTGTTAGGAGACGGTGGCAATTCAGATGGAAGAAAGAGAATATGAACGGAGTTAGAGCAAAAGGAATGAAAGAGGTTGCAGCTATGGTCCGAAGGGGCACTGCCAAGAACGTTAAGTAATGCCTACAGTGCATCACGTGAGGCGTACTGAGGACAGTAGCCTACTACGGGGGAAAGGATCCTAAATGAGAACATTAGAATGAGGAATAATGAGTCAGGGAAGATAAGAAATAGGCAGACCTATGTGCTTTGATTCACAAGCAATTAAAATCCTTCGCCATCTTTTTCACGGTGATCTACATTCTGCAAAAGATTTAAATTCCTCTCAGTTCAACAATAACAGCTGTAAACCCTTCTCTTATTTACTACATGCATTTTAAAAGGCGTTCTCACCTCCAGCTCTTGATAACAGCTGCTGTTCTCTTCTTAACGCCGTACATTCTCTCTCATCAAATCTCCACTTTTCCCATTTACTTCATCTATTCTTTATCACCAACTCCAATTCTCCCCATTTAACAATTCCATTCTCCAAAACCAGCACCAAATCTTCACCTCTCCCCTTGACCTCATCTATTCCACATTATCATATTTCGACTTCACCACTTGACCAAGTCACTAACTCTAACATTTACCAAATCTGTTCTTTAATATAAAACCTCGAGTTTGCCCAATTTGTTTGCCCTCACTTCTCCACTTTGACCCTGTCTACACTTTAGTGATTTATTTCACCATTCCTTCATTACCAATGATACAATTCCTTATTTATCCTTCTATTATCCTTCTATTCTCATTACTATATCTCCACTCCCACCCTCTACCGAAGCTGTTTTTTTCAACTCTACGTTTTCTTTTATCCCTATAGTCTTTATTGAGAAATGTATTACTTCTTTAATTATCCCATTTTCTCTTTTAGTTTTACTATACCTCCGCTTCACTTTTCTCATCCATCTTTCACTACTCCCATCTCTATTTCTCCCTCTAACTGCATATATTTACCTCCAACGCTTCCCCTTTACAAAATCTATTCTTCGCCATCCTTATCTACATTCCTCTCGACCATCCTTTATCTTGTATCCTTCAACCATGTCTCCACACATCTCCCGCAACCAATTCATATTCAGAACTCTTCCCTTACCGAAGGTATTCTCCAAAACCCCATATTCACTCTTCGACGTTACCGCAGCCATTCCCGCATAAACAACGCGTCCCAGAAGCGAGCTTCGTGACAATTCCATTAGATGATATCGCGGTCGTGAAAGCACATCTTCTGCCGAAGAGTCCCATCGCCGCAACACCGTCTATTGCGGAGTTTGGCGACGTCCTTGAAAAAACTGATCTTGGAATGGATCAGCAATGTAAATCGGGGACCTGCTAAACAGGAGGAGGAGGAGGAGGAGGAGGAGGAGGAGGAGGGAGAGAGGAGGGGAGGAGGAGGAGGAGGTGGAGGAGGAGGAGGGGGAGGGGAGGGAGGGAGGGAGGAGGGGGAGGAGGAAGAAGGAGAGAGGAGGGGAAGAGGAAAGGAGAGAGGGAGGAGGTGGAGGAAAGGGAGGAGGAGGAGGAGGAGGAGGAGGAGGAGGAGGAGGAGGAGGAGGAGGAGGAGGAGGAGGAGGGGGGAGGAGGAGGGAGGGATGGAGGAGGAGGAGGAGGAGGAGGAGGAGGAGGAGGAGGAGGAGGGGGAGGGGGATGGAGGAGGAGGAGGAGGAGGAGGAGGAGGAGGAGGATGGATGGAGGGAGGAGGAGGAGGAGGAGGAGGAGGAGGAGGAGGAGGAGGAGAGAGAGAGAGAGAGAGAGAGAGAGAGAGAGAGAGAGAGAGAGAGAGAGAGAGAGAGAGAGAAATTCTGTGTAGTTTTACCCTGCGGAACAAGGAGTTTCTAAACGTTAACAGGGAAAGCACGGAAGTCAGGAGAGAGAGAGAGAGGAGAGAGAGAGAGAGAGAGAGAGAGAGAGAGAGAGAGAGAGAGAGAGATTCACTGTTGTTGAACCTACATGAGCAAGGAGTTTTTTAAAGTTGAAAGGGACAACATGCAATCCATAGACTAACTTAATATAAGTATTTTATATTTTTCTAGTTGTTTAATAAATAAGCTACGTACATGGAACTGTTATAAGGACTACAAAATTATGTCAATAATTTTGTTTTAAACAGGCTAACAACACTATCAACTAGACAAACTTGTCTATCAGAGTAATGACGAACTCCACAGAATTTTATCAAAAAGGTAATTTCAAATTCAACTTGACATAACTTGATTAAAAAAGGTAATTACGAACTCCATAACATCTTATCAAACATGGTAATTATCAACTCAATTTGACTGTCTTACCCAACAGAGTAACTATGAACTCAAACTTGACAAAAGGTCACAGTTTTGCCTTGATTAAATAAAAAAAAGGATTATTTCCCAATTCCCTTGAAAAACTTCATTACACAGATTCAAGGAGATTTACCATCCTCTAAACATATCTTATAATCCTCCGAATGTGTCGAAAAATTACCACAATTCGTCCCCCTTTTTTTTGCAAAATGTCGAATATGCATTTTAAAAATATTTTGAGTCACCGCATCGACTGTGATTTTATTAACGACTTCTTGTTTCAGCAAAGTATCAAGAGTGTCTCTCACTCTCCAGGATGTATGGTGACAGAGACGCACGTTTGATACTTAGGTGAAACAGGAAATCAACGATAAAATTACTGTCGATGTAGAGAACTGAATAAATTTAAAAATGCATATTCGAAACTTTGCAAAAACAAGGAACGAATTACAGTGCATAAACATATCATAAATATCTAAAACATACTATAAATACTCACTACTTATCCAAGGTTATGCAAGCAATAAATCAATACACACAACTGCTAAACAACAAATTAGTTTTAAGCAGTTACTGCAAAAAATCTCTGCCACGCAATGGAAATATTCACCTTCTCAACATCAAATTGAAATTTTTCACCTCCACCGTGCAGGAGAAATTCCCTCCATCAGCGCCTGCCAATTCACTGAAGCTCCAAACTGGTGCTTCATTTATCGGAACCTGATTTCTCCCATCGATCACTTGCAAACTTGGGTACGTTAATTAAAGAGACAGATCGCTACCTATTGCAACGGTACATTGCACAGAAAATGTCGTATCAATACGTAGTTTCGGCTTCAAAGGACAAAATAAATCATACGTGCGCATCCACGACCTCGTTCAAATTCTCATGGTCTGCCTTATCGCAGAAATTATCACAATCGACGATGCTGAAGCGGGATTAGCTTCCACTGATATAAAAGGCCATAACAAATGTACAAATTCACGTTGATCCATGCTTTTCATAGAGTAACCGTCCCAATTATCGCATGGCCTATTTTCAAAAAGTCACAAGGAAAAGTTGTAACTTGTGAAACCCATTTTCAAAATATCGAATTTTCGTACTCTCTTCTTACAGTCACTGCGCATTTTGCGTTCCATTTAATTGCAAAGACCCAATGTGAAGGAAAAAAAAATGGGAGAGGAAAAATTCAATGTTTTTAACATGGCGGAGAGAGGAATTTCAAATGTGCGGGAGATTGAAACTCTAAATATGCATAGCGAAAAACTGAACTTTCATGTGATGAAGAATAGAATGGCACTGCGTATGGGAGAAGTGGTACTTCAGTTGTGATGGTGAATGATGTAGTGTAGTGGGAAATGAAATTTCAAATATGAAATGACAAATAACTATTTGAGAGAATATCACGCAAATGCGGTCGAAAACTGCAATTTACGCTTTGTGGAAAAATGACATTTTACGTGTGAGGACAAAACATAAGTAAAAAATGCGCCGAAGTTTCTTGGGCGTAATCGAGATTTCTGTACTGAGTATAATCAAGGCCACCGAAAATAGATCTATCATTCGGTGGTCTCGGTATAATGCTGCATCAGCCGTGACCCATGAAACTTTAACCACGGCCCGGTGGTGGCCTATTATGGCTAACTTTAACCTTAAATAAAGTAAAAACTACTGAGCCTAGAAGGCTGCAATCTGGTATGTCTGATGATTGGAGGGTGGATGATCAACATACCAATTTGCAGCCCTCTAGCCTTAGTAGCTTTTAAGATCTGAGAGTGGACAGAAAAAGTGCGAACAGACAGACAATAGTTTTCTTTTACAGAAAACTAAAATATGGTAACAAAATAGCATTTTAAGTGAAGGAGTAAAGGATGTTTATAGCCTATATGGCATGGAATGAAATTTACGGAAAAATTCAGATATCCACTTTATATTAACAAAGGAAGGTATGGCAATGGTTTATGGAAGATAAAATAATAACGAGGTAATTACATAATTACATACGTTTACTGGCATAGTCCTAAATGGTAATAAATCACAAAGCTTTCTGTCAAATGGAAAAAAATGCAATATTTTAATCTGATTACAAAATGAAGTTAAAAAGACTTATTAAGTGTCACACATTTGTTTATTGCAAAAGAAAATAAACGGGAAATCGATGCCGATAAAATCTTCCATTCTCCGCCTGCAGATTCGTAGCAAACGTACCAATTTCCTTCCACTCTTCACAGCTGGGAAAGAACAAACATTACCAAACTGAATATAAAATAACAATGGTTCTGCGTTCTCAGTTTTTTAATACTTTTTGAATAGGGCAATGCTGGAATGAAACTGTTACAATTCAAGGGGAGTAACGGTAATGGAAATATAAATATTACAAAAATACGAGGGAGACGTACCCATTTCTGTTTAATGTTAAGCTATAGCCATTGCAGGCTAAAAATGACCCACATAAAAGGGGTCTGGTAACGGAATATAATATCAATTTCACAATGGTAACTGCCGAGTAAAATAACGTGACGAGTGTTAGCGGAGAAATGTCCTGGCCCGTTCTCAGTAAAATATGCCCTGGCAGGCAATCAAGAAACGACGCCCTAACAAGTGTTTTAACACGTATAAGGAAACACAAAAAGTCACAGATGATTTGATCCTTATGGAAGTCAAAATATAGTGCCTGAAAAGTAATATATTTCATGCCGATTCCAAATAAACTTCGTTTACAGCAAATTTCAAAAGCTAACCGTACCCATGTTGACCAGCAGGTTGCCAGGGTATGATAATGACTCATTCCCACTCGCAGCTATAGTTACTGACAATACTTACAAACGTAATCTTTAAACAGCACATTCATCTAAAAGAAATATACAGCGCAAAACGAATTCTTTTCTAAAAACTAATCACAAACAGGGCACTTCATTAACAAGAGAGACAGTGATGTTCTAAAGAAGAGCTGCTGGGATATATAGGGCCCCGGACGCCGGTGCAAATGACCGTAAAAGGAAGAAATCTCTCGTCAAAAGAAACATTAACGACGACATTAGGGACAAGCTTGGCCATCGCCCCTCCATCTGCGAGGCTCATCAGCCAGTAATGTCTCCGGGGACTCGGTTTCAAAGCTTTCTTGGATTGATGTAGATTTTTTTTTAACAGCAGATTTTGAAGGCTTCGAGTGCAGATTTATCACGGTTATTGGAAAATTTTCCAAGGAGGTCAAAGGTCACAGTTAACGTTAAATCTTTTACGGGTTAGAAAGTTGGGTGGAAAATGTTTTGAAATTCGACAGCAGAGCACTAATCGTTCAGGGATATTGATAGAATCATGATGGAAAGCTGGCAATGTTCTTGTCTGGGCTCCAGGCTCTCTCTCTCTCTCTCTCTCTCTCTCTCTCTCTCTCTCTCTCTCTCTCTCTCTCTCTCTCTCTCTCTTAGTTACGTGTGTGTGTGTGTGTGTATATATATATATATATATATATATATATATATATATATATATATATATATATATATATATATATATATATATATATATATATGTATATATATGTATGTATATATATATATATATATATATATATATATATATATATACATATACATACATACATACATATATATATATATATATATGTAAGTGTATATATATGTATATATATATCTGCGTGTATCTATGGATGTGTGTCTCTGTGTAAGTGTGCGTACGCATATTTAGAAAAATTGTTGTATTAAACAGGCCTTTTGACAGTTAACTGTTTCGTCTAATGAGCGCATACCTGAAGCAAGGGGCTGGAAACCTAAAACGATAAATTTTCTTCAGACAACGCAGCGAACAAAAGAACGGATGAGACAACAATAACAACAACTGAAACGAATTACAACTCCAACCCATTCACTGTAAATTTGCGTTCCAAATAAAAAGTTATGTATCGGCAAGTACGTGTGTGTCAGTGTAAGTGTGTGTGTCTGTGTGCGCGTGTGGTCTAGTGTGAGTGCTTGAGTGAGTACGTCAAATCTCATAAGTGTTACCGGGAAGGCAAAGAAAAAGATATAGCGAAAAACTCTAAGTTCCATAGAGTAAGTAAATTAAAACTCGGATATATAAACCTGTCGGTACATAGAAAGTAAATATAATATATATATAATTTTAATATAATGCTTTACCCATCGGTGCACAGCAGGTAAATATGAAGTTATTTTAATAATAATTTTTCATAATTAAATAGAAAGAACATCATCGATGTGATTCTTCAAAATAATAAATCTGGGAATTTTACCTTCACACTGATGACGAACAACAGCGTATCCTAACAGTAGGGGAGACATGACACAGCCACCCACCCCAGGCAAACCTGTTTGTCCGCCCCGGGTGGGGGCAGGGTAAGTAGGGGATCGGGAGGGTACGGGAGAAATAAGTAGGGGATCGGGAGGGTACGGGAGAAATCCACTCTCCTCCTGCAAACCTGTTTGTCCGCCCCGGGTGGGGGCAGGTAAGTAGGGGATCGGGAGGGTACGGGAGACAGCACCGCCGATTTCCAGCGCACCAACAAGCTCGTAATAATAATAATAATAATAATAATAATAATAATAATAATAATAATAATAATAATAATAATAATAAATTCAAAGCGACCACAAACAGATTCACTACTCTTTCAACATGCTTTAATTTAATCACATTCCCTCGTAAATTTATAGGCTAATATAAGCTTATCACTTCACTCGCACAATAGCTCTTCAGCTGAGCTGCGCTAAGCTAAGCATGTTTGGTCAAGGCCTAATTCGAGTTTCATTCAGGACCTGATCTGCAGCACTGACGAAGTGGGTTAATTCTAAGAGATATTATTTATGAGCAGCCACTCTCCTGATATTCACCTAACGAAAAATGATCCAGTCTTAGGGCTTTGAGAGAGAGAGAGAGAGAGAGAGAGAGAGAGAGAGAGAGAGTTTGTCAGCTAAACCTGCTTAGATTAAAGAGGATTCAAGCTGTAATCTCCATAATTTAATACCATCTAAGTTCTTCCCTGTTACTGTGACGTATCCGACCTGTTATCGCTCTGTGGATATTTCGCTTAGAATGTCATCTACTTTATAGCCTAAGTATGAGTACTGCTCTTTATATTATTTTTGAGATTATGAACTTACACTAATCACTAAAAAATCGCAACATTCGCAATTAATGCCTCTGTCACTAAATTACAGTTCCCATAAAACTTTCTTACAATTAAAATCACAGTTAGTTCACGACAACCTTTCATGTAAATGAAGCTACAATAAGATTATCCAAATTTGGTCCCAGCAACAAAAGCTGCAATGAGCTTTTCCGAAAACTCTTCCGTGAAAATTACTAAACTGTGATTATTCCTCTTTTAACAGCTACAACCACCTTCTTGAAAATCTTTCTTATAAATCCATACTCAATGCACATTTGAATAAACGTTCTTGCAACTATATTACAATAAGATTCATCAAGACTCCTTTCTGCAACTATGACCATACTGAGTTTTCAGATTAACTCTACCTATAAAGGACGTCTACTAAATTCCCTTTTTATACCTACACCCCGACGCCTGTACATCCAAACGGTCCCCAACTCCCCCCCAAAACTAAAATAAGCCTCCTTACACTGAAGATAAGATTCCCTAAACTCCCTGTACCATACACGACCAACTCCGAAAATCCCCTCTCCTTTAGTACCCACAACAAGGAGTTCCTCCCTAGCCCCTTCTTCCTCCAATTACACCTACATTTCGCATCTTCCTTCCTTCCCCGCCCCACTTCATTATTCCCTCCATAAACAGGAAGGATATATAAGCCAGTTATAAACCTCCCTATCCTCTCCTTGCGAGGCGTTCCTCTCCCTCGCCGACCTTCTCCGTGTCTCGCTGGGGACTGGTAATTACTTTTTCCCCTTCTTCTCGTGCTCCTCGACTTATGAGCTTAAATAAGAAATGTTTTGCCAAGGGTTGCGCCCCTCTCTCTCTTTCTCTTTCTCTCACTCCCTTTGAGAGTGTAATGATAAAGTGCGAAGAAGAAAAGAGCGATTGTATTATCAAAAGAAATGCTCAAATTACCATTTCAAACGCATATTCAATGAGGGGGAAAAGATTTTATTGCAAGCAGTGTCGTAAAGGGAGAGAGAGAGAAGGAGAAGAGAGAAGAGAAGAGAGAGAGAGAGAAGATGGCCATACACATTTGTTCATTTTACGAACCGTTTATGGCCTTTCTTTCAACCGTCTTCCCCAGTTATTAGCGCTGAAAATATTGGCATGCAACATAACACAGGTTCACAGAGGAATGCTAATGAGACAAGTTTACTGCACTAAAAATCTTGGGTTAAACGGCAAAAATGTTCTTTTTCTCTACTAAAGAGAGCCACAGTACTTACTTCACGTTGACTGCAGCTTGCACTCCTATCTTATGCTTTCGTGTACCATTGCATTCATACATGAAAACGTGGGTAGCATATGCTCTCAGTAACCTTTAGAGACACGTCAAGATATGCACAGTGACAATTGTTTTAGGGGACACAAAAGTAGATGATGGAAATAAGTAACATGGGCATGCGTATCAAAAGTATTCCAATGATAAAAAGCGACCAAGTACACCTGAAAGACTCCGAGTACCAATAAGCTTACTGCTGTATGTCCAACCAACCCTCACACTCTACCCTTATGGGGTTGAATTACATCTAAGTTTCCAGTAGGCGCACGGGCATTCGTGTGTATAACATGTTTCTAAAATATACATTCAAATATCAAAAATACATAACCCACTAATATCGAAATCACAAGACCTAGGGAATATAGTTTCAATATGATTCGAACCGATGCATTTTTAGGGAGGTTGGAGCTAAGATGACAGAGACTTTACCCACTCAGCTTGACTTTCGAAAATCAAGGGGGTTCAAGTTACTGTCACCCCAGTTCCAATTCAAAAAGCCCACAGAATCCTGGTGGAGGCAAAGGCACTATGATATATGATTCCCTTTGAGAATATGTTATTCCCAAAGCACTGTAAACTCGGTATCAATGCTTCGTCTGTGGCTTAATATTTGAAAAGATAAGTATGACATCCATAAAGTCAGTGATTGAAAAAGAAAAAGAAAAAAAAATGTATATATATATATATATATATATATATATATATATATATATATATATATATATATATATATATATATATATATATATATATATATATATATATATATATAATTTATATACATATGCATACTTACATTCATGCGTGTGCGTGTGTGTGTATGAGACTTTGCATGCGTACGCGCGCTGCACATAAATTCAACAAAACTCTCTGTCGAAAAAGTCCGTTACCTCAGAAAAATCTGAACAATTCGATGCCCATTCAGAATACAAAAGTAAACTGTAAATGAATTTCAGTGCAAAAAAATAGTTTCAAATACGTGCAAACACACATATACATACATACACAAACACTATATATATATATATATATATATATATATATATATATATATATATATATATATATATATATATATATATATATACATACTCAAAAGAGCAGTCAACCGCCCAAAAAAAATGAAGAAAGGTTGGTGAATTTTTTAACTGGGAATTTGAATATAAAAGCTGTGTTTTTGTTAACCAAAGCAAACGCATGCATCACGAAAAGGGAAAAGGTTATTTTCAGAGGAGAATATATATATATCACGAAATCCTTGAAATTTTCAGGGAATTCATGAAATACTAAACGCGACGAAACTTTGAATCATCCACACTGTTTCGCCGTGTTCAGTACTACTGTAGTCCCTCGGGGATCAAATGTCCCTAAGCGAATCAGTGATTTCACGAATTCCTGAAAATTTCACCCAGCCGTTTATAACACACACATATATGATATATACATATATATATATATATATATATATATATGTGTGTGTGTGTGTGTGTGTGTGTGTGTACACACACACATATATATATATATATATATTATATGCGTGTGAGTGAGTTGTTTGGGCATGTTCACCTGTAGCCGTGAGTGCGTTTCTTGAGCTGAGTAGGTAATTAGTTGGTTGATTACAGTTCGAGATTAAGAAGATTATGAGGCTTGATACCCTTTACTAAAGACTAGCCTTCTGGAGCCGCCACTTGTAAAAAAGATGACGCACAGGTAAATTAAATAAATGAACAAATAAATAAATTAGCAATATCTCCGCGGCTGAGTACAACAGGAAACAGTGCAAAATCTCTTGGCTACGGGGTATACATAATACAATGAACACAAGAGCCAACTGTTTAACGTGAGGACTGGAGGGGCTAGCAACCTCAACCCCAATATACCTCTTTCTCAGAAACAGAATCTAATTAATATCTTTAAGAAATACATACACAATATATATATATATATATATATATATATATATATATATATATATATATATATATATATATATATATATATATATATATATATATATATATATATATATATGTGTGTGTGTGTATATATATATGTGTGTGTGTGTGTGTGTGTGTGTGTCCCTCCCTTTCCTTACACATCCAACAGCACTAAATGTAATGCAGGTTTTCACTGTCACAACTACCATCCTAACTGTACTGTAAGTCCTACAAATGTTACTGTTCGCGCCGACGATTCCAGTACCAGTACCAGGTGCCTGATATACAAGCCCTTTAAGATTTTAAAAGGGAGAACTGTGCTTGTAGCCTAAACTCTGAAGTTGCGGTTCACAATATCCGAGAGGTTTTAATTTTAGCCTTGTTTACCGAGTTACAAGTCCCCTCTTCTGCTAGAATTGTTTCTCCTAAAAGCTGGTGTTGACAACTCCTGCTAATCTGCCTTCAAGCAGAAATAGTGGCACATGAGTCACTCCTAACTTCTGCTGCAACTCATACTTCTTTTACAACTGCTACAAACAGGTGTACCACTGTAAATCAGAATATTAGGCTATACTTTTTTTACAGCTGCTAGAAACAGGTGTATCACTATAAATCAGAATACTCATATTTCTTTTAAAACTGCTAGAAACAGGTGTACCGCTGTAAATCAGAATATTCATACTTCTTTTACAATTGCTAGGAACAGGTGTACCACTGTCAATCACAACATTCATACTTCTTTGACAACTGCTAGGAACAGGAGTACCACTGTAAATCAGAACACTCATACTTTTACAACTGCTAGGAACAGGTGTACCACTGATAATGAGAATATTCATACTTCTTTTACAAATGCTAGGAACAGGTGTACCACTGTAAATCAGAATAATTAGTTTTTTCATACTAAAAGGAAACCAAACATCCTGATCTCCTCTGCAGCTGAGAAAAAGTAAATTACAGTTCGCCAATAAAGTTCTTGCGTAACTTCTAAAAGACTAACTTTTCTCCTCACTTTCGCCCTGATGGATCTATGGTTTGCCCTCCTAGTGAAACTGCCGCTCTCTTTGGCTCTCATTTTTCAGCGATGTCTCTCAGCTATTCCAAGGCTTCCAGATTATATTTAATAATTTGACCTCCACAATATCATCTGCCCGTATCATTACTTAAAATCTTTTAATCTAGCCTCGATAAGTTTATATATATAAATAGCAGCTGTATATCTGAATGTCCGTTAAATCCCCCAAAAAACAGAATAGAATATAGAATTTAGGCCTAAGGCCAAGTCCTGGGAGCTATGAGGTCATTCAGCAAGAGGAAAATTGACAATAAGAAGGTCTGAAAGGTGTAACAGAAGGAAAACCTTGCAGTTGCACTAAGAAACAATTGTTAAAGAGGATGGAAAGTCAGATTGAAAAAAGAGAATAAGAACGGAGGTGCAGTAAAATGAATGAAAGAAGTTGCAGGTAGGGGTCGAAGGGACGCTGCAAAGAACCTTAAGCAATGCTTACAGTGCACCACATGAGGTGCACTGATGGCACCACCTCCTACGGCGTTAAATTCCTCATAAAGTACAACCGATGCCCTAAATGCCAAAACAGTAACTCTCTCACCTGAGTAGACCTTATTCTATAATAACTATTTAGTCAGCAACGTCGTTTCAATAGTTTCTGGTAATGTCCCTGTTTACAGACGCTTTTTATGGATAAAGGTACATACTATTTAACTCAAACTAGGTTCACTGTATTGCCTGGGGCCAAAAATGCATCTGTTCTATTTACATTTATCTGTATGTATCCATAGGTAACATATATCTGTTTGAATGGAAGGGTGACATACAATATGTTTGGGTGATTTATAATATCTTTATGTATGGATGGGTGACATACAATAACTGTATATACAGTATGTTTGGGTAACATATATCTGTATGTATGGATGACCATGAACTCCTTCAGTATAATCCAAAATAAAAAAAATAAGAGAAACGTCAAAATTCATCCAAAGTTGATTTGGGCTCCACGTATTTCCTTGGAGCCAAAAACGCATGATAATAATAGTGAACGCCATAACTAAACGTGAAAATAGCAGCAAGATCCCCACAGATTCGACACACTTCGAAAGTTTGAATCTGAAATCCAGAAACAAGACACAGCTGGAATCATCACGAGGTGGTGATGATAAAATTATACTTTTACCGAACTTGGGTTACCTGGGTCCCTCAGGAGCCAAAAACGCTCTTTTTTTTAAGCTTTCTCCTTTCACAACAACGTGACTCTACATTAAAATTTCCCATTTTTTGTTTTTTCTTAATCGTTTTACATTTGTACCAGTTTTCAAATAAGAGCTATAAGGTCAAAAAAAATTGGGAGAGAGATATATGTAATTAAGTCTATTTTTTCCAGATCTATTACTCCTTTTTCCAAAGTTTGCTATCATTTACTGATTTTGCCAAAAAAAAAAACCTTTTTAATCTTTCCATTATGAGAGAGAGAGAGAGAGAGAGAGAGAGAGAGAGAGAGAGAGAGAGAGAGAGAGAGAGAGAGAGATCATACACGTATGTCACTCTGCTTGTCCCTTTTCATGTTATAATAAGCACTGAATAAATCAAAGTGTTATATTTGAAATCAATTCACAAAGTTTGACTACACTCAGGCTTAATGCTTTTATTTCATGACGTTACAAGGTTAACAAATGTTGGCTGGTACTGCAAATGCATCAGCGATATTGACAATTTTACAACAATTTGTCAATATGCACGGTTGAACTCTTTAGTACCAAAGTTTCGCTATTGTTTTTACATAAATAAATCTTTTATTTTCACCCGAAAAAAAATCTACAACAAACTAATATGCCACAAAGAAAATGTGGTAGCAGTTGGTCAAGTTTTTAATTAAAATATAAAAGACAAAATGCGATAAAACATAATAATGGAGGACATGACAACAGCCTCTCACGGCTTCTTCAAATGGGACAATGTGCTGCAGGTATAAGAGTAAATGAAACAAAAGAGTGAATAACCAATGAACATAAATGATGAAAACCGCTCTGTGGGTAGGATTTTAATCTACTACTACTACTACTACTGCTACCACCACTACTACTACTACTACTACTAATAATAATAATAAACTAACAGAGCCCTGGAATCTATTTGTCTTGTCACTAAGTCCCTTACTTATCTTTCCTCTAAGGAATATGAGCTAGTCCAGCGTTCGTTCCTGAGAAGGGTGACCACTCTCATCCCCTCATCTGCCTTCTTATTATTCAACTCATATTTTTCTCATTAAGGTATTCAACACTTTTATCATTTCTCACTGTCTTAAACAACTAAGACTCAGCGCCCTGCTTTCTGATCATCCCTGCGGCTCCCGTGAGGCAGGATCACTGATGCTCTTCTTTCCTATTTCAGCTAATATTTAATTCATCTTTAATTTGGGACTTTTACGAAGCATTTATCTTGTTAGCCAGACT
>NC_089769.1:13144583-13182083 GCF_040412425.1 Macrobrachium rosenbergii | reverse complement strand
TAAAGAGATGAAAGAAACGAGAACTTCAAAGCGCCCATCACTTTCTTCAGTGGCGGAAGAAGAGGAGAGACTTCTTCACTAATTAAACCACATTGTCTTCTTTGATTAAGCCTCGGATGCTCCTCTGAAACGAAACCCAACAAGCTATGTATGTACCCAGAGAGCCACCTCGTCTCACATGGCTTCGCCAATCAACTGCAAACCAATCTCGATTCTCTTGAGCGAAAGTTTAATCTAATCCGCCTTAATCAGAGGATAAGCTTTAATTAATCTGAAGGACCTCCTCGTGACTTCTCGAGTAAGCGCCATCTCTTTCCGATTCGAAATCCGACGCCACTGGTAACTTTTCATTTCCTCGCCTAATTGCGCCTCTAAGTAAGTAAATAAATAAATAAACAAATAAATAAATAAATAAATAAATAAATAAATAAGGAAGGGAGGGAGGGAGGAAGGGAGGGAGGGAAGCAGGGAGGGAGTAGAACTTGACACCAAGAGAGTCACAGTCTTACCTCACAAAACGGAAAGGGAAAACACAGCAAAAATTAAGAAAATACGAGTATTAGGCATAAGAAAATACAAGTATGAGGAATAAGGAACAATACGGAAAAGAAAAACACTGTAAAAATTGCGAAAATGCGAGTATAAGGAATAGGTAAGGAAAAACCATAAAAATTAAGAGGATGCTAGTATAAGGAATAAGGAAAAGAAAAACACTAAAAATTAAGAAAATACGAGTATAAGGAATAAGAAATAGGAACATAAGGAATAACACGTAACTGAGCAATGAAGAAATATCACACGAGGTTAGAAACAACTAAGCAACCTAAGCCCAAAAGGGCTGTAACTTTCCAATACAAGCTGGTTTTTCAGTAGGCTATGTTAAAAAGCTTCCCACAAGATTAAGATGGACTTGAAAGAAAAAATGAATTTATCCATGTATGAATATAGCCTTATGTGCCAATAAACTGTAGAGCTGAATTTAAATATACCTTCTGTCATATGTATTACCAAACCGAAGACCCCAAAATCTTATAAATCACAATGTATACACAGTAGTACATACACAAAAGCGAAAGGAGAGAGAGAGAGAGAGAGAGAGAGAGAGAGAGAGAGAGAGAGAGAGAGAGCTTACAATATTACCTAATTTAGTTAAAAGGCGCGATAACGGATGCTAATCCCGTCCAATTTCATTCTACGCTGCTGAGAAAACTAAAGGAAAACCTTGAGATGTGGCAACGCGCCAGGCATGTACATCTTTCATTTGTGAAATGAAAGTCGAGGTCAGCATGATTTAAATCTCCATGTTCTGAAGCAATGAAACAGGTAACCCAGTCAAAACTGACAGTTAAAACACTCTCTCTCTCTCTCTCTCTCTCTCTCTCTCTCTCTCTCTCTCTCTCTCTCTCTCTCTGTCTTATTTCTTGAATTCAGTCCCGGAACGCCAACGGCGGGCAACGCACTTGACGTGACCTAGTCCAGGCATGAAAAAAAAAAAAAAAAAAAAGAGGGAAAACAGATGTAGGGTGAAAATTCCAGAGCTGAAACAAACAGCATACAGGGGAGAGCATAATCCGTAGATAAATGAACTGGACTAATTTTCCGCATCTTATGAGGGCATTTTAGTAAGTCACAGGCCTACTTGGCAGACCTAACTAATAGGGCATTATCAAGTTGTTTTACGTGAAAAGCAACCACAAACATATAGCAGGCTAGAAAACACTGGTATCATTGAAAAATGAGATTTAACCACTGGCTTTCAAGATCAAATCTGGTAAACCTGATTGTTTGGTATTTGCCATTGTAATCTATCAATATGGCCAAGATATCACAAATCTGGGACCTTGCCCTTTGATCTTTAACAATTGCCGTCTCAAAATATCTCTGCCTGTTCCTAAGAGCTCTTACCAGAAAACACAACCACCTATTTCCAAACTTTTGTTAGCTGGATGTAATAAAATGGTTAATTGTCAATTAGATTTTGAAGAGCTATGCCTGGCAAGATATTACTTCCAAACATGCAACTTTTAAAATGTGGCTTCGATAAGTGGTCTAAGAAAAGAAAACATATTTAAATGACTTAAATCACTTCAGCTCTACGGACAATACTAAACTAAACTTATGAAAACCGTAATTTTATTATTTATATATAGTACATTCAATTCTGGGAATAAAGAGTATTTTCTGAGAAAGGCTAAGGAGAGATATGAAAAGGTTATTAAAGAGCCACTAAAACAAAGCAAATTAATTCAAATACAAATCGTCAAGACTCATCACACAAGCAAAAGAGGACTGCCGTCATCACCTTTGCCTCTGTCTCTGATGACTGACAGACAAATAGAAAGAATATATTCATGTCTCGTAACCGTCAGACTAACACCAATAGGCTATAAAAATGGAAAAGTAAAAACCACAGTGGATATTTTTAAACAAATACAAACAAAGCCTCTCCCTCACTCCACAACACTGTTACATAAGCCAACTCCAAAACTTACGACCGACAACATCCAGGACAAACTACATCATCAACTTCGTGCCGTTGTTCCAGCGTCGATAAAACCATGAATTATATGCGGTGAAGTTATGTCAATATAATTACAACGTTGCTATTTTGGATCACCCTAATTTATTTTACAGACATGAAGCCAACGGGATAGGCATCCGCATGCCATTATCAAACCCCAATATTGAAGGGAAATTTTTCATTTGACAAAACTCACTATTATTTATTTAATATTATTATTCTGCTGGTGGGTGAAAGCTTTTTTGTAATTTTTACTTCTCTTCCCTGTTCATGCTCTGAAAGATTGTCATAATTTAATTATAACATTACCATTATTGAAAATATGACTTTTTGCTTTGCATAAATTTCTACTAAACACAACTAACATTATCCACAACTGAGACGTTTCCCCAATATATGGTAATTATCATCCACAAACTTATAATAATATCAGGTGTAAACAAACTCTATTTGTGTAAAGGCCAATGGAAAAGATACTGGTAGTTGCAAAGCTGATATGAAATAACGGACCTTGCAGTGCAATACTTGTTCTACCGCCATGTGTGTGTAATATAAACACACACACACACAAACACACACACACACATATATATATCTAATTTATTTATTACTACCACAGAGGACCAAGAATGATCTAAACAGAGAGAGAGAGAGAGAGAGAGAGAGAGAGAGAGAGAGAGAGAGAGAGAGAGAGAGAGAGAGAGAGAGAGAGAGCCCAACGCTTTGAAAAAAAAAAGGCAGCCCATAGAAAACCAATAAAAATGAAAAGAGAGAGGATTCCTAAGCTTTTCATCAGAGGGGAATAAAGTGACCGAACCGAGAAATCAACAGATATTTTGGGAAGGATTGCATGAGGACAATCGTTCACCGAGAGCATGGCAAACAAAGGCATCACAGCGTGCGTGTTTTTCGTACCAAGCAGAATTTCCAGTAATTTTCCAATCGATATATTTAACAACTAACGACTGACCTTTCTCTCTCTCTCTCTCTCTCTATATTATATATATATATATATATATATATATATATATATATATATATATATATATATATATATGTATATATATATATAAACAATATATATATATATTTATATATATACACACATACATATAATATATATATATATATACATATATAAATACAAAACTTGAACAGGCAAATTGTTGTGCATGAATACAATTAACAACAGGACCTCATTTAAATGAGGTCCTTCATTAAATAGATAATAAATATATATATAAATACATAAACTTGTATATATTATATATATATATATACAATAACAACAGGATATATTTATATATATATATATATATATATATATATATATATATATATATATATATTATATTCATACATACATACATACACACATTGTATGCCATTATCATCCATCTGTATTTCTTGTCACAGTGCATGTGGCATTCCTCACCGCGACGTCGAATGCAAACAGCCAAATCCCACATCCAAATACCTCATTAAACAGAGCCATGTTTGAAATTCCCAGCTGATAAGAGAAATCTCCAAACCAGACGAGTCTTGCTTTGTATATAATGTGTATAATATAGTAATTATACGAATTCAATGTACATACTGTATGTATATATATATATATATATATATATATATATATATATATATATATATATATATATATATATATATATATATATATATATAAATATTATTACTAAAAAACACAAAGCTTGGAAAGAAAAGTCTCCTCTTTTGAACCTTCCGTATCTCTGAGGTCCTCTGTGGTAGTAATAAATAAATAAATAAATATATAAATAAATATATGTGTGTGCGTGTGTGTAATATACACACATGGTGGCAGAACAAGTATTGCACTCCAAGGTCCGTGGTTTAATATCAGCTTTCCACCTACCAGTCGACCCAGCTATGAACGGGTTACTGGAATCAAGAAAAAGTAAATAGAGATATCAACCTCATTCCTAAATACTTGTTGAAAACTGGGCCCTATTTTCTGATGCCTATCCCCCACCCCAATGAAAAACAAAAGGATTGTTTGGTTAATGAATATGTGTATATGTATATACATATAAAATATATACATACATAAATATATATATATATATATATATATATATATATACATACAATCAACTGGTAACTTTTTACCAGATACGTGGTCAAGTCGGCAATCTGACCTCGTTCTGATTACTCCTGATGTGGGTTCGATTCCCGCTCCCGAAAATCAGAATTATTTCATATATCTTGGATTCGGATCTAATGCTTTGTGGTAACAAGCGTATGCAAAAATTGAGAAGAATTCGATAAGTTAAGAGGTCATAGTTGCTATTACAATTAAATATATGTGTATACTGTATCCACACACACAACATATATATATATATATATATATATATACACACATATATATATATATATACACACTAACACACAGACAGACACACACACACACACACACACTCCCAAAGCCCTTTCCTCCTTAGACGAGAGGCGCCAGAGGGGAAGAGCCTTTCAGTCCCCAGTAAGTGCTTCGAGATGAGACTGTTAACCTCCATGCCCTTTTCTTGACACCCTGCTGAGGATGGTGGCCATCGTGCCAGTATAAATAACTTTGAAAGACATCCATTCAAAATAAGATATATGGTAATCTACTTCACTCAACGCTCTCTGTCTGCAAATGCACACTTTAGTTCGGTTATCTAAAATGACATGCTCTTAAGAAAAATCCCGTTATGGCTGCATACCAGTAATCAATTTAACGCCTCCCAACCCATAAAAAAGAACTACCAAGAAACAAGGTTCCGAAGTCATCTTTATCCACAAGGTCATTAATGACATTAGCAATTACCATGACCCAAGAGGTCGTCGATGCTCTTGATGGGCAATAGAGAATCTTCAATTCTAGTTTTACTCTTTTTTTCTGTTGTGCTCAGTTGATTCCTTTTACTCATCTCTTAGTCTATACAAATATCTAGTGAATGTTTACGAGTATTCTTTTTTAATTGGCATTAAAAGAAATTGATTCTCTATCAACGTATATCCCATTTAAAAAGTTACGATCAGCATTCGTGTACAAGAATTTTTGTGAGTAAAACTGGAAAATCGATAATGATTTTATTCACCACTTAACTTGGATTGATGAAGTTATCATTTTACCCTCAAATGAGGAAGTGCTTCAGTTCTATTTCATCAGTTAAAATGAGGATGTTCACGTTTTAAAAACACTAACCTAAAGTTGTTGCAAAGCTGATGGGTCTGTTTCCTCTATTCTTCATTTGCTGAGATTAGTTTTCTCTCGTTTTATTACAGGAAGATTAAATACCATCTATTTCAATTAGTGACCGCAAGACAGTGCCAAGTGAATTAAGTGACTTGGAATTTGAACGTTAAATACAAGTATAAACAAGTAAAAAATGCGCCGAAGTTTCTTCGGCTCAATCGAGTTTTCTGTACAGCTTATAATGCTGTATGAAACTCTCAGCCGCTGCCCATGAAACTTTTAGCGACGGCTCGGTGGTGGCCTGTGTTTGGCATCTACAGCGGTGCCAGACGCACGATCATGGCTAACTTTAACCTTATTAAAATAAAATAAAAAACTACTGAGGTTAGAGGGCTGCAATCTGGTATGTTTGATGATTGGAAGGTGGATGATCAACATACCAATTTGCAGCCCTCTAGCCTCAGTAGTTTTAGACATTTCTAGGCGGACAGAAAGAATATGGACGGACAGACAGCCATCTTAGTAGTTTTCTTTTACAGACAACTAAAAGTTGAAATAAGGCAAATTTTCAACGTCAAATTATTTGCCTTTTTTACTTGAAAATATCAGAAACGAACCAATGAAGATAAAATCTTAATCACTCCCGGAAGTCAAGTTGACCATCACGCAAGTGCAGGAATTCAGGCATCCCATCAACCGAACATTTCATTAACTCTCTGGTATTCATCAGCGCACTTCCTTTTTGATATTTAAAAATAATAAAGTGAACAACCTTTAACAAATGTAACAAACGAACTTAAAACCAAAACAAAGTGGCATGGCATATAAACATAAGCATGCAAAACTTATTTTATGGCAATCTCTCTCTTTTTCATTTGCAAAACTCCATATTTTTTTTTTTATCTTCCTCTCGTTCTCTTCCATATTTTTTACCATCTCTCGTTCTCTTCCATATTTTTTTACCATTTTTTCTCGTTCTCTTCCATATTTTTTTACCATATTTTTTTACCATCTCTCGTTCTCTTCCATATTTTTTTTTTTACCATTTCTCGTTCTCTTCCATATTTTTTTTTACCATTTCTCGTTCTCTTCCATATTTTTTTTACCATTTCTCGTTCTCTTCCATATTTTTTTTTACCATTTCTCGTTCTCTTCCATATTTTTTTTACCATTTCTCGTTCTCTTCCATATTTTTTTTTTACCATTTCTCGTTCTCTTCCATATTTTTTTTTTACCATTTCTCGTTCTCTTCCATATTTTTTTACCATATCTCGTTCTCGTCCATATTTTTTTTTTACCATTTCTCGTTCTCTTCCATATTTTTTTACCATTTTTTTTTTTTTTCTCGTTTCTTCATATTTTTTTACCATTTCTCGTTCTCTTATATTTTTTACCATTTCTCGTTTCTTCCATATTTTTTTTTTTACCATTTCTCGTTCTCTTCCATATTTTTTTACCATCTCTCGTTCTCTTCCATATTTTTTTACCATTTCTCGTTCTCTTCCATATTTTTTTACCATTTCTCGTTCTCTTCCATATTTTTTTACCATTTCTCGTTCTCTTCCATATTTTTTTACCATCTCTCCATATTTTTTTTTTCTCGTTCCATATTTTTTTACCATTTCTCGTTCTCTTCCATATATTTTTTTACCATCTCTCGTTCTCTTCCATATTTTTTTACCATTTCTCGTTCTCTTCCATATTTTTTTACCATTTCTCGTTCTCCATATTTTTTCCATATTTTTTTATTTTTTTACCATTTCTCGTTCTCTTCCCATTTTTTTTTTTCTCGTTCTCTTCCATATTTTTTTTTACCATCCATATTTTTTTACCATTTCTCGTTCTCTTCCATATTTTTTTTTCTCGTTCTCGTTCTCTTCCATATTTTTTTACCATTTCTCGTTCTCTTCCATATTTTTTTTACCATTTCTCGTTCTCTTCCATATTTTTTTACCATCTCTCGTTCTCTTCCATATTTTTTTTTTTACCATTTCTCGTTCTCTTCCATATTTTTTTACCATTTCTCGTTCTCTTCCATATTTTTTTTTACCATCTTCCATATTTTTTCGTTCTCTTCCATATTTTTTTACCATCATATTTTTTTCTCGTTCTCTTCCATATATTTTTTTTACCATCTCTCGTTCTCTTCCATATTTTTTACCATCTCTCGTTCTCTTCCATATTTTTTTTACCACCTCTCGTTCTCTTCCATATATCTTTTTACCATCTCTCGTTCTCTTGATAGTTTTTTACCATCTCTCGTTCTCTCCCATATTTTTACCATCCCTCGTTCTCTTCCTTATTTTTTTACCATCTCTCTTTCCCTTCCATATCTTTTTACCATCTCTCGTTCCCTTCCATATCTTTTTACCATCTCTCGTTCTCTTCCATGTTTTTTTACTATCTCTCGTTCCCTTCCATATCTTTTTACCATCTCTCGTTCTCTTCCATATTTTTTACCATCTCTCGTTCTCTTCCATATTTTTTTACCATCTCTCGTTCTTTTCCATGTTTTTTCACCATATCTCGCTCTATTCCATATTTTTTCACCTTCTCTCGTTCTCTTCCATATCTTTTTTATTTTTTTGCTATGACCTATCCCTCCAACAGGTGACCACTGCTTGCTCTGTCCCACTTGAGCTAAGCCAGCACAATAAGTGTGGTCAGAATAAGTTGTCTCGGTGCCAGCAAGGGCTTTTGTTAAGCGAACAGTCCATATGAAAGAAAACTCACCTCACCCTATTTCTGCTTTCGTCCTTTAGGCTGAGAGCAAAACTTTAACAATAAATTCATTTAGTTCTAAGAGGGGCTGTAAAACTTTACATAGGAATGACACATTAACAAAATTTCTATTATTATTACCTACCACTAAAAATAGTGTTAGTACTAGAAAACATCCACTGGGGATATTTAGGTATTTATTTTACAGGTTTTTTGGTGGCTTTACCCTATGACAAATAAAAAAGCAGCTTCCTACACATCAGGCAGGTTATGTTATTAAATGTTTTATAAATGCTTTACAACCTACACGTACTGATAAACACACAAATGCCTAACAATAAAGCTCCCATTTTGAGCGAAAAAATATTTTCAACACCTGATAATCGCCAACGCCTTTTGTATGCCTAAGTCCAGGGCACAAATATACCTTGTTCAAATTTAAACAAGTTCCCTTCCCACAACGCGAGAGCCGGTGATAAAGTTACAGCAAAGTATATAATTCTAATAACTTTCACTTCTGAACTACTTTGTACACTTACGAATATATAAGCAAGAACCTTATCTTTATTAGGCTTCTCTCTCTCTCTCTCTCTCTCTCTCTCTCTCTCTCTCTCTCTCTCTCTCTCTCTCTCTCTCTCTCTCTCTCTGACTGTCTATATCATCGTTACGACGCACAAGCAGTAACGGGATGTTCCACCACAAAATATATTAGTCGCTGATATTCCCTTGGTAAACATTAAATACGAAATAAACAAATGTAAGACATAAAAAGTAATGGATGTGCAAAAACTAACAGTTTGAAAACAATAATCCCCGCCCTTAAATATTTCATACTCTTATCAGTATCATTATACAGATGATGAACCCTATTCATAAGGGACAAGTCCACAAGAGCCACTGACTTAAAATTCAAGCTTCCAAAGATATGGTGTTCACTTCAGAGTAACAGAAGGTACTAAGAAATACAGAAAGAAGAGATCAGTTATTAAAAACAACTTACAAATGAATCAATAAGCAGATAAAAATGTTAGTAAATTATAAAATACAAGGAGAATGGCGTTAGAGCAGTAATGCATTGCATCTTCCCTTGAAATCAACCATTTGCTTCCATAACTCACCTCAGGAATTAATGCCTCCTATAAAGTTACATCTTACGCACACACACACACACATGCACAAACAATTCCATATGAGAAAGCTGCCAAGCCCTTCCGATTAAACGTCATTGTCTCTTTGATAAGCTTTTCACTTTAGACCAGGTTAGCCTTAAAATCCTTAAGAATTAAAGCAGTCTCTCTCAAGCAACAAGAGATCCGATGAAAATACTGAGGAATCAACGCAACTGGCTGCGAGTTGGCGTGCATTATACAGACAACTAGCATGAGCATCATGTCTTCACAGGCACGCATTCCGCAGACAACTAGTATGAACGTCATGTCTTCACGGGAACGCACTCCACAGGCAACTAGCATTGGCGTCATGTCTTCACAGGCACGCACTCCACGTACAACTAGCATGGGCGTCATGTCCTCTCAGGCACGCACTCCACGGGCAACTAGCAAGGGCGTCATGTCTTCTCAGGCACGCACTCCACAGGCAACTAGCATGGGTGTCATGTCTTCGCAGGCACGCACTCCACGTACAACTAGCATGGGCGTCATGTCCTTTCAGGCACGTACTCCACGGGCAACTAGCAAGGGCGTCATGTCTTCTCAAGCATGCACTCCACGTACAACTAGCATGGGCGTCATGTCTTCTCAGGCACACACTCCACGGGCAACTAGCAAGGGCGTCATGTCTTCAAAGGCATGCACTCCACGTACAACCAGCATGGGCGTCATGTCCTCTCAGCAGGCACATGTCTTCTCCACGGGCAACTAGCATGGGTGTCATGTCTTCGCAGGCATGCACTCCACGGACAACCAGCATAGGGCGTCATGTCTTCTCAGGCACGCACTCCACGGCACGTCTTCGCACACGCACACCACAGACAACTAGCATGGATGTCATGTCTTCACAGGTTCCACAGACAACTTGCATGGACGTCATGTCTTCACAGGCACGCACTCCACAGGCAATTAGCATGGGCGTCATGTCTTTGCAGACACGCACTCCACAGACAACTAGCATGGGTGTCATGTCTCCACAGGCACGCACTCCACAGACAACTAGCATGGGTGTCATGTCTCCACAGACACGCACTCCACAGACAACTAGCATGGGTGTCATGTCTTCGCAGGCACGCACTCCACAGACAACTAGCATGGGTGTCATGTCTCCACAGGCACGCACTCCACAGATAACTAGCATGGGTGTCATGTCTCCACAGGCACGCACTCCACAGACAACTAGCATGGGTGTCATGTCTTCGCAGGCACACACTCCACAGACAACTAGCATGGGTGTCATGCCTCCACAGGCACGCACTCCACAGACAACTAGCATGGGTGTCATGTCTCCACAGGCACGCACTCCACAGACAACTAGCATGGGTGTCATGTCTTCGCAGGCACACACTCCACAGACAACTAGCATGGGTGTCATGCCTCCACAGGCACGCACTCCACAGACAACTAGCATGGGTGTCATGTCTCCACAGGCACGCACTCCACAGACAACTAGCATGGGTGTCATGTCTCCACAGGCACGCACTCCACAGACAACTAGCATGGGTGTCATGTCTCCACAGGCACGCACTCCACAGATAACTAGCATGGGTGTCATGTCTCCAGGCAGGCACGCACTCCACAGACAACTAGCATGGGTGTCATGTCTTCGCAGGCACGCACACTCCACAGACAACTAGCATGGTTGTCATGCCTCCATGGCACGCAAGTACTCCACAGACAACTAGCAAGTGTCATGTCTCTCACAGGCATGCATTCCACAGACAACTAGCATGGGTGTCATGTCTTCGCAGGCATGCACTCCACAGACAACTAGCATGGGTGTCATGTCTCCACAGGCACGCACTCCACAGGCACCTAGCATGGGTGTCATGTCTCACAGGCACGCACTCCACAGACAACTAGCATGAACATGGGTGTCACAGACCTGCATTCCACAGACAACCAGCATGAGCGTCATGTCTTCACAGGCATTCCACAGGCACTAGCATGGGTGTCATGTCTCCACAGGCATGCACTCCACAGACAACTGGCATGGGTGTCATGTCTTCGCAGGCACGCACTCCACAGACAACTAGCATGGACGTTATGTCCACAGCTAACTAGCATGGGCGCCACTTCAAGGCATGCATTCCACGGACAACTAGCGCTGCGAGTTGGCATGCATTCCACAGACAACTAGCATGAGCATCATGTTTTCACAGGCAAGTATTCCACAGGCAACTAGCAAGAGCATCATGTTCTCACAGGCATGCATTCCACAGACAACTAGCATGAGCATCATGTCTTCGCAGGCATGCACTCCACAGACAACTAGCATGGGTATCATGTCTTCACAGGCACGCATTCCACAGGCACCTAGCATGGGCATCATGTCTTCACAGGCACGCAATCCACAGACAACTAGCATGAACATCATGTTTTCACAGACCTGCATTCCACAGACAACCAGCATGAGCGTCATGTCTTCACAGGCATTCCACAGGCACCTAGCATGGGCATCATGTCTTCACAGGCATGCATTCCACAGACAACTAGCATGGGCGTCATGTCTTCACAGGCATGCACGCAACTAGCCGTCATGTCTTCGCAGGCACGCACTTCACAGGCAACTAGCATGGTGTTGTCTTCACAGGCACACATTCCACAGACAACTAGCATGGATGCCATGTCTTCTTCCACAGGCATGCATTCAGGCACGCACTCCACAGGACAACTAGCATGGGCGTCATGTCTTCGCAGGCACGCACTTCACAGGCAACTAGCATGGGCGTCATGTCTTCACAGGCACGCATTCCACAGACAACTAGCATGGATGCCATGTCTTCACAGGCATGCAATCCACAGACAACTAGCATGGACGTCATGTCTTCACAGGCACGCACTCCACAGGCAACTAGCGTCATGTCTTCACAGGCACGCATTCCACAGACAACTAGCATGGGCGTCATGTCTTCACAGGCATGCATTCCACGGACAACTAGCATGGGCCATGTCTTCAGGCATGCATTCCACAGACAACTAGCATGGACGCATGTCTTCACAGGCACGCACTCCACAGGCAGCATGGGCGTCATGTCTTCACAGGCATGCAATCCACGGACAACTAGCATGGGCGTCATGTCTTCACAGGCATGCAATCCACAGACAAACAATGTCTTCACAGGCAGCATCCACAGGCAACTAGCGTCATGTCTTCACAGGCATGCAATTCCACAGACAACTAGCATGGGCGCCATGTCTTCACAGGCATGCATTCCACAGACAACTAGCATGGACGTCATGTCTTCAGGCACGCACTTCACAGGCAAGCATGGGCGTCATGTCTTCACAGGCACGCATTCCACAGACAACTAGCATGGATGCCATGTCTTCACAGGCATGCAATCCACAGACAACTAGCATGGACGTCATGTCTCACAGGCACGCACTCCACAGGCAACCAGCGCCATGTCTTCACAGGCACGCATTCACAGGCAACTAGCATGGATGCCGTCTTCACATGTCTTCCACAGACAACTAGCATGGATGCCAGTCTTCACAGGCATTCCACAGACAACTAGCATGGGCGTCATGTCTTCACAGGCACGCACTCCACAGGCAACTAGCGCATGTCTTCACAGGCACCATTCCAAACAACTAGCATGGATGTCATGTCTTCACAGGCACGCATTCCACAGACAACTAGCATGGATGCCATGTCTTCACAGGCATGCAATCCACAGACAACTAGCATGGACGTCATGTCTTCACAGGCACGCACTCCACAGGCAACTAGCGTCATGTCTTCACAGGCACGCATTCCACAGACAACTAGCATGGATGCCATGTCTTCACAGGCACGCATTCCACAGACAACTAGCATGGATGCCATGTCTTCACAGGCACGCATTCCACAGACAACTAGCATGGATGCCATGTCTTCACAGGCATGCAATCCACGGACAACTAGCATGGACGCATGTCTTCACAGGCACGCACTCAACTAGCATCATGTCTTCACAGGCACGCACTTCCACAGACAACTAGCATGGGCGTCATGTCTTCACAGGCATGCATTCCACGGACAACTAGCATGGGCGTCATGTCTTCGCAGGCACGCACTCCACAGACAACTAGCATGGGCGTCATGTCTTCACAGGCATGCATTCCACAGACAACTAGCATGGACGTCATGTCTTCACAGGCATGCAATCCACAGACAACTAGCATGGACGTCATGTCTTCACAGGCACGCACTTCACAGGCAACTAGCGTCATGTCTTCACAGGCACGCATTCCACGGACAACTAGCATGGGCGTCATGTCTTCGCAGGCATGCACTCCACAAACAACTAGCATGGGCGTCATGTCTTCACAGGCATGCATTCCACAGACAACTAGCATGGACGCATCATGTCTTCACAGGCATGCAATCCACAGACAACTAGCATGGACGTCATGTCTTCACAGGCACGCACTCCACAGGCAACTAGCGTCATGTCTTCACAGGCACGCATTCCACAGACAACTAGCATGGGCGTCATGTCTTCACAGGCATGCATTCCACGGACAACTAGCATGGGCGTCATGTCTTCACAGGCATGCATTCCACAGACAACTAGCATGGACGCCATGTCTTCACAGGCATGCAATCCACAGACAACTAGCATGGACGCCATGTCTTCACAGGCATGCAATCCACAGACAACTAGCATGGGCGTCATGTCTTCACAGGCATGCATTCCACAGACAACTAGCATGGGCGTCATGTCTTCACAGGCATGCATTCCACGGACAACTAGCATGGGCGTCATGTCTTCGCAGGCATGCACTCCACAAACAACTAGCATGGGCGTCATGTCTTCACAGGCATGCATTCCACAGACAACTAGCATGGACGCCATGTCTTCACAGGCATGCAATCCACAGACAACTAGCATGGACGTCATGTCTTCACAGGCACGCACTCCACAGGCAACTAGCGTCATGTCTTCACAGGCACGCATTCCACAGACAACTAGCATGGGCGTCATGTCTTCACGGGCACGCACTCCACAGACCACTAGCATGGGCTTCATGTCTTCACAGGCACGCATTCCACAGGCAACTAGCATGGACGTCATGTCTTCACAGACGTCACGAAAAGGCCAGTACACTGCGCCGCAGATACGTCAACTTTAAGTCAAGTGAATCAGTTACAGGAATTAGAAATTCAGTTATTGGAATGGGAAATTTGATGTTGGAATCTGAAATTCAGGTTCTGAAATTTAAAAAAAACTCGATCGATTTTTCCACAAAAAAAATATCCAGTCCCTGGGACTATAATTGCATTATTGTAATCTAGTTATTGAAAAAGTTCATTAAATCACCAAAACAAAAATTTCAGTCACATGAACAGATTTTTCATCTGGAGAACAGATTCTGATAGCAAGAAATCCAATCAATGCCAGATGAATTCGAGTCAACTTGAAAAACGATTTTCAATCGATAAAAGGGGAAATATGTTCAATTAAAAAAATGATGCTACTGAATGTAAAATGTAATTTTCCTGAAGATGAGAAATATAGTTGCTGGAATAAATATCTGATATCCTTAATATTTTATACGATTGCCGGAGGACGAAATTTCACTTACACAGATGTATGTTCATTTTTTGGAACACGGTTTACTCAAGGGACAAGTATTATTCACGACTATGGAATATAGACGGAAAAATCACTTCTATAAAGAAGAAATGCAGTTAATATAAATAAAACACTCAAAAAAGAAGAAATTAATTCGCTTAAAGATCACTTCCAGGTACTCGAGGAATAAATCAATTTATTAGAAGCACTCAAGTTGGAAATTCATCACTGCAAGACGAAACACATTTGCTTAAAAGTGAAAACCAATCCTACCACAAAATTCAATCAGAGAGCTTAAAGAAGTCCAATTACCTGGCAAAAAAAAAAAATAAAATAAAAAAAATAAAAAATCCACTCCACATAAGAAATGTGGCCTCTGGAAGAACATCTGTAGTTGCTGGGGAAAATTCTGTCATCAGAAGAAAAACCTCGTTTCCTAAAATCGTATCCGCTCATTACAAGATTGGAATCATATTCAGTAAAGGGAAAATTCGTTCAAAGAAAGATATATCAACTCCGTATCATAACCACGATTTTTTTCAAAAGAAGGAACTGATACTGGTTATTTTCCTTACCTCTTCTTATCGGCTAAGGGTTAGGAAAATAATTAAAAAGGACTTCGCTCATGTAACCAAGAGAGTAATTTTCATATAAAACTTATAATTAATCGATATGTCTATATATACACATTATATATATATACACACATATATATATATATCATAAAATTCACGTAAAAAGGTGAGTGAAAACAGGGACTTTGAACAAATACTTTTGTAGTTTATTCTACATTTTCAAGTTCAAGAGTGTGAACTTGAAAATACAGAATAAACTACGAAAGTACTTTTTCAAAGTCCTTGTTTTCACTCACCTTTTACGTGGATTTTATTATACTCTCAAGCACGTGCTACACTGAGATTTATATATATATATATATATATATATATATATATATATATATATATATATATATATATATATATATATATATATATATATATATATATATGATATATATATACACAGTATATATATATATTGGTATGAAGATTATATATACTTACAACCACACAAAAATTGATTAATGTGAATGGAGGCCCTGCCTAAACTAAAGCGTTATGCTCCTAATTCTTACACTATACCATAGGACTAATATTTCAACTGTTAGAATGTGGTAAGTAATCATGTAAGGTATAATGATACTTACACACTTTAAAAACGACCTTCTAAGTTATTATTACTATTGGTATTTACCAATGCCACACATTCATAAGGAACGAGTATACAGTCATTGCTAAGCCCCTAAGAAACAGGATAAGCTTACGCGAAAATGAGAGAACAGTGAAAGGAAAAAATGGTAAAACGCAGATAAATACGTTACAGAACAAACACCCATTGCAATGAACTTATAAGCAACACTCATAGTATCTTGAGTCTTGAAATGGGGAAACAAAATCCACAGTTATGTACGGGTACATTTTTAAACATATGTACCCACACACATAACTGTGGATTTGTTTCTCCAATAACTTTCATATTCACCAAACTAATATCAAAATAACAAGCACACGAGATCTCTCACCAACAAAAGGACACTCTAACACTCACAAACCTGGTCAGCAGCTTTCGCCTACTTTATTGGCCAGGTGAGGAGGCTCTCCAGTCATTATTCGAAGAAATGTTTAGACTGCAAGAGCTGTCGGGACTCGGACAGAGATAGCAAAAATCAATAAGCGAGGTGTGGGAGGGGAGATGACTGAGAGAGTGAGTTTCCTTTGTCCCCCTCCCTCCTTACCCCCTATTCCACAAAGGTCAAGGGTCGTTTTGCTTGCGGTGATTTTTTTCCCCAACGTCCGTCCGTTCGTCTGTTCATGCGTCCGCAATCAAGGTCAGGCAATTACGAGCATAAAGGCAATTTTGTTTAGTATTTTTTTTTTTCCTTAACGTCTCTTCATCAGATCGTTCGTTACTTCGTAGCCAAGGTCGTCCAACTAAGCATTAGACAAAATGATGTAAAATATCTTTCTTGCCCTCCAGCGTATCCGAATACAACCGCAGTCGCCCTAATAAGGATGACTTCTTGCCTTTGCAACATGGTTTTCAATACGTTATTGCAGTTTCAAACTACTTTTTCATATATATGTTTTCTAAGGGGTGAATAAATAAAGAATATTTCGAAAGGTTGGCACTTGTTGATTCATAATTCCAACCAGCCATGGAAATCTAGGAATCCCCTTCTGCTTGTAGGAAAACAAATGACGGATTTGCATGAAATTTCAACGAGGAATATATAAATAGAAATTCAACCCAAAACCATTTAAAAAAGACATTTTGATTTTTTAAATGCTAACAGTAGTATCCACATTTTAATATTACAAAAAAAGGAATGGGTGACGTAGTTAATTTCCTATACACTATATGGTAGGTTAATTGCATCACTGACATTTTCCGATTCTCTTAATGACTGTCCTGAGGATTGTTCTTAATTAAATGAAAGTCCAAATTAGATCACGACAAAGTTAAATTACTGTTAGTCCAAATTCGTGTTCTGTAAAAGACAACTACTGAGATGGCTATTGGTCTGTCCGTCCGCAATTTTTCTGTCCGCCCTCGGATCTTATGAATACTGAGGCTAGAGAGCTGCAAATTGGTATGTTGATCATCCACCCACCAATCATCAAACATACCAAATTGCAGCCCTCTAGCCTCAGCAGTTTTGATTTTATTTAAGGTTAAGGTTAGCTATGATTGTGCGTCTGGCACCGCTATATGTACCAACAACACAGGCCACCACCGAGCCGTGGCTGAAAGTTTCATGGACCACGGCAGAGTGTTTCATGGACCGTAGATGAGAGTTTCATACAGCATTATACGCTGTGCAGAAAACTAGACTGCACGATTTATACGAGCACTGGCTGTTGTCTTAACTAGTTAAGGAAATGTAACACAGTCCAGAATTCCAGATGAAAGCGAAACTGCATGAATTATAGAAAACCTACGACCTCCTGCAGCCCGAGAGAGATGTCATGTCGGCAATGCCTGTTATCTACGCAGATGACGGCATTCACGTCACATGCTTCAGATGTTTCGTTCTAACAACACAGGAACACTGTCCTCTGGCCTGGGTGTCAGCAGCACCCCAGGATCCTCATCTTTAAGACAAGATTGCTCCGAGCGACGGCTTCCTTTTCTCCCACCAAATATTACTTAGAACATCGAGGGACATATCTGCTTGACTATCTTGCTTGTAAATTTCATTTCAGGTGGAAACTTCTGGCATTCGCGCCAAAGTTAGTTTGCGCTTGTTAGCCAGTTGGCAGAATCAACAGCCATTTACTGGTGAGGGACCAGGTTGTCACTGTGTTATCAATATGAGAGTGATACTGGTACTGACTCTGTCCTTTTACTGAATATGACAGTGATACTGATGCTGATACTGACTCTGTCCTTTTACTGAATATGACAGTGACACTGATGCTGAGAATGATACTGATTCTCTCCTTTTACTGAATATGACAGTGACACTGATGCTGATACCGATACTGACTGTCCATTTCCTGGTGAGGGACCAGGTTGTCACAATGTTATGAATATGACAATGATACTGATATACTGACTCTGTAAAGCAGAATCATATGCTGCCTCGCCTTTCTTTTGTCTCACTTCTCAATCAGTGTATTTTACAGATGGCAAACATTTGACTTACTTTTTTTTTTATTTCTAAAGAAGAGTAAACATTTCATTCAATTAATCTTTAATGCTGTTATTTGTTATGTTTTAATATACTCACCTTTACTTGTTACTTGGCTCAGATTTTTCCAGTCTCTTACACATGGACATTACATTGTTTTTTTTTTCTTTTTTACAAAGTTATTGGACTTCTTGACTTGTTCCGTATTAAAGTGAGCATATCAGTAATAACAATAATAATACACAGCTACACGCATCAAGGTTTTCGAGAACAACCTGGGCTGAGAAATTCAAGGTATTGTGATGCAAGCCCAGCAGTAAATAGCCATTTTCCCCTGTCAGGGAGAATGAAACGGGAAACCAGATACATTCATTTCGGAATAATGCAACTCATAATTAGCTACTGAAATGACAAAAGGTCACATTCTGTGCATTACTTCCAATCAACGTTCAATAGACATGCGATCACATAGTCTATTTCTCTCTCTTTCTCTGCAGTTCTGTCTTATTTGCATTTTTTTTTTTTTTTGCTAATAGTAAAATGGTTTTTTTTCGCAGCTTCCAATACTACTCTATTATTCATCTAGAGCTTAATTTCGGCATACGTAAAAGGTTTAACTGTCGGGGCATATATAACACCCAAAAAGGTCTTTTTTTCTTTCGAAATTAATATATATATATATATATATATATATATATATATATATATATATATATATATATATATATATATGAGAGAGAGAGAGAGAGAGAGAGAGAGAGAGAGATCCATGAATAAACAGACAATCTGTATATTTACACCTGCATGACTACGGCACTTTTGAACAAAGGACAAATCCACAGACGTTTTCCTTTTAACACGGAAACTCCAGAAGGCGATCTCCTCCTACTGACACGAATTCCTTACCAGGGACGGGTTGCAGGCCTCACTCGGGTTCGCTTTCTGTGTACAAATAAATAAACTTCCGAAACCAACGGTAAAATTCTGTCCTCTCTGTAGGTTGGCACTTTACACACAAAGGCATGATCAGGAATGATACCCTTCAGTCTACATGAAATGCTAAAGGGTTAAGATGCACACAAATTACCAGGTCATGTGTGATTAGTAGAAATACAAAGATAAAAAGGTGCACGGACACTTATACAGAAACATAAACTATCAAGAATGCGAACTAATCATGGACTTTGCTTAAATACTTGAAAATATTTAAAAAAAATAAAAGGTGCTCAGTACAAAGTACTAAGCATGAATATGAGAGCGTTGCATCGATTTAACACTCACCAAAGCTATATCAACTCTCACTAAACGAGACGGTATTCTCATTATATCCTTAACAAAGAGTAATCAAATCAACTGATGTCTTCAGTATGTACACAAAGATAAGCCACCATTAATTTGAAATTCGGGTCAAAGCTTCGTAATCAAGACAAAAAATAACTAAAAAATGCGCCGAAGTTTCTTCTGCGCAATCGAGTTTTCTGTACAACGTATAATCCTGTATAAAACTATCAGCTACGACCGGTAGCGCTTCAGTTGCTCCCCAGATGCGGTAGAATAAAGGTGCGCCGCAAAACTCCGGAAAGCGCTGCCAGACGCACGACCCATAGCTAATCTTAACTTTAAATACAATAAAAACTAGAGGGTTGCAATTTGTTATGTTTGATGAATGGAGGGTGGATGATCAACATACCAATTGGCAGCCCTCTAGCCTCAGTAGTTTTTAAGATCTGACGGCGGACAGAAAAAGTGCGGACGGACAGACAAAGCCGGCACAATAGTTTTCTTTAACAGAAAACTAAGAAACTTGAGAAACGATCTACAAAACGACCATTTTCTAAGGAAACGTGTCACCCTTAAGGCATAAAGGGATTTCATTATAACATGGCGCCACTGCTGCGCCACTGAATCAGGATACTAACCTCAGTGGCTCCTCGATAATTTATACACCAAAATACAGAGAAACGCCTTCTGGAATGGAATGAATTTAGGCCAAAGGCCAAGCACTGGGAACTATGAGGTCATTCAGCGCTGAAACGGAAATTGGGAGTAGAAAGGCTTGAAAGGTTCAACAGGAGGAAAACCTGGCAGTTGCTCTATGAAACAATTGTTAGGAATGGGTGGATAGCAAGATGGAATAAAGACAACGTGAATGGAAGTACAGTAAAACGAATGAGAGGGGTTGCAGGCAGCTAGGGGCCGAAGGGACGCTGCAAAGAACCTTAAGTAATGCCTACACAGTGCACGGCGTGCCAAACTATGTTGTGAGGAGAATTAGCACTACGAGATGTTTTGAAAACGCCACTGGTGCCAAACTAGCAAAACATCACTCTAATGAAATGCCTAAGAACCAAATACAAATAAACCTCGAAGTCCCGGGGGGAAAACTCAACATCATCATCATAGCCTGAAGCGAACTAACTTTGAAAATAGATTTGGATGGGAACATTACGTCAGATTAAACGCAGGACAGGACGGAAATCGTGCAAAAATGTGAAGAATCCCCTGCCTAGTATATCACAATATTGCAAATGATTCTAAAGTACTTCGTGGCTAGTAACACTGTAATAACCAAAAAAAGCACATTCCATCTAACCGCAATATTATAAAACAATAATCGCCGGTATTTTAGGCCAAAGGCCACATGGGGAGAGAATGACGAGGGGAAGCAATAAGGAGGGGAGGGGAGGGGGAGGAAGGGGAGGGGGGAGGGGAGGGAGGAAGGGGGAGGGGGGATGAAGGATAGTCATGACGACGGCTATGATGGTAGACGCATTATCTCTCAAACAAACCGTGAGAGGCCATTTGGTTGGCAACACTACGGACAGAGAGAGAGAGAGAGAGAGAGAGAGAGAGAGAGAGAGAGAGAGAATATGCTAAAGGTATATAATTTCTAGAATAAAAAAAAAACATTTAAATCTACAATAAAATCTTTGTACATACTGAGATTCAGTAAAGCCGTGAATGAACACAGTTAACTGGCATTATCTTTACAAAAAAACCTTAGCATTTTTAATGTATACAGTAGTCCCAAGGCTACCTAACCGTAAGCTCTGTTCTTGCTAGTTTCAAGTACATAACCGTTCGCAGGAGAGGAAGGAATAAACCTAGAGGACTAATGAGAAACATTGTACAGCAAACTTCCCAGTATTCCTTTTACAGGAAACTAATCCTTCTAAAATATAAAGGACACACGCACACATAAAATATATATATATATATATATATATATATATATATATATATATATATATATATATATATATATATATATATATATATATATATATATATATATATATATATATATATATATAGTGAATAGAAATTAAACAAAATTTCCTTATTTGTATATTATTTGTATGTATATAGATACAGTGAACTGGATATTAAACAGAATTTGGAGCTTAATATTTATGAATATGTATGTATGTGTATATATATACATATATATGCACACATATATATACACACACACATATATACATTGTTCAGCATTACACAAGGAATTCATCTCGTTTCCTTTGCAGCCGCATTTATTGTTTTCCCTCTTAAGCCTTTCACCGCTACACAAAACCAGTCACGCTCCCGTCTAGTTTTCGATGGTGGACCCCAATTCAGATAATTTCAGTTCAAAGATTTTGTTAATGCGTGGGGTATAGATCACGCTATGGCGACTCAAGGACTTTCATTAAGACAAAAAAAGACAAAGGTTCGGAATGATTAAAATTAAGAAATAATCCACGTCGCGACTCCAACCTAGGTCGAACCCTGATAATGTTTGACCTTTATAAAAACGTTCCATAATTCCTCAAATTTTTAGTCAACAAAACTTATGTTTTTAAGTTGGGAAACTGCTGGGAATCTATTTACGGAAATATTATGATAAAACTGTAAAGGACATGGAACCGCAGAACGTGGGTCAACTTGTCATTAAATTTTGACAAAAGGGGTAGGGAAGAGGGTCCTGTTAGACACTAACAAGGGGTCCAATCCTAAATAATTGAGGAAAATTGTGGGGGCTCAACAGATTTAACAGAATAAATCGCCCGTCTGTGCCGGATTCATATCCATTATCAGAACTGGAAAATGGAGGTAAATCCAAAGACGATAAACAGACCTGTTCTCCTGCTTATAACACCTAGTAACCGAGACCAACCCGTTTCCTAGAGAAGTTGAGAAGAGGAGAGTAACTTATCATATAAATTATAAGTTATTAAGTTAGTTATAATGTTTAATAATAAAATCCGAGTGGCTCTTGTTTGTCCACCCCTGGTGGGGGCTGGGTAGTTAGGGGATCGGGAGGGTAGGGGAGACGTGACACATCCACCCTCCTCCTGCAAACCTGTTTGTCCGCTCAGGGTGGGGGCGGGGGAGGTACTGGATCGGGAGGGTAGGAGAGGCATGACACATCCACCCTTCTCCTGCAAACCCGTTTGTCCGCCCCACGTAGGGATCAAGAGGGTACGGGAGACATGACAGGCAACGCCGGGTTCCAGCGCAGTGTAGCGTGCGCAATCAAGCTCGTATTTAATAAACTATTAACAAATTACTGCTCAGTACATACTGCAGGTAATACTCAGCTTTCCTGACTATTTTCTCTGTTTTTTCTATCTCTAATCTCCGTCCCATAAAGCAACGATTCTTCCCAAGGAAAATGCCTTGATGTTTAAACCTGACCTCTTCCAGTGATGACATCATTAAGGATTTGAAATAACCTTTGAAGGCATTTTTATCAGAGACAGCGTTATCTTATTATAACAATGAAACGACCTTTCCGATGTCATTTGCCTGCAATGATGTAATTGCTGACGTCATCTCGCGTGTTCCTTACAGGTTTTGCTTCAAAAACAATAACGATAATTATCATAAAACTTTCTCTCCACATGAGTCACTTTTCCACGTGTATTCAATGTGTGAATTTTTCTTAGTTCCTTTATCTTCATTTTTACTGCCCCTTGCTGATTTGCTACTCACATTTCATTACAATGACACGCTCAATACCAATCTAATGCCAAATTAATGTCCACTCCATGAATTACTGTGGAGCTAGCTGGTAATGCCACAGCCTCAAAGTAAGTTCATTATAAAAATAACTGTCATGTCTCTCACTGCATTGTCATGCAACCTTCAGTTTTTTTATTCCACCTATACCTCGCGGGGACCTGAGATCAATTTCACTTAACGCCACTTCCGGTAAAAATCCAGGTGGCGAAGTTCACTATTGCTCCAGACGAATTTTCCGTGGAATCTGAAAATTATTTTCAACACAGAGGTAAAGGTGAAGTTTAATGATTTTGTCAATACAAAAAACATGTTTTAAAAAAGCTAAGTATCTCGTTATGTAATGTTAGATAATATTTTCCATCGTCTGTGATACTTTCAATTAACTATTCATCATTCGTAAAGACTTTAATATACCTTTTGTTTCAATGAAGTGAAAGAGTCCCTTCTTTTCCATGGCGGTCGTCTAACAAACGCCAGACCACCAAACAAATTACAGTATCTCTGTGGGGATGAAATCCCTTTAGTAATGTAAAAATTGCTAGGATTATCAACTTTCTTCCACTCCATCAAGCTCTGTCCGTATCCCATCGATTTTTCCCCTCTCATTTCTGTAACATTCCTCCCCTTGAGGAATTTCCTTCGTAGTGACACCCACACATTATTTTCCTTCCAGCATCTTTGTTACTGTCCGGAAAAAATGTCTGTCGTTTTCCGTAACAAACTGAGAGGGGAAAATAAAAACGAGTTAGTCCCACAGTCAAGTGGGAGAGTGCGAGGCGATAGATAATCAAATAACGCCTTTTATCAGACAGTCAAGGACGGAGGAGACGAAAGGAGAGGAAGAGAAGGCCTAATGTGAAAAACGGATTCCGGGAAGTAATTAATCTCAATTAAGGCGAGGAAAGGAAACTTTTTTTCTTTAATGGAAAATTCGTATGGTTTTTAAGATCAGCTTGAGAAGAGTGGAACGATGCAATTAACTGGCGTGTCTCTCTCTCTCTCTCTCTCTCTCTCTCTCTCTCTCTCTCTCTCTCTATAAGAAGAGCCTGCTTAAGAACGGATCAATGGCGTCTCTGTCAGTCTGTCTGTCTCTCGACTGGATAACTTTAAAGAAACCGAAGGTCTCTCGCAAGACACGTTCGATGTAGAAGGAATTTACCTAGTAGGGAAGTACTGCCGACGGTGTGCCTTGAGCAGCAGGCTGTAGATGGTAATAAAATTCTTGCAGTAATACTTCCATCCCAACTTCATCGCTTTCGCCTTTTACTTTTCATCCGTTCACTTTTGTTTTTGCCCACACAATTTATTTCACTTTTCTTGTTTCAGTTTTAACCTCCTCTTCAAGAACAAATAAATAATTCCTGAGGGTGCATTTGAGTTAATGTGAATTTTCAGTCCTGCCATAATAATAATAATAATAATAATAATAATAATAATAATAATAATAATAATAATAATAATAATAGTTCAGATGAGAATAACAGTACATTCCTAAATGATCAGTACCAATATCTTAAAAGCTGAAAAAACTGCAGGACGGAAGTACACGCCGCACTTTTGTTTTAAAAAAATACGCTGGTGTCATACTTTAAAAACTGAGAGAGAGAGAGAGAGAGAGAGAGAGAGAGAGAGAGAGAGAGAGAGAGAGGCATCCCAAGTGACAGACGAGTGAAGTGAAGTGAAGTGCAGAGTACAGATAAAAATGCCTGTCGTGATGGATGAGGGATACGCTCTCGATTTTCATGCGGTGGCCACATGTGGAAATGTTTATAAGCTTGAAATAACCCATAACTCATTCTTTTTTAAACGAGTCAATACTTATTAATGTGTTTTAATGTTTTACTGCACTGGTATTTACTCCCATATCATCGTTCATCAGTAAATGATTATATGGTTATAATCACTTATCATTTATTAGTAAATGATTATACGGTTATAATCATTCATCATTTATTAGTAAATGATTATATGATTATTAGTAAAATTATATGATTATATTAGTAAAGATTACATTTACTCCCATATAATCATTTATTAGTAAATGATTACTCGGTTCCATGGGTATCTGTTCCCTGATAATGAAATACCTTGTGGGTGTTATTTCTGTGTGTGTGTGTGTGTGTGTGTGTGTGTGTGTGTGTGTGTGTGTGTGTGTGTGTGCATTTTCTTTTCTTTTCTTATCTTTACTCATTCCCCCTTCCGTCTTCTTTGATCCTTTCCTTTCTACATTCAGTCCTTGTCTTTACCGTTCCAGTCATGTGGCATTTCCAGAGTGAATGTGTTATAGGCCTAATTGTGGACTAACATTTCCAGAGTGATGTGTTAGAACTGTGGACTAACATTTCCAGAGTGATGTGTTATAACTATGGACTAACATTTCCAGAGTGATGTGTTATAACTGTGGACTAACATTTCCAGAGTGATGTGTTATAATTGTGGACTAACATTTCCAGAGTGAATGTGTTATGCCAGAGTGAATGTGTTATAATTGTGGACTAACATTGCCAGAGTGAATGCGTTATAATTGTGGACTAACAGTAGCCATCGACTTCTATATTCTCAAGACTAACAGTTAATGCATCCTAAGCCCAGTAAAATTAACGACGTCAGAGTTGTTGCACGCATTTATTCGTTCACTTATTATCTGTTTTTATGTTCATCTTAGACATTAGTCGCCGTGACGGCAACTCAACGTGCTTAATAATAAACAAGGATTAATTAATATATGCTTAATAATAAAACAAGGATTAATTAATAAATGCTTAATAATAAACAAAGATTAATTAGTAAATGCTTAATAAACAAGGATGAACTAATAAATGCTTAATAATAAACAAGGATTAATTAATAAATGCTTAATAATAAACAAGGGTTAATTAATAAATGGTTAATAATAAACAAGCATTAATTAATAAATGTTTAATAATAAACAAGGATTAATTAGTCAATGCTTAATAATAAACAAGGATTAATTAACAAATGCTTAATGATAAACAAGGATAAATTAATAAATGCTTAATAATAAACAAGGATTAATTAATAAATGCTTAATAATAAACAAGGATTAACTAATAAATGCTTCATAATAAACAAGGATAAATTAATAAATGCTTAATTATAAACAAGGATTAATTAATAAATGCTTAATAATGAACAAGGATTAATTAATAAATGCTTAATAATAAACAATAATTAATAAATGCTGAATAATAAACAAGGATTAATCAATAAATGCTTAATAATAAACAAGGATAAAAATAAATGACAACACAGTAAAGGATAAAGGACGAGTAGAGTATACCCCAGGAAATCATGATACATGGTAAATCCCTGAAGCAAAATAAATAAATAAATAAGCAAATAACATAACGGAAAACGAATTGGGGTAGGTTTCCAAAGATACAGTAGTAGTAGTAGTAAGCGAAACCGAGTCGCCGACCCAGACTACTCTCAGAATTTCATTCACGCTAATGAAGGACGACTTGGCATAAAAATGCCTATTTAAATATTAACCGCGGCATCGTCAGTGCCTATGCCACTTAACACGTAATATACTTCGATTATCCAAATGGACAAGCAAACAGTCAAGTACAGTAATGACCACAACATTACTTTATGGTATATAACTCTATAAACTTGCTTTTTAAATTTCAAAATATATATCGGCAAATACAAATCACATACACCGACCATAACATTTACCTACACGGCAGGTACAACAATAGACAATCTAAGGAAAAATCAATAATAGCCTACGATCTCAAGAGGAACAAGGAAACAAACCAACGCAAGGTCACGATCACCTTCACATTTTTATCTTCAACAGATGGGAGGAAGTTAGTTTAGGATGGGTCCTGAGTTAGGTGGGTAAGGTACAGGTGGGTCTTTCATGATGTGGGTAGGCCAGGGATGAGCGAGGGGTATATGGGCTGGCATTGGGGGGGTGGCTCAAGGTACCTCGATGTGGGTGGTTCATGGGGAAGCCGCTAGGGGAGGGGAGGTGAGGGCTCTTTGATAAGATAGCCACGATTTCCGTGCAACACCGGATGAGGGAGGTAAGTATGATTTCCGAGTTGGGTTTTGCCTTGACTTCTCATTTTTCCTATCGAGAGGAAAGATGAAGAAGTGCAAAAAAAAGGTGTAGTGGCTCTCTAGAACATTACTGAAATTAAGTTTCCTTAATTACTGCCATTCGATTATTATTACTGTCCACATCAAACACATAAAATATAAAAGCAAATTTCTCAGTAAAACAAAAACAACTACATGTCAATAATGAAAATATTCATAGTACTGTTAACCACACACAAGAAAGGCTTTACCTCAACTATCCCCGATTTAATAACATCGCACTCACGGAGAGCTTCAAAAGGGCTTGAGCACACAACCGGGCCTTTGATCTCAAAGACAAAGCGGCCAAATTATTCTCTTTCCCTGGAAGTGCACTTAAATATAAGCCTCAAAAATGCTTCCACACTCAAAGAGATTGGCAAATTGAGGTTGGCAAGTTCAGTGTCAATAATAAATTAAGATTCTCAGGGGTAAATAATAGGGAATGGTAAATGCAATTCGTCTCACCAATTATCCGTTCCCCTCAGAGAGGGAAGCGACAAAGAAAACCGCGAACGGTCGGTTCTACGATCGTTTTACAGGTGGCAAATAAAAGATTAACAACTTAGTAAACGTACATATCCACTATGCGTTATTCTATTTCATTCACCAGTATGTGCACAATCTACGACCAACTGAAAAATGACTACAGTACATCATACAAATGAACATGTGGAATAATTAATTCGTCCTCTCACAGAAAAATGAGAAGCATCTTAAAACTGGAGAAACCGTAGGGTAAGACATTCCATACCCTGATGGTGGCTGGGGTGAAGAAATAATGATAATAATAAAAAACAAGTAAAAAATGCGCCGAAGTTTCTTCGGCTCAATCGAGTTTTCTGTACAGCGTATAATGCTGTATGAAACTCTCAGCTGCGGACCATGAAACTCAGCCACGGTCAGGTGATATTCTCAGCCATGGTCCGGTGGTGGCCTGTGTTGTTGGTATCTATAGCGGTGCCATAAGTACGATTATGGCTAACTTTAACCTTAAATAAAATCAAAACTACTGAGGCTAGAGGGCTGCAATTTGGTATTTGGTGTTTGATGATTGGAAGGTGGGTGATCAACATATCAATACGCAGCCCTCTAGCCTCAGTAGTTTCTAAGATCTCAGGTTGGACAGAAAAAGTGCGGACGGACAGACAAAGCCGTCACAATAGATTTCTTTAACAGAAAACTAAAAAGGGAGGCCCTCACGCCTATAATTACCTGAAATGTGACATCCGATCTATACTTCGCATTCCAGTCATAGTCCAGACTGCTAACGCGGGCAACATCTGAAGTGTGACTATAACTTGGTCGAGGAGATGATTACAAATATCAGAGAACAACGGGCTTACTGACAAATTAGCAGGATTCTGATTCACCCTCATCAAGGAGAACAGCCTTTTCAAATGCAGAAATAATATTAATTTTTTTATATATATACTTTAACAAGACATTTTCCCGCTATATGTGTACAATTATACAACCATATATATATACATATATATATATATATATATATATATATATATATATATATATATATATATATATATATATATATATATGTATGTATGTATGTATTATATATAATATATAAAGGTGAAGGAGAAAATACTGCACTGAGCCTCAGTATCCTAACTGTTCAGTATCATCGGTTCAGTATCATCGCACCAATTTTTGTCTTCCCAAATGTTCCCGAAATCCTGAAAACTGTGGCTTTCAATGAACTCCATGAGAGACTGAGAAAGAGGAATTGTGATCAGTCATTAAATACACATCTATATAGGCTAGTTCTCTAAACGGACCAAAATTTATAGCAGCTACAAAGACTGACCAGAACCAAAGGGACTCCAGCAACACAGAACTAAACCAAGAACGCAATCAACCACCTGTACAGTGGAGATGAAAGTTATCAGAATGGTTAGATCTCATCTCATAAAGAAGTCGAATTTAGATACTAAATAACATGCAATGTAGAAGACTCACAGGAAGAAGCAAAGGGGAACACTGAACCAGAGGGGATTCTCTTATCAAAGGAAGAATATGTTACAGACATAAAAAGACGCCGGGAAGGGGCGAAAGTCCCCTTTGTAGTAAATTGTTAAGTCTGGCCATTTTCTAACACGAACTACTGGAGGGAGATGAGGTTATTACAATTCCTTTTGATCCAGAGTAGCCTGTGGGTAACACTATGAATTTTAACCATACGGTGAAATTCAGATTCCTTGAAAATATAACAACAATGGAAATTAAAGCGATATTTAGTTTCTGATGAAATTTTATTATCTGAGTTAACTCGAGCTTCCTTGAAATTTCTTAATTTGCCCATGATTTATTACTGAATAATAAGCTAAGGCTCCATTAATTAGGGTGTAATTGCTTTTATAATTAACTCAACAATTCTCAACACAGTAACCCGCTCACTATATTTCAGCACGGTCCTAAAATTTCAAAAACATTTTCATCATCATAATTATTACTGTTACAAGCATTATAATATCTATAATTAGGATTGATAACCATTATTACATGCTAACCAGGTCAATATTGCCGCTTGTCATCATTATCAACACAAGTATACTTTGGTAGTGACAAATACGCTGTGATGCGTGAACAAAATTTCCTTTCTTCTGTTACTCCAGTACGAATTGAATACTGAATTTAGGCCAATGTCAAGCACTGGGACCTAGGAAGTCATTCAGCGCTGAAACGGAAAACTGACAGTAAAAGGTCTGAAAGGTGTAACAGGAGGAAAACCTCGAAGCTGCACTATGAATCAACTGTTAGGAGAGGGCGGAAGGTAAGATGGAAGAAAGAGAATATGAAAGGAGGTACAGTAAAAGGAACCAAAGGGGTTGTAGCTAGGGGCCGAAGGCACGCTGCAAAGAACCTTAAGTAATGCCCACAGTGCACCGCATGTACGAGAAAATTACAATAAAAAGCTACTGTTATGGGGTATATAAAAAACGATGACCCGATATCAGCTTCACGGTGTTAGCAAAGGATTCTGAAGAACTAAGCAGAATTTCCCCTCGGACATTGTAACTCTTGGGGGAGGAAAGGAAACGAGAAAATAAAAAAAACTCCTCGGCCATCCTATATCCTATAATCATACACCCCTTCTGAAAAAACTCCTGATTTGTCGATTCCCACTTTCCTTCGTCTCCCGAGCCCTCTTTAAATCCTCTTTTACATTTCCTTATTCTCCCGATGCTGCTGCTCTTCTCTCTCTCTCTCTCTCTCTCTCTCTCTCTCTCTCTCTCTCTCTCTCTCTCTCTCTCTCTCTCTCTCAAGTTACATCCACTCTCACCATAAAATATTCTCCCTCACTCTCGTAACTATCTCTAATCCTCCATAGCTAAACTCTCTCTCTCTCTCAAATAACATCCTCCCTCATCATAAAATAGCCTGCCTCCTTCTTGTAACTATCACTGATTCTCTATAGCTATACACACACGCCTCTCTCTCTCTCTCTCTCTCTCTCTCTCTCTCAAAATATCCATTTCTCTCGTACCTATCTCCGATTCTCTGTAGTTGCACATACACGCACCTCTCTCTCTCTCTCTCTCTCTCTCTCTCTCTCTCCGAAAAACCGGAGATGACCCAGGATGGGAGGGTTAGCAGGAATATCTAACCCTATAACCCATCCCCCTAAGGTTAGGTCCCTCCTCTCTAACCCCATAATCCAGCCAATTTCGCTATCATCCAACTTATGACATCTGGGACGCCGGTCGCCTCGGCTCTCCAACACCAAAATTTCCCATCTTTTTTTTTTACAAGCACTTTTTTGACAGCTCCTTGGCATTAAAATCAAATAACACTTGATTTATTTCCTGAATGATAAATGAGATGTAAATATAATTTATATGATATCCTGACGTGTAATATTATACTGTCTATATTTCTTTTTTTTTTTTTCTTACTTTTAAATGCCCATCTGCCAAGAACAATAATTTCTACTCACAGCAATGATGATATTGTTTGAAATTTTTAGAAATCAACTTCTGAACGTCGTTAGCACATTATTTTTCTTGCAATGAGAGAGAGAGAGAGAGAGAGAGAGAGAGAGAGAGAGAGAGAGAGAGAGAGAGAGAGAGAGAGAGAGAGAGAGACGATCACTCACGAACAAAAGCACATGCTGAGAACTGAAATGTTTACTTCCTGAATACAATTTCCACGAATTGAATACTGGAAAACAAGCATTTAAAAAAAATAAGATTCTATTTAGCCACATATATAAAACTAACTCCGGTGCTGCTGGTTCCGGGCACAATGCACGTTTCACTAAAGGAAGGCTGGTGTGGGTTTAATTACCACAGCAAACAGAAAATGTTGTATACAGTTACTTAGATTCATCGACGCTTATAAATAAAATTAAAAACTAGAGAATGAAATATACAACATATGCACAAATACTCCCTAATTAGTTTGTTTATATATATATATATATATATATATATATATATATATATATATATATATATATATATATATATATATATAATATTATATATATATACACATACACACACATATATATAACTATATATAATGACATTTTTTCCTCCAGTGCGAGTTACAGCAATAAAGTACCCAGTAGAAACATCATGTCCGTCATTAAAAAGCTATCAAGGAAAAGGCTTTCCTTCAGTCTCCTGCTCCTTATTATAATTTACTGGTGAAGGGAAAAATTTTTTTCTAACAAACCAAATTCTAATTTAATCATTACATAAACCTTTTAATATTCTAAGACAATTCGAGAACTAACATTATATAAATATTCACATAAAGTTTTTAAATAATTATAACCATGCACTGTTCGTTGCTGCACATACACAGATGATGATATTACAGAATTAACATGAAATCAACGTTATTCCTTTCCTTCCCCTCCTGAGTTCCTTTTATATCCTTCCAGTTTCTTAGGTGTCCTCCTTCAAAACTATTCCCTTCCTTCAACTCCTGAGGTCCCTTTTGTCAAGACCTCCCACTTATTTCAGTGTCCTTCTTCAACAGTCCTCCCTTCCTTACCATCCTGAGGCCCCTTTTATTTCCTTCCAGTTTCTTAGATGTCCTTCTTCAACACTATTACTTTCCTTCAACTCCTGAGGTCCCTTTTGTCAAGACCTTCCACTTATTTCAGTGTCCTTCTTCAACAATCCTCCCTTCCTTATCATCCTGAGGCCCCTTTTATATCCTTCCAGTTTCTTAGATGTCCTTCTTCAACACTATTCCTTCCTTCAACTCCCTGAGGTCCCTTTTGTCAAGACCTTCCACTTATTTCAGTGTCCTCCTTCAACATGAACATCTAGTGGCAGCGTTTTAAGTAACCAAGTTCTTAGGTTACCATATTACGACTGCTGGGTTTTAACACATCAACGAAAAGCCCTACGAGAGCTGTTAATCAGCTCAGTGGTCTGGTTAAACTAAGATATACTTTTTTATTTTCCAACGAAAAGCAGAAAACAATAAAACAAATGATGAGAGAAGGTTATTTCCACTAGACGAGGCTCGTTCACCCAGTGCCGTCAGTGGACCTCACGTCCTGCATTGTAGGCATTACTAAAGGTTGTTCGCAAAGATCCTACGTCCCCTGGCTCCACCCACTTCTTAGCCTTTTACTTTACCTCCATTCCCGCTTCCTTTTTTCAATCTTGCTGTTCACCCTCTCTAACTATTACTAAGAAAACTTTGAGGTTTCTCTCACTTCCATCTTTATATCCCTGTACTTTATCGCCTTTACCTTCTAGATCTCTTTATCTTGCTGTCCAACCGCTTCAACAACCTCTTTTCACTGACACAAGGACTGAATGGCCGAAAGTGCTTCAGTGCTTGGCTTGGCTTGACTGCCTACATCTCATAGAACAAACAAACATGCTTATACCGAGACAATCTTCCTACAATATAATCATAAGAAAATCAATAAAAACAAAAGCCATTCTCGCATTTAATAAAAACCTTAAACTTCCCCAGGCCGCTGATTAAAAAACAACACAAAAATGAAAGATACGCAAAAAAATATAACCCTAACGTCTACAATCAGGCTTAAACGGCTTCAATACACTTCTTTCGAGACTAATTGCTATTAACCTTTACGCCTAAAAACTAATAGCTTAGACGTGATGAATTCCGGTGCTCTCGAGTGTCAAAGTGTCTCAAAGGAAAAGATGAAATGTGACTTAGAACTAGTTATCAGTCATTTTTCTTATACTCAGTGAAAACTGAACACCAGACTCATCCTAATTGCCTCAAAGAAGAAGAGTAAGAAGACTAAGACTGAAAACAAGCATTGTGAAAAAAGCTGAAAAGTCAGAAAAATATACAAAGTAATGCAATGAAAAGACTATTCATTTCTTATAATTTTAATCAAAATATTCGAAAGTAAGCGGTTATTAAATGAAGAGAAAATACAAAAAAACCAATTCGCCATTACGGATGGAAAGCTTTGGCAATGAAAACTCAGTACAAACCAATCACGGTATTTACTACCATATTGCCGAAAACTTCTCAATAACGTGAAATGTGACAAGGAATTTGAAAATGCAAATCATATTAACAATGTGCTAAAAATATCTACTTATTTACTAAGTAACCATTTAAAAAACGCCTTGCAAAGAGCTATGTGTGTGTACACACATATGTGTGTATATATATATATATATATATATATATATATATATATATATATATATATATATATATATATATATATATATACAGATAAAGACACAGATATATACATACATACATACATACATACATACATACATACATATATATATATATATAGAGAGAGAGAGAGAGAGAGAGAGAGAGAGAGAGAGAGAGAGAGCTTAATTTTCATGTACGCAAACATATGCACATACATCAAACAGCCAAAACCTAAGACGAGCAAAAAATATTAAAATGAGATCAACCATTTCTCCCCGGCCCCCCTTCAAGAGTGAAGTACAACATGTCTCTCCCTATTTCACCAAGAGACGTGACTTTACATAAAACAGGATCTCAAAGCCCTCGGCGCTCTCAAGACTCGGAGGGGGTGGGTTAGGATGCCCGTGACTACTTACAATACGTTGATCAATTCTAACACAAGTGGCTCTCGCACCAGAACCACCCCCACCCCCTCTCTCTCTCTCTCTCTCTCTCTCTCTCTCTCTCTCTCTCTCTCTTCTATCGTCGTCATTTACCTTGTACAAATTCTACTGATGGCTATATTTCCCTTTCTCTCTATCTCTCTTTCTCACTATCTCTCTTGTCGTTTTCGTTGACTGTGCACAATTTATATTTGTGGCCGTCTAAGGAAAGCTCTCCATTTCTCGCCGGTCATTTTCGTTTCCTCTTCACGATATCTGTTGAAGGCTGCCTATGTCATGTCTATCCCTCACCATTGTAGTTTACTGTTCACGATCTCTCTCTCTCTCTCTCTCTCCTGTCACTGTCGTTTCCTATACTCATCTTCCTACTGATAACTAAGTAATCCCTGTTTCCCTCGCCTGATAACTATCGGGTAGTATGCAGAGTAAGGAGACAGATATTCAGAATTAGGGCACGGCACCCTAAGTTAAGTTACGAAGGTCAAATCTGGTTAGGTCAGGACATGTCATTATGTCATTCTAGGAGAGGATAGGATCTCTCACACCTGGCCGTCTCCCTACTCTGCATCCGCTCCTAAGTAAGTAATCTCTCTCTCTCTCTCTCTCTCTCTCTCTCTCTCTCTCTCTCTCTCTCTCCAGTTGTCGTTTACTATGCACAACTTCTTCGTTTTAACGTGCTTTTTTTCCCATTTTTATATGGGGTAAGCACGATGCCTTCTTTTGAAGGACTTTGATTTGGCGGTGGGGTAGGCCGTAGCCTTGATCGGCTGCCCTGCCTCTAATGGCAATTATCTAACCAATTTTTCTCTCTCCTATCTTTGTCGTTGACTGTGTACATCTTCTACTGAGAGCTATCTATGAAATTCTCTCTCTCTCTCTCTCTCTCAATCTGGCCTTGCAACGTAGTGGATGAGTGTTCAGCTCACAAATGAAATGATCAGCGTTACATTCTCCACACCCGGAAGACCTCTGCCTAGAATCCATTATGACTCTGCTGACCTGAGCGGTGAATTAGCCTATGTAACTAGTTGTTGGAGAATTGTTATGGTGGTTGCTGCTGGAGATTGTGTTCATAATTCATTAACAATATATACCACCAAAGAGAGATGGCCATGATTTCCTTTATAACTTTATATGATAACATACAAAGCAACAGACGTAGGTGTGATGTGAAAAAGCTTTCTTGGAGGAATACATACATCGAAATCATCATTACTGATATTAAAAAAAAAAAGGTAAAAAAGAATCACCTGTAATCACAACTATAGAAAACTGACACGCGAAGAAGATAAGGGTTCACAGCAACGGAAGACTGAATGAGCAACAAGACGTGAAAGGACGCACGACCCCCGGATCCATCGTCTGCTTTTTGTTTTCGGGAAAAAATTAATAGGTTTTGAAAGGAAGATGGAAATGGAATTACGGTTGGGGAGAGATGGTGAAAGAAGCAAGGGCAGTCGGATTTGCATACGATCAAGTTTTTGGAAACGATTACAAAGGAAAGCTTCCGTGGAGTAATGAATGGACGATGTTGAATATGCCAGGGAATTACTGAGAAAATAAATCAAGAGGATGAAACGGCAGCGGATGCATCATTAGGAGTGAGTGAGAAAGAGAGAGATAAGAAAAAATCTCAATGTGGATGGGAAGGCAAATAACGTGTACACATAAACAAACACTCACTTACACGCACAAAAACACACACACATATACATACATACATACATACATACATATATATATATATATATATATATATATATATATATATATATATATATATATATATATATATATATATATATATATATATATATATATATATATATATATATATATATATATATATATATACATATATATATATATATATATATATATATATATATATATATATATATATATATATATATATATATTTTACACAAGGATTATGCATGTCATTCAATATCTCGCATTCTTTTAATGACAGCACATGTATTCACCTGATAAATTTATATAAAAAAATATTTCTTCATTCAAGATCCCTACCACGGATTCTTAATAACTCTTGAATAACATCAAATTCTGAACGTAATTTGATGTCTACTCGAAGCAAAGCAACTGTCATTACTATCATTATTATTCACAAACAAAACCCAAGATATAAAGTATGTTCAAATAAACTATATAAAGAAATGTGTGAGAGAGAGAGAGAGAGAGAGAGAGAGAGAGAGAGAGAGAGAGAGAGAGAGAGAACCCGCCCCAGCTGAAAACTATTTCACACGTACCAAAACCCAGTCATAAATCATTACATGAGAGGTTACTTCCGACTGAGTCCACTGCCAGTGGGCAATCCCCCTTATCAGAGGCTTTGACGAAACAGGGAAATTTGAACTTTTCTAATCTTTCGTAACAAGCCACACAGCCAAAGGC
>NC_089769.1:13134583-13139583 GCF_040412425.1 Macrobrachium rosenbergii | reverse complement strand
CTAAAGGTAGAACGGGAGAAAACCCCGCAGTTGAGCTAAGAAATAATTGTTAGAGAGGTTGGACAGCAAGAAGAGGGAATGGAATACAGTAAATGGCAAAAACGTGAGTGTAGCTAGGGGCCAACGGGGTGCTTCAAACACCCTACCGTATCCCATGTGAGGTGCACCGACAGCAATGACCGCCTACGGGGATATACACTGCTAAGGTGTTCGCAGAAGAAAAAAAAAAGCCCTCTTGCACTGCAAGAATAATTTGCTTTAAGGCAACAACGTGCATCATTACCAACTCCATTTCAACTTCCAACAATTTTTGAGCATATATGTTCCTCGCGTAATGCATGCAGGTTAACACACAAGTTTCACATCGTCAATCTTACAACTTCGGGAACTTACTTCATCATTAAACACTTATTTTTATGCAATGTGTTCTCAAAGATTTGTGTGTAAACTGAGCAAGCGCGCTCTTGCGAACACACAAATGGAAATGAACTTTTATTTACCAACTTATTCGAATAAAAACCTCGAATCCATAATATTTACAAGAGCATCACTCCAGTCATATAGAGAAAGTAAACAAATATATATTCCGCAAGTCGTACCAAATCACAGAAGCAGAAACATTCTACGTCAAGTTATTGTCAAATAAAATTCTCATATCAACATAATCTTAAAATTACAGAGTGGTTTTTTTATATATAAAAAATCTTAGTATGGTAAATATACTGAAAAAATCTGTGTGCTCAAAAGAAGCAAAATGACTTCTTTGGTGACTATAAAATAATTCTGAAGTTCGTGCATTACATGGTACTCTGGAATAAACTGTCTATTAAAATCAATTCGGAATATAGCCTATGTTCCTGTAGGAATATTTGATGAAGCTATCACATCAACGTATTTTTAAGCAATTCGTACAAACTGTAACGACGATACAAATGACCACACAAAAACATCTATTTAAGAAAAAAAAAAACTACAAATGATCACCTCAAAGCAAAGCAAATGACATACAATTATGTCGAAACTCGACACATCAATAAAAATTTTAAAAAGTCATTCATTTTCTTTACAGCGAATATTGTATCAGGGCTAATGTCCATTTTCTCCATATATTTCCAAGGCCAGAGATAATAGGATAGCCATCAGGCCAAATTACAGCGATATTAAGCAACGAATCATCGCAGTGACACAGATCAAGAGGTGAATGCAACGACGAGTTTAATCCGATGATTTAATGCCAGCTGATGTATGAAGTGCAAAGCACGGCGGAGACATCATTAATTCCAGGATATTCATTAGAGAGAGAGAGAGAGAGAGAGAGAGAGAGAGAGAGAGAGAGAGAGAGAGAGAAACGTGACTTTAAAAAGAAACATGCAGGTTTATCAAATAACGAAAAGTAAGAACATTATTTCCAAAGTTCATGCAACATATCTGCAGCTACGTCATTCAAAGATTAAGACTTTTCATTTTGAAAAAAAAAAAAAAAAAAAAAAAAAAAAAAAAGACGCCAAACTACGACCATCACATCGGTATCCTCCAAGGGGGGGGGGACCTCTCCTAATCATCTCATTCTCTTACAACAAACGCACACAAACAGAATCAACGAAGGGAGAATATACTCTGCAGATATGCAGGGGATCAAATCAAAACGGTTCGTGAGGCTAAAACACAAACATCACTGATCGCAATCCCCCCCACAACACCGCCTACATCCGCCCCCTTCCCCTAATCTAGACTACACAATTCCAATGTGGTGATTTCAGCGAGCCCTTTTAGAAGCACCGATCGTGATTGTACCCTTGACCTAACAATACGTCATTCCTTATAGATATATTATGTAATTAAAGGGACATACAGTATGAAAAGGATTACGTTAATACATCTCTATTAGCCGCCTTAACATTACTAGCATTTACACCGAATATCTGATGGACATTAAGGGAATTTAATCTTTATGAATAGAAGCCGGATGATGTTTCTAGAAAAATTCAATATACTTTGATATTTCTAAACCGTCGAGATTTAACAGTTTGATTTCTCTTTCTAAATGCTTCAGATTCTTGTATTCAAGACTGAAAACCTCAAATTCGACAGACGTGCATACAAACAACGGCACAAAACATAACAGTCACAGAAAGAACAAAAGATCGCAATTATGCTGAACGCACGAAGGAGAAAGAACAGGGCGAACACCACAATAGGAACAAATAACAAAAGCCAAAGGATTAGCCTAACATATAAAAAGAATAAAATTGTCAGCCACAAAAGTAAGAGAATAACGGATCGAATTACGAAACCTAGAACGCTAAAACAAACGAAGAAGAAAACAAGAAATATACCAAAGAAGAAAAACAACATAACAGCAACAAGAGCCGACGAAAACCGCAACAACGCGAATAACAAACGATGCAAGCGAACCGAAAAGGAAATGCCACGCGAGCGTCGCAGGCACGTCCAGGCCGACACTTTTGTTTTGCAATTAAGAGAAGCTTTCAATTGCACGTGAGCTCCGACTCAACAATAAGCCTGCTGACTCCCCAACTCTCCCTCCTGGCAACGGCGCTGGTGGTCACCTCGATCGCCTGAGTTTTAAGCCAACTGCGGCCCGTCTTGTTTTGATCAGGTCTCTGAAGAGTTGACCTTGGTTTTGACATTCATAACAGGCAACCGATTCTTATCTTATAAAACCAGAAATGGTTTTATGCGATATCCAAAACATCGTTAAGTGATATATATATATATTTTTTTCTGGGATGCAGACGTGTTCTGGGATAAGATTTAGCAGGCAAGCATGCGCATGTGAACCTGCATATATATATATATATATATATATATATATATATATATATATATATATATATATATATATATATATATATATATATATATATATATATATATATATATATATATATATATATATATATATATATATATATATATGTTTATAGGTATGTTTGTTGGTACTGGTACTTAAATATATAAGTATGTATGTAAGCATGCATATCTATCTATCTATCTATATATATAATGATATATATATATATATATATATATATATATATATATATATATATATATATATATATATATATATATATATATATATATATATATATATATATATATACACACATTCAAATAGGCTATACAGATGATTTCCACCACCTAAAAATGCTATAAAGCAACCGGTAATCTAATAAAGGCCTCTCTCTCTCTCTCTCTCTGACCAGACGGGCTTCTGTGATCAACCATTAATGATCTGTAACAGATCCAGCGACCCACTTACTGCTTCTATAACTGACGAAGCAACAAGCGACCAGCAACTGGTTTTAACAACTTAACAGGCGACATGATTCTGTACTCAAATATGATCTCTGACTGGACTTCAAAAACCAACTGTAAAGAGAAACAGGAATCTGCAACGATCAAAACGTCAAGAACACGCTAGCAATCAACCGGACAACAAACAAAGGGCTTCTGTAATCAACCAGGAAAACTAGTCAGTCTTCTGGAATCAACACAGTTACTAAGACATGCTTCCGTAATTAGTCAAACAATATGAATCTGGTTTTGTTATCACCCATGGTCCCAGCATTGAGATTCTGTAATAAACCAAACAAATGGCGACAGGCTGCTGCAATAAATCCGCAACAAATGAGCTTCTGTAGTCAACTAAACACGCATTAGCTTCCTTTATCAAAAATATGGCCATCCGCAATCTCTTATAGGAAAGCAAACGATTTCTGTTTACATAGGCCTCCAAGACTTCAGTAACCAGCCATGCTACCACCAACGGTTCTATGCAATTAAGAAAGCGATTAACATAGGACTTCTGTAATTGGCTAATCATTTAAAAACTTTGTAAATACCATCCATACCAGCAACGGACTTCCGCAATCAACCCAAGTAGAGTGCCTATAATTGGCAACCAGCAGTGAGCTTACGTAATTAACGAAAGTGACATTAATGGGCTAATGTTATCAACCGAAAAACCAGCCATAAGCATCCATAATCTACCAAGCAACCGGTAACTATTTTTGAATCAGTATGAAAACCACAAGATTCTCTCGTAAAAAAAACAACCCATAACTGTTTCTTATAACTAGCAAAAAGCAAGTATGCAGCAAAAGGCCTCTGGAACTAACCAAGCAACCAGTACTGGATTCCAGTAATCATCAAGCCCCAGAAGCAGGCTCATGTAATTAACAAAGTAACAGGCTTCTTTATGCAAAGAAACAACAACGATGAGCTTCTGTATTTAATTAAGCGACCTGCACCGGGGTTTTGTAATTAACAAGTGCAGTAACAATTGAGTACTTGATTGTAATCAGCCAAGCAACAACCAAAATGTATTTGGTTGCTACAGAGGAACCATTAAGGACTTCTCTAAGCAGCCCATGAACCAGAATCAGAACTTCTGTAGGCTAATCAACCAAATGGCTTCTCCTTCTCAAAATAAACACTATAATATAACAAAACCATCTTCTAGACAAAAACAAAGAGGATATATATTAAAAAAATAAATTCACAACTTAAAAAAAATCAGCAATATTCCAGGTAATACAATTCATGAAAAATTTTTATATATACATTCAATATGCAGCCCCATTTACATCTGTGATCTTGTAGCAAAAAGTGCTCAAGTTTGGTTATTTACTTCATATTGGCTGTCATACTTTTACTCCATCGAAAAGGGTGAAAGCTAAAATGAGCCATAAGGTTTCATACCCTATTCTGTTTTCTTTCTCGCTCTGCATTTTTTCCTAATCAGAATATATTTAGTATGCAATGATGTCGGAAAGGTGCTTCACAACGAAACTTTACCTAAACATAGCTTACTGATATAGCCTATATAGATTATACCTTTCTTCACCTCTCGGGAAGATAAGGAAATGAAGTTATGGTGCCCACAACTGCCAGAATGACAACTGACGTTTTTTAGTTTTCTGTACAAGAAAACTATTGTGCCGGCTTTGTCTGTCCGTCAGCACTTTCCTGTC
>NC_089769.1:13122083-13129583 GCF_040412425.1 Macrobrachium rosenbergii | reverse complement strand
TCTGCAGAAAACAATGATGCGAAGCAGGTCATCCTGAAAGTGTTTTAGGCTTCGTTTACCCATTATGAGGAAGAAGAATTATAAATCTGAGTCATGCAATATCCATGGGTTACGAAATATGAATCGAGAGGCTGAGTAAATCAAAAACAAACTGAACATCCCAGGAACGCCAAAACTGAATGTCGTGTCACCTTTCAAACATTGTCAGGAAAAAAAAAAGTAAACTTCGGCGCAATCGAGTTTTGTGTACAGCGTATAATACTGTAAGAAACTCCCAGCCACGGCCCATGAAACTCTCAACCGCAGCCCATGAAATTTTCAGCCACGGCCCGGTGATGGTCTGTGTTGTTGGCACCTATAGCGATGCCAAACGCACGACCATGGTTAACTTTAACCTTAAATAAAATAAAAACTGCTGAGGCTAGAGGGCTGCAATTTGGTATGTTCGATGATTGGAGGGTGGATGAACAGCATACCAATTTGCAGCCCTCTAGCCTCAGTAGTTTTTAAGATCTGAGGGCGGAGAGAAAAAGTATGGACGGACAGACAAATATCATCTCAACAGTTTTCTTTTACAGAAAACTAAAGGTTATCGTGTAAAAAAAATACCAAGATTCTAGCTGTCCGAAATGCAAGCAGTCTTTCGCTGACTGAGAGAGCATTTTAAAGATTTGCTGAATGTTAATGATAAAGGAGAGCGGAAGTGAATAACGCAAGAGTGCTAAAAGTTAGGGGCAGGTTTGAGACTGCTAGTGAAAGTTTCATTCGAGGTCGCAAGGATGGTAAATAAGGGCTAATCATTGGAAAGACCCTAGATGATGAGGTGATTACTTGTGAGACGCCGTGGAACGGTGGCGATAGCGTGAATGAGTGGCTAACCATGGTCTGATTCGTCAATCATATCTGGACGAGGGAAAGTTTCACAAGGGACAAGTGAGAAGCATTCTTATGTATAAAGGTAAGGGTTATAAGGTATATTTAGTTCCTCGTTGGGCGAGTCGGTAGAGTACTCGGCTAGCACTCTGCTAGGCCCGAGTTCGAAGAATTAGAGGAATTTATTTCTGGTGATAGAAATTCACTTCTCGGTATAATGTGATTCGGATTCCACAATAAGCTGTAGGTCCCGTTGCTAGGTAACCAATTGGTTCTCAGCCACGTAAAATAAGTCTAATCCTTCGGGGCAGCCCTAGGAGAGCTGATAATCAGCTCAGTGGTCTGGTTAAACTAAGGTATACTTAACTTTATAAGGTATTTAAGTATTAAAGGGGCATAATGCACTTGGCACAGGTTAATGGATTTAAACAGGGAAGAGAGGGAAGTTGATGAAGTGTCTGTTATGAGGAGAAAAGCTATAAGTAACAAACACGGTCCTTGAGAAAGCTTATGACAGAAATGACAGTAGCAATACGGAGGGTGTTGACGAAGAGCAAATTCCTGGGATTTAAATTTTTTGTGATGGAAGTGAAGCATGTGTTTTATGTATGATTGTATCTAGTTTGGCATAAAAATGGGGATATGAGACGAGGATGTGTTATGTCTCTGTGGCTATTCAATATCTTTATAAATGGAGTGATGCATGAAGTTAGGGAACAGAGAGTAGGTGTAGGTGGGACAAGAAGGGGGGTCGTGAATGAAGAGTGGAATGGTTCTTCTTCACACAATACGGTGTTCACAGACGAACTAGTGGTTAAAATTTAGGATGACAGTATGATCCGGGGTTAATCACATAGACGGAGACGCAGGAATGGTAGTATGGTGTACAAAAGTCTGGAAGGAAACTAGGAAAGAAGTTGGAGGCTGTATAGATGAATTGCTATCATAATATTTATGCTAAAAGAAATGAAAGGGTGAGAAATGTGGAGAATGTAGAATGGGGAAGAGGGTTACCATAAATGAGATGACCGAGAGTATATGGAAGTGTTGGGACGAAAGAGAAGAGGAATACACAGGTGATGAGTACAAGTGAAAGAAGTATTGGAAAGGATGGGCCTAAACATCCCGAGAGAGAGAGAGAGAGAGAGAGAGAGAGAGAGAGAGAGAGAGAGAGAGAGAGAGAGAGAATCCATAGGTGATGAATAGAACTGAAAGAGGTATTGGAAAAGGATGGGCCTAAACATCCCAAGAGAGAGAGAGAGAGAGAGAGAGAGAGAGAGAGAGAGAGAGAGAGAGAGAGAGAACTGGGTGATGAGTAGAACTGAAAGAGGTATTGGAAAGGATGGGCCTAAACATCCTGAGAGAGAGAGAGAGAGAGAGAGAGAGAGAGAGAGAGAGAGAGAGAGAGAGGAATACATAGGTGATGAGTAGAACTGAAAGAGGTATTGGAAAGGATGGGCCTAAACATCCCGAGAGAGAGAGAGAGAGAGAGAGAGAGAGAGAGAGAGAGAGAGAGAGAGAGAGAGAGAGAAACCTACCAATCGTCTAATTCCTATAAAATTCCACAGATCACATATTGCTTTCATGTAGCTTAAGTGGCGCAATCGAGTAAAGTGCGTAAGCATCCACGCCACTTGATTCCTTAACGTAAACTTATCTGAATACTCATCGCCTACTTAGTTGTTTCCTCAGCACCTGCTGTATTTGAACTCTAAGCTTCTATTCACCCTGAAACTCCAACATTAACTCTTTAAATTGAACCTAATTTAACTTAGCCTAACTGTTACAATGAATATTTAATGTAACGTATTACAATGAATGTTTAAACAGCAAAATAAAACTGCTCAACCAAACATATTTCGCAAGTGTTTGCACAGTATTAAAATAAAACTTATACGCCGTCATTCAACAAGTATAAAAATAGGTTACAGGATGTGTTTATTCAACTTTTTCTTTATTAACGATGAAAATCACATTCATTTTAACTAGTCTTGGGCAGGCACCCAACTGCAATATGGGAGAGGAATTTAACACAGAGTTAGATGTTAAAAGCAACTGGGACTTAAAAAATTAACCGAATAACATTAATATCAAGTATTAATATCTTGGTGGACTACCAGGAACCAAACCTTGAAAGTAATTTTGAATTTATTCTGTCTATTTAACGATTCGGGATTCTAATTCTACTTTTAATAAGAACAAAGGCATTAAATTTCTAAAAATATTTCGCTTAGAAATTAATGTTGCTGGTAAGACAACTGGTTCCGTTCCTGAATGAAAAATTTACAATTAATTATATGAAGTGATATAAGTTGAACTCTAAACAAATCCACGTGAAAATGAAAGCATTAGGCATAGGATTTTGTTTCATTTCCAGAGTTTAGTCTGCTCTAAGCATGAACCCGCCGGGTCTCCTTTCCTCCCCTCCCCCCTTCTCTTTCTCTCTCTCTCTCTCTCTCCCCTTTTCTTTCTCGTTTCTTTGAAACTCGTCTCGTTAAGGAATAAGGGCAAAACAAACAAAGCTCCATAATAGCTTTCCGAGACTGAAGAATTAAGAAAAGGAAGAGTCAATATTTGGAAGAGTTGTACAGTTTTTTTTTTCTTTATTTTCTATCTTTCGCCTCTTTTGGCATAATGTACTGGGCTGAAAAACGTACGCATTCATTTGCCCAGCACAGAAAATTCCTCCGTAAAAGTTCCCTTTTTTCAACCGCTCAAAGAGTAGTTAGCTCTTCCTGGGGAGGGGAGAGGGAGGGGGAGGGGAAGGCTTTGTAGGCAATGTTTAGAGATGTTACTTCCTTTCACATTCTCATTACCTAACTTTCGACACCACGTGTTTGTGCATGTATGCAGAAATCATATTAACAACGCGTAATACTTAGTACCTATTTTGGTATCGACATCTGTAAACAATATGTTCTCTTAATCATTAAGTAACTTCAACATTTGTAAAGTTTTTTACATAAATAACCAGTTTAACAACGGACGGGTGACTTTATCTCGTACAGTTTAACAGCACATTTTTTGCCTTGTTTATAAGCTAAAGCAAAATATAGTTATTTAAGCCTCCTCTACACATACAACTATGAGGCTATGACTTACCCCCTCTCACTCTCCATCATACGTCCTCAAAAACCTTCAGAATTATCCACCAGGTTTATATATATATATATATATATATATATATATATATATATATATATATATATATATATATATATATAAATATATATATATATATATATATATATATATATATATATATATATATATATATATATATTTATATTTGTATATATATATATATATATGGGTGTGTGTATGAAAATATGTACAAACGCATTTTGATCTTCCATATGCTCAAAGACAGAAGAATACTTGCAAAAGCTAACAATTAAGCCTAACAATAAGATAACAATTAAGATAAAAAAATACATGAAAAGCTAAACAAGAACTAGCAAGAACAAACCATACCCTCAATTATTATTATATATATTATATATTATTCAGATGAACCCTATTCGTACGAAACAAGCCAACAAGAGGGGCCACTGACTTAAAATTCAAGCTTCCAAAGAATGTGGTGTTGACCAATAAACAGTTACTCGAATCATACAAGAGACCTTTTCTTACACACACATGAATATTATGAAGTACTTGATTAAACTTATTTAAATTTAATGGACTGACATCACAGTTAGCGCAATCATCGCCCCTTAGAATGTATTGTATGCTTTACATAATTTAAGAGCAAAATAAATTCTGATACAGGCACTCATATGTTAACAATCATATAAATGATAAATACCCATAAATATTCACATATACTTACTATATTTTAAAAAGTAAACTTTACAGAACCAACAATGACAAAAACATGAAATGGAAAAGGAAGGATTTTCCTTAAATAGGGACCAACTTCTCTCAGCGAACTTAAAAACTCAACAGAATTAGTAAACATCACAAGGGAATAAAAAAAAAGGTCCAAAACTCAACAGGATTAGTAAACATCACAAGAGAATAAAAAAAGTCCAAAGCAAGGGTGAATGGGGAAAGACAATACAAAAATAATTGAGTAGGAAAAGATGCAGATCTTAACCCAGAAAGAAGCTACAAAATTGGCCCCTTGCCTAACCGTATCCTTCACTTCTGGTAAAACACATAAACATAAAGAGAATCCTTCCAACAAAAGTATATATATTCTGAAATCTATCGAAACGAATGAAAAGAAAATCCCATTTTTTCTAGGAGGACGCCCACACCGCGGACATGCAAAAGCTCCTGTCAAGTCCAGACATGGAGAGAGAGAGAGAGAGAGAGAGAGAGAGAGAGAGAGAGAGAGAGAGAGAGAGAGAGAGATAAAAGTGAAAGCTTATCCCGAAAAGTCCCACAGACCCACCTCTTGTAATATAAAGTAGTTAATACGATCCCCTTTTCCCCTAGCGCCTACGTGTGTGCGTGAGTGTACATGTGCACTTATGCATGCACATACGCATACCAGTGTAAATATGTGTCTGTAACTACATGCATACATGGCACATCAAATAAAAGGAAACAGACCAAATGCAATATCCCTCGTGGGAATTGATATATAGCGATACGAAACCAACATCACGGAACAAAATCTATGAATCTGATGCCTGTATTGTTTTTGGATTAGTCATCCCATCAAAATTGCAAGTTAAACCAATAGTTCATAGTACAGCATCAATGTTATTGAAATTTCGGGGAAAATGTTCGAAAGAATTTGTACGTTATCCTAATCTGTTTAACTGAAGATATTATTTGCTGGATTTTTTTTTCTTTGCCATACCTGGTTGTCCTCCGATATACGGTTTCACGATTCTATTTGATAATTAATGTGAAACTTCAAATAAGGTGCATTTGAGTTCGATGATTAGAATGTACAAAATATTTGAACAAATGCACACACACAGACAGAGAGAGAGAGAGAGAGAGAGAGAGAGAGAGAGAGAGAGAGAGAGAGAGAGAGAGGAGAGAGAGAGAGAGAGAGAGAGAGAGAGAGAGAGAGAGAAGACAGGGGGGAGGCAGAGAGTAATATGACACAATTAAAACTGCGTTATCCAATACATCGAAATTGAATTTTAAAAACTCGTGTTGATGAAAACTTGTCACTGATACTACACGCACACACGGGGGAAGAGAGAGAGAGAGAGAGAGAGAGAGAGAGAGAGAGAGAGAGAGAGAGAGAGAGAGAGAGAGAGAGAGAGAGAGAGAGAGAGAGAGAGAGAGAAACACATGGAAACAGGGGGTAAAATAACAAAATTGAAACAGGTTCCGAAGAAAATACTTCGACAATTAATATTAGAATGGTTGGGGGGTGGGGGGGGGACGGAAAATGCAGCTTCCTTACAAATTTTGAGAAAAAGTATACTCGGTTACAGGACACAAATTTTACTTGGACCAAATTGCCTCTAGAATAACTGGAACTTGAAAATCCTACGAGAGGCTAACTTCATACTAATCTCCCCGATCCTCTCTCTCTCTCTCTCTCTCTCTCTCTCTCTCTCTCTCTCTCTCTCTCTCTCTCTGTATGAAAATTATCCGGTGTGGATAAGACGTAATCTGAAACAAGGGATACAGTTACTAATGGATAAACATAGATAAACCATACTCCTGAAAAAAGGTTTAAACACAGAAGTCGATCTCGATTTGCTTTCGTCCATTCTAAGACCAGCTTCTCTCACCAATGGCTACTACTTAATTGCGCAAACCACCACCGTAATTTTTTTGGTAATTTCCATGGGCTTCGTGATTCCTCATCACTGCAAGCGTGAGTAAAGAATCTAAACAGCAATAGGAGCAATGTCTTATTTTGGAATTTCGCTTTGCATATTTCCTACACGGTGAAACCTTCACTCCTTGACCACCACCCTTCTTCTCCTTGTCTCCTTCAAACCTGGGAATGATGTTGACCTCCTCTCCATCCTCTACAGTAAACACAAACAATGGAGAACTAAATTATAAAAAAAAAAAAATAAAAATAAAAAAAAAAAAATAAAAAACAGTAACAAATCAGTCCAAATCATCGTCGAATTTTTCAACACTTCCGACTGTCCCCAGCTTTTGAACATACAGGATCTAAACCTAACAGATCCTTCTGACTCAGCACACACCATGTTTCCCATGGCATCTCTATAGCCTAACCATTGTGCTACGTAAGATGAACATCGTAGTGCATCAATATAGGCTATTCCCAGTACCACCAGTGGAGACGCTGACCGAAATTAAGTGGCAACTGGAAGCAACTGGTCCTTGCATTGCTACTTGTATATCTGTAATTCATGCTGTCTCTCACACAATAAGAAAATACGTCAGACTCTAGACAATTTTACTTCGCGGCATCCTTTTACTTATCTAATACATTCTAATTCCAAACAATGACAATACAACCAAAACAAAAAAGGACAAGCATAATTTACTGAAGGTACCTCTAAAGAAAATGAAGTGTCCAGCAATTTTAAAACCAGACTAAGACATGTAATTCATCCCCTTAGAAGACATAACTGAAATCCTACATACACTACTTGAAGCGAATACATCTGCCACTCCACTATTAGCTACCGAAGGGAAAACATTTTTACGGACTGACAGCAGGATACAACT
>NC_089769.1:13099583-13117083 GCF_040412425.1 Macrobrachium rosenbergii | reverse complement strand
GCAGGGAATTGCGGTAATCAAATGATACATCTCCCAAACTGAAGAGAGAGAGAGAGAGAGAGAGAGAGAGAGAGAGAGAGAGAGAGAGAGAGAGAGAGAGAGAGAGAGAGTCTTAAAATCAGTTCAAATCTCTACAAGGACAGGGGACTGAGTTGCAGTGAACATGGAGTTCAAATGGTACGATTTTAAGTCCTGAAACTCATACGAGAGAGAGAGAGAGAGAGAGAGAGAGAGAGAGAGAGAGAGAGAGAGAGAGAGAGAGAGAGAGAGAGAGAGAGAGTCTTAAAATCAGTTCAAATCTCTACAAGGACAGGGGACTGAGTTGCAGAGATGGAGTTCAAAATCAGTTCAAAGTCCTTTACAAGGTCAGAGGGACTGAGAGTTGAGAGAGAGAGAGAGAGAGAGAGAGAGAGAACATGGACTTAAAATCAGTTCAAATCTTTACAAGGTCAGGGGACTGAGTTGCAGTGAACATGGAGTTCAAGTGGTACGATTTTAAGTTCTGAAACCCATACGAGAGAGAGAGAGAGAGAGAGAGAGAGAGAGAGAGAATTCGGTGCATTTAATGCAATAACTCTATACGATTCTATGAACGCATTTCAGAATCATTAGTAATTAAACCATGGAAAGGCTCGTCCATCACATCTGGAAGAGAAAGAAAAATCTTAGTTTGGACAAGAAACTTTAACGAGTTTTTGGGGTGTGCCGATGCAAAGACAATACTTCTAAACAGAGTTCGGGCGGATCCCGTAGCAGATAGCGCCTCCACCAAAAACGCAAGAGGTGAATTTCCAAAGAGCTTAAGAAATATTGCTACAAAAGCTTTGCATCCCAACACAGTTCATCCGATCCTATAAAACGATTATGCTTCCATATGCTATGTAACAACCAATCAGCAACTAAAATACCAATGGGCCACAGACAACAGCCCTATAAAAAACCTATACCTACTTTCTAAACAATTTCGCCGATCACAAATGTAAATATACTTTTGATGTTTGTAAGCAACAATTTACTGTTTAAAATCAAAGCCCACTGAATAGATAGGTTTCCCTCATTATTATACGCATCACATTTCTAAAATAAAAGTTATACATTATAAAGACATGCACATGCACATGTATACAAACATATGTGTATATATATTATTTATATATATATATACACATACATATATATATATATATATATATATATATAATATATATACACATACACGTGTGTATCCAAAGACTGAAAATATCCAGTCTTTCAACCTTTACTCAAAGTAACCATACAGGTGATTTGACGCACAGAAAGACCGGGTTTCTCTTATAAAAAAAAAAAGGTCATTTGATCTTATGAAGCAATGCAAAAACAGATTAGGTTTGTGACATTCCCATCGCCGCTGATGACCGTGCTATTATTTAGACTGTTAACTCTTACGGAACAATCTAAAAGGCCATTTGCCTAAATACCTACCCTGCAAAGAGCAGATGGCCGGAAGCGGAAACAATGAGCTAGGAGTTACAAACGTGGAGAAACTCCTTTCTTTGACATTACCTGAATCTGCATTATCAAATGAGGTGCGACACTATTAAATTTAATAATCGTGACTTCCGTAACCTTTCGACTGCGGGAGAAGCAAGCTGCTATGGATATAGACCTTGTAAGCCCTGACCTAGAGGTCTGCTCACATCTTCACGACTTTTTCTAAGGGTCGGGATATCATTCACCCAAGTTTGAACGCCCACGCACAAGAGAGATGCATATCTCTCTCTCTCTCTCTCTCTCTCTCTCTCTCTCTCTGACATTTGACATACCTTGTATTTCTTGGACTGTAGTCATACCTTTGCCACACAATTCTCTATTTTTTCACATTATTGTATAGGAGTGAGACATAATTCACCTGACACTGTTATAATTCTCTATTTTTCTGTTATTTATCTATCTATTGTAGTTTTCAAAAACTGAGTTTTCAGTGAGACATAATTCACTGTTATTTATCTATCTGACAAAAACTGAGTTATAGTCCCCCTCACATTCTCTCTCTCTCTCTCTCTCTCTCTCTCTCTCTCTCTCTCTCTATCTCTCTCTCTCTCTTATTTTTGACTGTTAATTAGTTTTCAAAAATCATTTTCATTAGGAATGAGACATATATTCACCTAAGATACTGTTATAGTTCTCTCTCTCTCTCTCTCTCTCTCTCTCTCTCTCTCTCTCTCTCTCTCTCTCTCTCATTGACATTTGACATTCCTTGTACTTCTTTACGGAAGTCACAATTCTCTATCCTTTCACAGTACAGTACAGAGATGAGACGCAACTCACTCAATACTGTTATAATCCCTCTCTCTCTCTCTCTCTCTCTCTCTCTCTCTCTCTCTCTCTCTCTCTCTCTCTCTCTCGGACTCCAGTCAGCATGCAATCCTCCTTTCGCCGCATCAACACCATAAACCCAAGAATGTAAACAATGGATGACGTGCAAAGCCCAACCGCGTCCCCAGTCCTACCACCCTCCCCACCCCACCATCGGCAAACAAGGCGCTGATCCTTTAGGGCAACAGAAAATCGAATTTCATGATGCTGCATAAGGGAAGGTATCCCTGGTCCTTAATATAGATGCAGTGAAGGTGAATGCATTTAATGAATGAGCAAAGTCTTCAATGTAATGTCAACGCCTTATTTTTTTTTTTTTTTATCCAACGGGCTAGTTACAGAATGCAAAGAATTCTCTTAAGATTTTTGCATTTACTTCTCTAGCTTCAGTTAAATCTACTGAAATCAGCTACGTAGGTAAATTACCCTTTTTTCAAGACTGCAATTACTACGAAATTCCATGGGCGAAGACTACAGTTCTCAAAAATTACGCAGGCGTTCATCTATTCCATTGTAATAACACTGAAGTACTGTAGCACACGAACTGATGTTCTCTCGCGAATGAATAGTATATATACCAATAATCCAAAGACCCGATTCTAAGGGTTCATGACAAAAACAAAACGTTAAATGGTAAATAATTCAATGGAAGCAAGCAAAAACACTTTAGACTTTTAATTACCCGTGAAAAAAAGATATCGATCAATTTATAGGTTAAAAAAACCATTTAATTACCAAAAGTTTATTAAATACTGTGAGGAGTGACGAATACATAAAAGAAAATTAACGCACTTTGTGAGAAATATGCATACACCGAAGCCTACATATGTAGAACATGCCAGTAACTCACATTTACTACATTTGATTTATATTACAACCAATCACTTTCTCGATTTTTGGTCGAATACGACGATGGAAGTGTATAAAACCAAAGTGGCAGCTAAGAACAGCTAATTTTTTGGGGACTGAAACATTGCTATGCAACGGAATGAGAACATGAGAAAGAAGGAATTAAATGTCTCATAAAAACCACAATTATTCAGCTTACATGCATTAACTTCGTCGCCATTGGCAAGCGAATCAAAATAAAAATCACGCACGTTATTCAATCTGGCTATACGAGGCTTGATCACACCACAATACATTTGATTCCCATTACGGTACTTCTGAGTTATAAAGGACTCTCTCGACAGACTCAGCCCAGAGACAATCGAATAAAATTCCAAGAGACCAATCTATCCATTATCCGTATTGCAAATAGATCTCTCGGCTTACGTGGCCATGCAAAGCTCGGGGAACAGGACCTGTGATTGACAGCTCAATAGAACTGCTGCGTTTACACGATTCTTAGGCACATCAAAAGAGAGAAGACAAAAGGAAATAGAACAATTAACAAAATAGATAAAAGACAAACGTTCCACGATAAAATCTGGCATACCAATGTACCATATCGAGAACCTGGCAGAAATTTATTTCGATTACACATGTGATTACAATTTGATTAATTCCAGTAACAATAATCATTTCAAGACAGTACCATCAGCGGCACGTCAACTCTTTTTACCTTTGCTGCGCAATACTGTTTTTCCTTTGACTAAAACTGCCACACATTAAGATGACCTCTGTTGACCTGACTTATTAAATTACAAGCTAGACGACGATTCAGTCCTACTTTGATTAACACACCGAAAGGACATGCAATTAAATTTCACCCATATTGGAAGAACAGAGACCAGGAACTGTGGATAATACAATTAATGAGGTATTATTTCACAGATGAAATAACCGACTGAAGAACAGAGAATAAGCTGGAGCTGCAAGTTGCAAGTAAAAAATTATAATTCATATTTAAGTTAATATAAAGATAAGAGTACAGTAGGATATCATATATGTTACGCAATTTATATTTGAAACTACAGTTAATGTCGAAAGAAGAGAACTGTAGTTCTTCATGTTCTCATTTTGACTTAAAAAAGTAAAATATAAACAAATAAATAAAAATAGGAGGAAGAAAAAAGAGCAAGGGATAATATTATGCGCCGTCTAGAACGTCAAAGTTAAGCCTCTTTTACCAAAGAGAGCAGTCAGGTTCCAAATGCCGGTGTTGTGGCTAAAGTACTTTTCACACACACACACACACACACACACACACACACACATAAAAGCTAGAAAAGTTCGAAGGATATTTCACCAACTTACTTATAAAGAATGAGTCAGGTTTCGATTCAAACTCACATCGCTTCCTATATATATATATATATATATATATATATATATATATATATATATATATATATATATATATATATATATATATATATATATATATATATATATATATGTGTGTGTATAACTGAATCACGAAGATATGGAACGTGATGAATGTATAAATAAAGGCAATAACCACAAAGGGAAAAAGTGAAACACGGAGTAGTTGCTAGGCCTTTCGATGGACTGTCTTTAATTAGCTAAGTAAAGGACAGTAAGTCGAAAGGCCTGGCAACCACTCCGTGTTGCACTTCCCCTGTCGTAGCTATTGCCTTTATATATATATATATATATATATATATATATATATATATATATATATATATATATATATATACATATATGTATATATTATATATATATATATATATATATATATATATATATATATATATATATATATATATATATATATATATATATATATATATAAACACAACCAACCGATAGTAACTGAAGTGGTATGAAGATGTTCGTCTGAAATATTGCAAATTCTGAGTAGCGATAAAGACTTAAACAGGGAAACCTTTAAACTTTTAAAAGGGAACAAACGACAGTCACAGTAAAAAGATGTATTTCTCATGCTATGTAAATAAATATATAACTAAATAAATAAATAAATAAACAAACAGACAAATAAATTAATAAAAAGAGAGAGAAAAATACTACGTTGAACGGAAGCTATGAAACAAATTCAAAAGAGAAACGCATGCCTCAAAAAACCCAATCAGTGAACGCACGGATACCGCAAAAAAGATTTCATACTGATATCGCAAGCGCGTATTCAGAGAGAAATCCAAAGAAGAGAAATAAATAACAGCTTCGTTAGCCAACAAAAGAATATGGGGCAGATGAAGTTATGTAAAACTTAACAGAACAGAATGAATTCTGAAAAATTTACGTAAAAAAAAAACGGGGGTGTAGTGCCTATTTTACGTAAGGTAACGAAATGAAAAAAAAAAGAGCAAGGTTGGAGTAAATCCGAGGGAGAGAGAGAGAGAGAGAGAGAGAGAGAGAGAGAGAGAGAATGTTACAACAAACACAAACACTGAGTGAAAATGAAGCCGCACAGGCAATATCGCCCCAGTTACGACACTCGTTAGGGGTATAACCATCAGTGCGCCTCAGTTGCTGCACTGTAGGCATTTACTCAAGTGCGTTCCCAGTGTCCCTTCCGCCACTAGCATCACCCACTTCTTAGCCTTTTGCTTTGCCTCCATTCCAGCTTCCTTTATCAGTCTTGCTGTCCACCTTCTTTAATTAACTATTACTTCTTAGAGCACGTGTGGATTTTTCCTATCAGTTCCATCTATAGATATTTATACTTCATCTACCGTACTTTCTGGGTCTCACACACTGCTGTACAATTAATTCCAATTCCCAACTTTAACTTAAGCGCTGAATGGCTGAAAGTACCTCAATGGTTGGTTTGACCACCCAAATTTAATAACTAGTCCCAGTTACGATAGTACTGTCGGCTAGGGAAGTTTTACCCTCAAGTCGAAAGTCTAAGGCTAAAAAAGAATTGTCGGGCGTTACTGTATGAGAACTGAAGGGCAAATTATTTTCATAACTGATTAATGAAAACAGAAATGCTTGCAGGTTTCATCTGACTGAAGAAAACACACTAATGCCTCATTAAAGCAAAATAAACTCTTATATCAGGGTTACAGAAATGATGCATCTTGTAGCCTTGACACTTTTTCAGTAGGCAGTTTTCGTCCGGATTAAGATATTAAGATACTGAGACTAAAATGTGCATATAAAAATTTTTCTATAGTAATGATAGTTTTGTATCCCTAGGAATGGTTTAAAGCGAAATTTCATACATATATTTTCACAATTATCTTTATGAATAAATGGCAATGATAATATTAGTATCAGTAGCGCGTACGATTATTTAGTTCATGATTATTCTCTTCTCAACAATATTCACTCCATTAAAAAGCCAACATAAATTCGAAACGATCAAATTTGTTCTAACAATCTACCCAATTGCACTTATGTTATGATGCACAGTGCAAATTATTCTCCATCCAAAATATGGGACATGCAGATACTGCTCAATTCACAAAAACTTAGTCCTTAAAAGATTAAGTACCACTTGGAGTAGCAGTGGACATAATAATAATAATAATAATAATAATAATAATAATAATAATAATAATAATAATAATCTGCAAGTGGCATTAGTTCCTCGTTGGACGAGTCGGTAGAGTTCTAGGCTAGCACTCTGCTAGGCCCGAGTTCGAGTCTCCGACCGGCCAATGAAAATTAGAGGAATTTATTTCTGGTGACAGAAATTCATTTCTCGGTATATCGTGGTTCGGATTCCACAATAAGCTGTAGGTCCCGTTGCTAGGTAACCAATTGGTTCTTAGCCACGTAAAATAAGTCTAATCCTTCGGGCCAGCCCTACGAGAGCTGTTAATAAGCTCACGGGTCTGGTTAAACTAAGGTATACTTTTGCAAGTGGCATTTTGTCGGTGGTATAACAAAATTAATACTGTCAAATCACTAAGTATTACTAATAGTAGCAGTAGACATAACAGACCAGCCCTAAGAGAGCTGAAAGTCAGCTCAGCGGTCTGGTTAAACTACTTTATTATAATAATAATAATAATAATAATAATATTAATAATAATAATATATTATAATAGTAATAATAATAATAATAATACTCTGCAAGTGGCATTTTGTTGGTGGTGTAACAACAGTAATACTAACAAATCACAAACTAACACGAAAACTGTTACAAGCTGCATCTAGTATGCATGAAAAGCTCTTTCATAATCAGCTTACTCTGATAGGACCAACAAGGGATAATGACGTCGTTCATCCGCTTCGTCGCCAACTGGAATATGCTCAGCTCGCTCTTAACATACTGGTACTGTAATCACACACACACACACACACACACACACACACACACACACACACACACACACACACATATATATATACAGTATATATATATATATATATATATATATATATATATATATATATATATATATAAATATATTATCAGTAAATGATTTCCAAGGAATACACTATTTCGGAAGCAGTTGGTTCCCTTCACCTATTATGTTCCCTTTACGTCATATCTGTATATTTACAGGCAACCTTTACTGATACTGAATTCAGTTTTAACTGTAATACTGTTGACAAACATGCACACACATATATACATGTATATGTATATATATAAATATATATATACACATACATATAACACACACAGATGTGTGTGTATTTTTCACTAACTCTGTATTATCTGCGCTGTCGTCTTCTGTCATCAACAGTGATGTAAAGCCTTGGATGCCTATAAATCAATTTTTTACTTACCTATGTTAAAAAGATAAAATATTCCCGGTTGACAGATAACAACATTCACTGATCTTAAATAAAAACATCACAAAACAAAAATAAGCAACCGTACAGAGTACTCACCTAGCAACTCCAGCAAGGTTTTTACTTGTATAAAAATTTCTTAGGCCAAGTATTCCAGCTCCAATGAATTTTCACAAAAAAACACTTAAGAACTGCACTCACTCAAGCACTATATCCACTGAAGCACTGTATCCACTATAAGCACTACACATAAAATCCCGAGCCCTGGAAGAGCAAATGGAAAAACACATGTTAAAAATGGCGACAGTTAAGACAAATATATAGCTATGATCTCATATTTACTCATGTACTATATTAAAACATTATATGTATATGTATGTATATATATATATATATATATATATATATATATATATATATATATATATATATATATATATAATTTATACAGTATATATATATATTTTATATATATATATATATATATATATATATATATATATTATAGATATATATATATATATATATATATATATATATATAATATTTTTATAAAGAAAATAAAGATGAGAAAGATATAAAATTTATTCTAACCCTAAATAAATTCATATAACAGAATGGTTACACAACGAAAGTATAAAAACAAGAGAGAGAGAGAGAGAGAGAGAGAGAGAGAGAGAGAGAGAGAGAGAGAGAGAGAGAGAGAGAGAGCTCGAAGCAGCAACATGTGACACCTGGGATGGGACGCTCCAGCGATTACCACTCAGGAGATCATCTTACCTAAGAGGGAGAGGAAAGGTCCTGACAAGAGAAGGAAATGGAAAGCGGAGAATAGAATAGGAGAAAGGAGAAAGTAGAGAAGAGAAAGAAGAGAAAGAGGAAGAATGAACGAGAAAGGGAAGTGATGTACATTAAGAAGGAAGAGTAGTTTGACGATGGAAATTGCCGTAACGGAAGCTATTCTAGCTAAAATGGTAAAGAAATAAAAATGAATGGAATAAAGTTCATAATGGAAGTGTAAGTATTTCTGGAATTAAAGAATGGGGTTTGGTGTGAATTAAAAATTTATTTGTGATTTATTCACATGTAATTTCCAAAAGGCATAAACAAGCCTGTGCCTCCCATATTTCACATTCATTCATTCCTATATTTCACACATCTTTATATGTAAACATTAAGTCATATGTAACTCATTAATATATTATTCACTGTTCCTCAAGAATCATTTTCACCTAGAGATGATTTGGGATTCCAACCCAGGCCCTTTTAGACTTGATAAATTGCTGGGCAAATCACGTTTACTGCTGCCCATTTAACAGACATAAAAGGTATGGGTTCGAATCCTTGTTTGGGTAGGTACATAATTCGCCTGGGTTGAAAATTAGTCTCGAGGTACTGAGGTATTGTGAGGTACATCATCAATGAGCTGTTTGTGGTTTTAAATCTTAAAAACAACATGTGCAAAATTTGCTAGAAGTTATAACACACATAAACTGCATATATATATATATATATATATATATATATATATATATATATATATATATATATATATATATATATATATATATATATAAATATATAAACTGTTATAGTGTATGTTATAACACTATATACACTGTATATTGTGTATGTGTGTGTGCATGTGTGCATAGACTTCATATATGCGCGTATCGTTGTGTTGTGTGTGTGCATGTATATATATATATATAGACTTATATATATATATATATATATATATATATATATATATATATATATATATATATATATATATATATATATATATATATATATATATATGTGTGTGTGTGTGTGTGTGTGTGTGTATATACACAAATTGTTCAACATAACGTGGTCATGGGAGTATTGCTAATCAAATACATATGGTCCTCAGATTTCTCCATGATATGCGAGGGTCCAGTGATATTTTATATTTAAATTGCACGGTAGTCGAACTTAATTTTCTCTCTCTTGTTTTGAACATGCTTTCACCGCACCTTTCACCTCCAGCATTCCTAAACTCTGTCGGTTTATTTATTCGGTTTTATACTTGTGAAGCAGGAATGAAGTGATAATGGCGACTGACCAAATGCGCATGTGCATATGTACATCCCTGCAAGGCCACTTTTTCATGAGATAATTCCCAACGATTGAGTAATTACCTCGTACCGACCTACTTTCTCATATGAGAGAGAGAGAGAGAGAGAGAGAGAGAGAGAGAGAGAGAGAGAGAGAGAGAGAGAGAGAGAGGGGGGAGAGTTCATGAGGAAATAATAATTATACAATACTTTTCAACTTAAAAGTATACTTCAGTTTTACCAGACTACTGAGCTGATTAACAGCTCTCCTAGGGCTGGCCCGAAGGATTAGACTTATTTTACGCAACTTAGACAGCTACAGTTCTCATGGCGAACTATTAAAACAAAATGCTGGGCACAAACAAGACCAAACATTGGGCCCCAAAATGTGGAAAAAGAAATAGGAAAAACATTTCGTCCACATTTTGTTCAAAATACTCTAGTGAATGGCGTTTTGTCCGAGATCTTTACAACTTTTAGTTTTTACAAGACGGTCACTGGACTCCAGAAAATCATAACGTAATAGAGGAATCATGAAACAATGGTTGCTTGTCATTCGGCCCCAGTAATAAGAAACCAAATTACAGCTCAAATTTAGAAAGGATCAGTAAGCATTTAATCAGTGACCTGAAGCTGAAATCGAGCAAAACTAAAATTTATACTGATTAGCCGATCCCGTTGCATGATCCACTGCATTTCCTAATTCTAAATTTTGACAACGCCTGGCGACAACTTCGACCCAGAACCTTATTTTTATCACAGTGCTTGGAAACAGTTCTTAAGCTACAGGAAGGACAGAGATACGGCATGATTTGTAGGGCTTTCCACACCAGCTGAAATCAGCAGCATTTCAGTATCTTTATCGTTTACGCTAGCTGGCTTTCGGTATTGGCTTCCATTTTATCTGACAGCGAAAATGACCGTTTAGACTATCTTCGCAAGATATGTTAAGTGGCACCCTTTCCTAGGAAATGACAATAAGAAAGGGTGCCAATCCCGTTATCGGAGTGACAGATGTCGCATAGGCCATTATGAAAGATCTTTTATTCCTTTGAAGGGCAAGATCTCTTGATGTTCTCAAGCTTAGCAGTGGCAGTAATGCGAATTTCAAGTTAAAGAATACGTACGCATATTAAGAGGCAGACTAATTAAAGAAGGGGTTATAGAATAGAGTATAGAATTTAGGCCAAAGACCAAGCGCTGGGACCTATGAGGTCATTCAGTGCTGAAACGGAAATTGACAGTAAAAAGGTCTGAAAGGCGTAACAGGAGGAAAACCTTGCAGTTGCACTATGAAGCAATTGTTAGGATAGGGTGGGAGGTAAGATGGAAAAAAGAGATTATGAACGGAGGTTCAGTAAAAGGAATGAAAGAGGCTGCAGCTCAGGGCCAAAGGGACGTTGCAAAGAACCTTTAAGTAATGCCTACAGCGAACTGCATGAGGTACACTGGCGGCACTAGCCCCTACGGAATAAAAACAAGAAAAAAAAAAATCATCCTCCATCTGATAAGATCGACTTTCTAAAACAGACGATGCGAACAAAACATGCAACTGTTAGGTCAAGCTATATAAATCCCCAAAAATAACCGTAGTAAGGAAATAAAAAAAAAAAAATAAATCTAAGTCGGATAAAAACGACACCACATCACTTAAAAACAAAATGACTCTCATGCAATTATTGGCTAATTCACAACCAAGTATTGGCTGGTAATGAGTCATTTCGCAAACAGCACTCCAAATAAAAGCCAATTTCATTATTCATTACACATTACGGCAGATGATTTCTGCAAATTATGGGCCCGAAAATGCGTTGATACGTATTGCTATTTGCAGAACGCATAACGAGAAGAAACAGAATTATAATTCTTTACTTTCATAGGCAATGCTCGTTAATTTTCAGTAAGACCTGAAAGTGAATTACACGTTACGTCTTCGAAATGAGTGGCTGATAAGCTTCAGAGTGTGTCACTATTAAGATCGAAAAGTATATTACACAACTTGTAATAAGACTGAAAATTGCTTTGTAAATGTAATAAAAGATTTATAAAGCTTATAATACCACCTGGAATTATATAGCTAATATCTTTTAATATCTGACTTGACAAGAACTGAATGCATACGAGTTAACACGACTTTAAAGTATACCGTAGAAGCTGATAACTGAAATTGCAGCGTTTGACGTTAATCGTTAATGAAGTTTGGAATTACATGGGTGAATGGTTCTTGAATTATGCATATCAGTAAATTCGTTAATGGACCTGACAACACGACATTTAATAAAAGTTAACATATCAAGTGAAACATCTGAAGATAGGCCTATGCTCTGTAACATGAAACTGACAACATACTATTTATAAAAGTAACATTGTTAGTTAACTTCTGAAGATTGGAATGAAAAGTAATTATTGGTCGTTGTTTCACAGTCAATATTCAAAACGAGATTTGAGAAAAACAGGGCCTCATTAAGATTAGTTGAACATTGACGGTCGTTTCTGTAGAACTTTATGAGAATTCGTCAGAAACATTCTCAAAAATCATGGTAACAAACTAAAGCATTAATAACAAACAGGTGAAAAATGCGCCAAAGTTTCTTCGGCGCAATCGAGTTTTCTGTACAGCATATAATGTTGTATGAAACTTTCAGCCACGGCACATGAAACTCTTAGCCGGGGCCCATGAAACTCAGCCACGGTCCGGTGGTGGCTTGTGTTGGTACCTCTAGCGGAGCCAGAAGTGCGATTATGGCTAAATTTATAACCTTAAATAATATGAAAATTACTGAGGCTAGAGGGCTGCAATTTAGTATGTTTGTTGATTGGAGGGTAGATGATCAACATACCAATTTGCAGCCCTCTAGCCTCAGTAGTTTTTAAGATATGAGGGCGGAGAGAAAAAGCGCGGACGGACAGACAAAGCCGTCAGAATAATTTTCTTTTACAGAAAACTAAAAGAGCAAAAGCATAAATAACAAAATGAAATGGACTGAAAACGTTGTCATAATACGGTAGGAAATATAAATGAATGTATTCAAAATCACGAGCCGGAGAGTGATGTACTATCATAATTTCACATATGGGTGGGATATATAAACAAACGTATTTAAGTTAAGAATAAAAAAACAGACATAATACATTATTATTTCAAATGAAGATCACACGACGTGTGTGATAAGAACTTGGCTTTTACGACATAAAACACAAACCACACAATTCATCTCAACCAAAAACAAATACTTCTCTTTAATTACAATATACGGAAAAAGAGAGAATATACACAAAGAGTGAATTTTCTTTATTTACACCATATTAATAGTAAACAGCTGAAGGACACGCGGGCTCCGACGAGCTGCAATGCCATACCTTTTTTCTTACCTAAGCTATTTTTGACAGTCTGCGCCCCTTGCCCAGACAAGACATGTCTGCCTCTCAAAGGGGAGAGAGAGAGAGAGAGAGAGAGAAAGTGGGGTTGCAGGGATGGCTGACTGAACGTTGGGCACAAAAGAGTATTGTGTGTGGAACCCCAAGAGAGAGAGAGAGAGAGAGAGAGAGAGAGAGAGAGAGAGAGAGAGAGAGAGAGAGAGAGAGAGTCTGTTAAAATACATGCCCCTGAACACAAAAAAATGGGGAACAATAAAAGGTGGAAGACGTAAACCATAAAAGGAAAGAAAAGGCTAAAAGTAAACGGAAAAAAGAGGAAGACAATAATACTGATAAATGGCCAACATTTCAAAGAGAAAAACGGGAAAAAATGCACAAGATAACATTGTGTTAAGATCTTGGGAAAGGTAGTGTGGCAAAATATGGTCGTGAGAGATGATAGCTTAGACAGAGAGAGAGAGAGAGAGAGAGAGAGAGAGAGAGAGAGAGAGAGAGAGAGAGAGAGAGAGAGAGAGAGAGAGAGATTTAGTGCCCACACATCTCAGATTATCAGTTAGTTCTTAACGTGAATGGTTCCAGATGTTCTTAAACAAACGAACCGATTGAAAGCTATCTGACGATAAATGGCTAGCGATCTTCCCTTTCAGAGTATAAAAAAAAACCTACATTACATCAAACTATCGTTAATCATCACTTGTTCCTTAAAAATTCACTCTTCGCAAACTTTCTAGGTTAAATTTGGACGATTTCTACTATAGGGCGTTTTCTACGACTGCAACATCCCACCCACCCTCTCTCTCTCTCTCTCTCTCTCTCTCTCTCTCTCTCTCTCTCTCTCTCTCTCTCTCTCTCTCTCTCTCTCTATATATATATATATATATATATATATATATATATATATATATATATATATATATATATATATGTGTCACATACATGTGTATGTGTGTAAAAATAATAGTGAGCTTGTTACTATAGGATGTTTTGCAAATTAACAATTTTAAGATCTGCGAGTTAAAATACTGAGTAACATGCTTAAGGAATATGTTTAACAGTTCGACTTTTCATAATAAAAAAAACTTGGATTGTCGCCTGAGAAAACGCACTATTATAGAAAGTCTAAATTTAACCGAGAAAGTCTGAGAAGAGTGAAGTTTGAAGGCACAAGTGATGATCAACTCTGCTCTACTGTTTTTTTTTTTTTTTTTTTTTGTTACCTAAAAGGGAAGACAGTTCATCGCCCGACACCACATTTCGTTTGTTCAAGAACATCTGTGCGTGTGTGTGTGTGTGTGTGTGTGTGTGTGTGTGTGTGGTGGGTGGGTGGGCGCGCACGCGCACATTTCTCAAATGCAAATAAATTTTTAGAAGGATACCTAAAAGTTGTAGACCTCCATCCCTAATACTACACGTAAATTTTGTGCAGTGCCTATTTCCTATGCAAAGAATTTAACCTACAGTTCTAGAACTAAAAACATATAAAGATTTGCTGGCGTAACGGCGTTAGTGAAATGATCTGAATGAAATAAGTTATAAATAAAAAAATATGCTTTCCAATGTATGCTAATGTTGTACCTAATGCGATCAAATATAGTAACAAAATTACATACTGCAATCAAACCAGTGGCTTTAGAGGCAGCACGACGCCTAAAATAGCCAAAGGCCCTGGGTTAATTCCTCTAATTGATGGCGTGACTTCCAGTTTATACTGGGCAAACTACTTAATCAAGAAGCTTCGGGATCTCGCTGTGGTGGGTTTTCTCGCTAAAATCGAAAGGAGTGTGATGGAGTCAGGAGTTTCTCATAACAAATCTTCGGATATTTAGAAGGGATGGTTCAAGGATTTCATAGATTTTGTTATAAATTCTACCGACCCCTTCCGGGGTTTGAGAGCACATTCAAGAAATGCAGAAACAATATGTATGAAATATATCAAGATGATGTACAAAGACAACATTCATAGATTCAAATGCCTTACACTACTTAAAAAGAAAAAGTAAAGGACTTATAGTGCATTTGCGTCTACATGAAATTTAACAAACTAGTTACAAAAGATTATAATTCTTATTTAATGGCCCAAACCTACTAGATAAATACATAAAATCAAACATCATAAACTTCTAAAACATTATTAAATACTCTGATTATACCACATAATTCTTCTAATAGTTCACCAACAAATCCTTGAAGACACACACATTGATTTTTCACGTCGTTCACGCTGAAGGGGAACGCTAAGATTAACCAAGTGCTGTTAAAAAATGCTCGTGGTGTGGTTATGGCATCAGCTATGTGCAAAATGCCAAAGATAACATCAGTGGCCTTTCCGCTTCGACGATCATCGACACAACAAACGGTGATTCGGCATAAATGCAGGTTGCCTTTTCAGTTGCAGCTTCCTTGCATCCTGTGGTAGAATCTCTCTCTCTCTCTCTCTCTCTCTCTCTCTCTCTCTCTCTCTCTAATATATATATTATATATATACATATGTGTGTGTGTGGTGTGTGTATGAGAGAGATATATGTGTGTGTGTGTGTGTGGAGAGAGAGAGAGAGAGAGAGAGAGAGAGAGAGAGAGAGAGAGAGAGAGTGTGTGTGTGTGTGTGTGTGTGTGTGTGTGTGTGTGTGTGTGTGTGTGTGTGAGAGAGAGAGAGACAGTGTGTGTGTGTGTGTGTGTGAGAGAGAGAGACAGTGTGTGTGTGTGTGTGTGTGTGAGAGAGAGAGTGAGAGAGAGAGAGAGAGAGTGTGTGTGTGTGTGTGTGTGAGAGAGAGAGTGTGTGTGTGTGTGTGTGTGTGTGTGTGTGTGTGTGTGTATATATATATAGATGAAATATATAGATGAAAATATAGCATTAATTCATTTTTAAACATAACACCATCAGACTATTAATAATCAATCCTTGCAACATAAACAACATTAATCAACAAGTTTTTGCAACTACACATACCCTAATCAATATAAAAACTATACAAAAGATATACATTATAGTATTAAATCACTTTTAAACATTTCACCATCAGACAATAATCAATCCTCGCAACATCCGTAACAACAATAATCAACAAAGTTTTTACAACCACATATAATCAGTCCCAGAACCACACAAGACATCTTTCCCCATAACTGCTCCTGACTGTGGCTATGAACAGCCTTAACAAGAAAGATGTCAGCCCCTGAGATAAACCAGATTTAATTCAATACATACCACCATTCCCTAAACGAGCAGGTTCTTAAAGGGTACGAAACGCTCGCCATTTCTCCCTTCACAAGAAGGATTAGCAAGAGATCACAACTGAAATTGAGTCGGTAACTTATCGTGCCAAGAGTTCAATTAGGCTTAGAAATAATAGCCCAAGTCGACACGCCAGGAGAGAAAAAGGAAAAAGGAAAGATCAGCTCGGCATTGAACAGCTCGCTCGCTCTCTCTCTCTCTCTCTCTCTCTCTCTCTCTCTCTCTCTCTCTCTCTCTCTTCTCTGGTTAAGGTGAAAAATATGTAAAAATTACTTAAGGAATCTTAATTCTCTCACTAAATTTATTATTGAAAAAATTGCTTTTAATATCCAGAGCCTATTAAAACCATTCTCTCAATCACACGAACAACTCAGAACCTTAACAGGCAATCCAACATAATCACTTTATTCTTAAAAGTCTTTTAAAACTATCCAAGAATATACAAATATGTTCGAAAACGACTAAATATTTTGTGTAGGTTTTCTATAAATTACTCCACTAGGAAAAGAACTGACGTAAATAAATGAAACATATTTACTGTGCTGCGGTTCAATTTTTATAGAATAGAATAGAATATAGAATTTAGGCCAAAGGCCGAAAGTTAGGACCTATGAGGTGGTCCAGCGTTGAAAGGGTAATTGTTAGAGAGGGCGGAAAGTCAGATGGAAGAAAGAGAATATGAACGGAGGTACAGTCAAAGAAATGAAAGGGGTTGCAGCTAGGGACCGAAGGGACGCTGCAAAGACCCTTAAAGTAATGCCTGCAGTGCATCACATGGGGTGCACTGACGGCGCCAACCCCCTACCCGGGCCTAATGTTTATACATGCGTCT
>NC_089769.1:13067083-13094583 GCF_040412425.1 Macrobrachium rosenbergii | reverse complement strand
TCGGAATACTGGAACTGGGAGGAATATAATAATCTTATTTTTATGTTTGTTTTTGCTTTAAGAACATTGTTTTTAGTTTAAGAACAATTTTTGCTTTTGTTTTAAAAACATTGTTTTTTCTTTAAAAACGTTGTTTGTTTTTAGTTTAAAAACATTGTTTGTTTTTGCTTTAAAAACATTGTTTGTTTTTGCTTTAAAAAATATTTTGTTTTTGCTTTAAAAACATTGTTTGTTTTTTACTTTAAAAACATTGTTCGTTTTTACTTTGAAAACATTGTTCGTTTTTACTCTAAAAACATTGTTCGTTCTTACTTTAAAAACATTGTTCGTTTTTACTTTAAAAACACAGTTCGTTTTTGCATTAAAAACATTGTTCAATTTTTATTTTGGAAACATGGTTGTTTTTGCTTTGAAAACATTGTTTGTTTTCGTTTTAATAACACTTTTTGCTTTAAAAAAGTTTGTTTTTGCTTTAAAAACACTATGTTTTTTTTCTTTAAAAACACTGACAAAAGAAAAATATAATTTTTAACCGAACATAAGTGTAAATTGTTCAGGTTTCTAAAACAGACTTTTTTAAACACGTTCACCTTTTGCCAATGGCTTTGTTCGTACCTCGGAATCTTCCCCTATTCCATCTTCATTCGTTTTTCGTTAATTGGTAACACTGTAAAGAGCAATTCATAAATCCTTTTGAAGCAGAAAACTATCAACGAAGGAATATTCTGTTCTTTTATATTTCATTTTAACAGATACAGTTGGTACTCATACACTTACCAGGTAGTTTGAGGGTTTTCTCTTTAATTTTGTGTACCGTAACATTTCTAATTCCAATATTGTGATGGGACTTCTAAATACTGTAATTATAACGACAGAAGACTAACTTATCCCATACTGTACATTAACTATTATATCAAATAATTTCCATCTTCTGATTAATAATAATAATAATAATAATAATAATAATAATAATATGATAATATTCTGTGTTAAAAATCGGAGACCAAGAAATGTTACAAATAATCACATTTTGTAGATTACATCTACAATTAGGTAAAGAAACAATACATTGGTAACGTGACACAAGTGTTCTCTCTCTCTCTCTCTCTCTCTCTCTCTCTCTCTCTCTCTCTCTCTCTCTCTCTCTCTCTCTCTCTCTATATATATATATATATATATATATATATATATATATATATATATATATATATATATATATATATATATATGTGTGTGTGTGTGTGTGTGTGTGTGACTGTAAAAATAAGTGAATGCCCAGCATGAGTTCAATATGAATATACGGAAGGGTGACAAAGTCGCAAAGACCTTCCGGTGGATGATCTGCAAAGAGAAATAACCCACAAGTGGTACGACCATTAAAAAAAAAAAAAAAAAAAAACTAGCTGAAGCTGGAAAACGAAAAAGAAAAATGTACTCTGGGACTATGACGTAAGGTCTGACTATGTGGTAGAGACTCGAAAACCAGACTTAACACTGGAAAATAAAGAAACCCAGATAGTATCTCTCAGATGTAACCATACAGTGGGACACAAGTCTAGAACAAAAGCAGAGGAAAAGACGGGTAAGTACCAAGATCTAAAGATGGAAATCAGGAAACTATATACAAACTGAAGTCAATGTTGTATCCTTCATCAAGGGAGCACGGACTAAGAGAAATCTTACTGGACTTCATTTGGAACCTAAAAAAGATCTACACAAAGATGGAATTTCCAGAAACTATGTCCTACAAGACTAAAGTTAATTTGGAGTGTTTTGAAATCCTTGAAAAAAAATCAAGGGAAAGGGAGGGGGTTGCAAATCTAAAGAGGAAAGCCTGAACCCAGACGGAGATATCAATTTAGCAAACTGGGAATAATATAATTACATTAATAATCATAATTAACGATAATGCATCATTGCCCCATTAGCAATAGTCCACATAATATATATATATATATATATATATAGCAAGGAAATTTGGAGTGTATTTTTGTAACATCCAATCCGTTGATTACATATATAATCCCGGGATGTCTGCACGGATAAAAATAGCCTCTCTGATCAGGGAACCCGCCGGCTGGGGAGAGGTTGCTATCCGTGTAGAAATTATATATGTAATCAAAGAGGAAGGTTTGCTTAAAAAGCAAATGGATGTTACAGAAAATACAGACAAAAACAAAGATACAACCTTCTAAAAAACATAACAAACATCTCACACGTCTCGAAATACCCGCGCAATAATTCTCGCTGCTGGGAATAATCATAATTAATGAAACATGCATCATTGTCGATCGAGACCCATCTACCCCAAAGCCAAATCAAAAGTCCTTCGGGAAGGCATCGTGCTTACCCCATACAAAAATGGGAATAAAAGCACGTTAAAAGAAAAAAAGAAGAAGATATATATATATATATATATATATATATATATATATATATATATATATATATATATATAGAGAGAGAGAGAGAGAGAGAGAGAGAGAGAGAGAGAATCATCACAAACTGAGAGAGAGACCAGAATCATATTCAAATATATTCAAATAAGTGGAAAACCACCAACAGTGTATAAATCAAAGACTAAGCACTTTCCATGTCTTGCATGCGCATCAGGGTACGATGACGTAAACGAAATACACGAAAGTGCTTGGTAAACAGTCTTTGATTTTTTTACATATATATATATATATATATATATATATATATATATATATATATATTATATATATATATATATATATATATATATTTGTATGTATATTCTTTGTGCATATACTACTGTGAAAATTTAATCCATTGTGATTACGTTTGAATGCCATGTATGAATTATCATATTATCATTAATAACAATTACACAGCCTCTCCCATCATCAAAAAGATAATAAAAAAATTAATAACTGGCTTAAATGCAAATCACATCAAATCCTACCAAACTTGCAAAAATGACAGACAAGTAAAAACGAAAACCGTAAAAAGAAAGAAATTCGAATGAAATTAAAAAGCAGAAAATAACCATTCTTAATTAAACAGCTAGAGCTTTGGCTAACGAGATAAAAACCGTAATTTACTTACTGAAATATTGCAGGCAAAAACAACCAATATTAATTTTCTATTTCCAAAATCAACCTTTACCTAATTATCAAAACGTTAATACAAATAAAGCTATGAATCAATTTGTTAACATCACGATGATAAAACGGAAAAAGATTCAGCAAATACATTTATCAACTACCCGTCACTTTATCAAACCATCGCTTGATGACGAAAAGCACTTTAGACCTGCAAGTGATTGGTACTGCATGAGGAATGAGTACCAGCGCATGGCAATGAGCGGCATGTAGCTGCTATTGCTTGGGATTGCAGGGGAATGCCATGCATGCCAATGCAAATGTACAACCGTTAACGGGACGGGATGCTAGTTGTTGGCCCTCCCTCCTCAGGCTTTGAAAGAGATACGACAAGTCAAGGAAAATTTGATCTCTCTCTCTCTCTCTCTCAAGAACGAACAATTATGTATAAAATCAACAATGAAATTTACGTAATACCCAGTTTTAACGGAATATGAATAAAGTATTTGACTTTGAATACTCTCTCTCTCTCTCTCTCTCTCTCTCTCTCTACAACGAACAATTATGAATAAATTTAACAGTGAAATTGATGTTATAATACCCAGTTTTAATGAAATGAAATTTTTGACACTCTCTCTCTCTCTCTCTCTCTCTCTCTCTCTCTCTCTCTCTCTCTCTCTCTCTCTCTCTCTCTCTCTCGAACAATTATAAATTTGACAATGAAATTATATAATAATTTTTTATTGGAATAGTGTTTAACTCTCTCTCTCTCTCACACACACAACATTAAGCCATCAGTATGAAAAGAATAACAAGCAAAAGCTTTCACTTCGTACTGATACTTAACAAACCGCTAATGTCATCAAGACATTTCTATAATAGACTTTTGTCATATTTGTTCACGTCAATTTCAACCGACCAATTTTCATTAAGTTCGCTTGATCTTAAGGATTTTCTCAATCTTCGTTCGCTTTCCATCCTTTTTTAATCATTTAATCAATCTTCGACTGGTTTGCATTTTCAGTTTACCGTTTTTTTTTTCGTTCGTTTTTAGTTTTCTGTACAAGAAAATTACTGTGCTGGCTTTGTCTGTCCGTCCGCACTTTTTCTTTCCACACTTTTTCCGTCCGCACTTTATTCTGTCCGCACTTTTTTCTGTCCGCAACTTTCTCTGTCCGCACCTTTATCTGTCCGCCCTCAGATCTTAAAAACTACTGAGGCTAGAGGGCTGCAACTTGGTATGTTGATCATCCACCCTCCAATCATCAAACACACCAAATTCCAGCCCTCTAGCCTCAGTAGTTTTTATTTTATTTAAGGTTATGGTTAGCCATAATCGTGCGTCTGGCAACGATATAAGCCAGGCCACCACTAGGAAGTGGTTAGTTTCATAGGTGGCAGCTCAAGCAGCATTGTACCGAGACTACCAAACGATAGATCTATTTTCGGTGGTCTTATTTGTACGATGTACAAAAAACTTGACTGCGCCGAAGAAACCTGGGCGCATTTTTTACTTGTTTATATTTGTCTCCCATATCATCGAGTTTCGTTCACTTAGCGCCTCTGAAATTTTCTTATCCATACATTAATATCCTAAACTCTCCGTTCGCTTTGAAATCTTCTTCTTAACTCCCTTATTTTCACAAGGTGTGCATTACCTTAAATTTAACTATTTTCGTATATCTTCGTCCATTTTCGAGACCTCGTCTATTTCCTCAACTTCGCCAACGGACACAATAAATCTGACCCCATCTTCATCATCTCGTCGGACGATGACATCACCGAATCTGGGAGCAGCCTCCTGCCCGCATCCCCTTTTTAGGGATGCAGAGGAGGGAGGGAGGAGGGAGGGAGGGAGGGAGGAGGAGGGTGGGAGTGGTGGAGAGACATTGCTAGAGTAAAAGAAGGAATGGGGGGGCGGTGAAAGACGTTTGAACAAACAATTTCGGTCGCTTCATTTTTCTAATCTATGGAATTCTTTGCAATTTTGTGTTTTGGATGCTTGCAATGCTGGTTCCATAAAAACACTATATGCGTAGACTATGAATAATAATAATAATAATAATAATAATAATAATAATAATAATAATAATAATAATAATAATAATAATTGATGAACAGATCGTTTCAGGTATTAAAAGTGTTTAGCAAGACAGGTGGTTACGGCAAGAATTCATGATTATAACAATCACATGCTTGAAGAAAAATTATTACGTTAAATAATCTCATGACACAAATCAGCAACGGCAATATCGCAGTCTTAACCGACATGCAAATACTAATAAATTATTCGATGAAACAGCCTGTGAATATTAATTGCCCTACCAGTCAAATCCATCATCGCTTTTGTCGAGATAATTGAGCACGCGTAACTATTTAATTTTCTATTAAAATCTCCTGGTAATAACTGGTAAAAAACACTAAAAATAATACTGATATTATGGAGAAAAAATTAAAGGAAAAAAAAATTTGAGTGATGCTCACAAATATCAATTTCCCGTTTTAATTTGAGAAAAACCGTTTGCCAAACATCCCAAGCCCAGCGCCCAGGGGCACGCGAGACCGTTAGTACCAACAGCAGTGCGTCTGCCCAGCATGCCTTCACCCACATAGAGCAGTTAATTACTTAATTAATATTGTATGTCAGTTTCTATTACTGAGACTAATGACGATGGCAAGAAATTAATTACTGTTAATTAACCAGATAGCAGTGAATAAAGCAACAATACTAACGAAAACAGTCTTAATAAAAAATAACATCATTCACAATAAGATGTGTAAATTTTCACAAGAACACATTTTCAAATAAAAAAAAAACCTTAGTCTTTTAGATCTTTTACCGCTAATGGATCATATTTTTGTTGTAAGTTCTCGTATGATTGAATGCAAAATTCTGATGTTTTATATTTCGTAGGCCAAAACTGAAACCACTCGAGTAAAAAAAAAATGCAAAGCCTTCAATATCCCTTCACACCTGTACACATAAAACACACAAATAAAAAACGAATAGGAAAATTAACAAAACAAACAAAAACGTACACATAAACAAATAAAAAATGAATGGGAAAATTAACAATACCAACAAAAGCATAAGTAAAATTTGAAAACTGACACGAAACGAGCACTGAGCAGAGAGCACAAATCAGCCTGGAATACCTATAATGAATAAATGAACCAATAGCAATGCAGAATGGCCATCTCAATTAAATTTTGCTACTGACCCATCGGACCAGTTTGTCGGTTTTCAATTTTCTAAAAATGAAACAGCGAGTAAAAGTAAGGGCGAGCTGGTTCTTCTGATAATAAATCGCAGAAGCCTCATCGAACTCCACCAAGTATGTCATTAGGCGGTGGTCACCTCTTTTCGTTTTTCCACCCACGTTCGTTGTGGTCCGTTCAACCGTTCTCCAGGTATGTCAACGAACATGGACGGAGGTCGGTGACTTGCAACTTCGCTGGCGGATGTAATTAAAACCAAATTCATGAACGTGTGCGAACCCTCTGCAATAAAACTGTGAACCTGTTCATAGAATTACTGGTCCTGAAAGGACGCCAACCTGAATGCCGTCACTCGGTCTGTCTTGGCTCACAACAAACAAGTCTCGCTTTTCTTTATAATATTTCAACTGCAAGGTTCAACAATTGAGTTTTCCTTACACGAATGGAACTAAACAACATGCATTTCTCCGTAACTAACACGGTTCAAATATCAATGGTATAAATCGAGGACGAAAAGTGAAGCCTGAGTTTTTAGTTTTCTGTAAAGGAAAACTATTGTGCCGGCTTTGTCTGTCCGTCCGCACTTTATTCTATCCGCACTTATTCTGTCCGCCCTCAGATCCTAAAAATTACTGAGGCTAGAGGGCTGCAAATTGGTTTGTTGATCATCCACCCTCCAATCATCAAACATACCCAATTGCAGCCCTCTAACCTCAGTAGTTTTTATTCTATTTAAGGTTAAAGTTAGCTATAATCGTGCTTCTGACAACGATATAGGATAGGCCACCACCGCGGCTCATACAGCATTATACCGAGACACCGAACGATGGCTCTATTTTCGGTTGCCCTAATTATACGCTGTAGCAGCTGTATCGAAAACCAGATTGCGCCGAAAAAACTTCGGGGCATTTTTTAACTTATTTCGTTGTGTTACACAGGGCCTTGATAAGACGGCTTTCAGCGAAATGTTATATTGCAACTGGAGATGACCTAGAGATATGAAATACACTGGGACTACAGAAATACATTGATGAAATGTTTTATATCATAACATTGATGAAATGTTTTATATCATGACCTGAGATGAATTGGAGAGATGTAATACACTGGGCATAGAGAAATTAACTTAGAAGTGTTATATCTCACCCAGAGATGAGTTACACGGATGTGGTACATTAGGCCTACAGAAGACAACTTGCAGAGATCTGTTACATTACGCAGATAGATGATTTGAAGGGATGCGATATATTAGTCTTACAGAGAGAGAGAGAGAGAGAGGAGGGGAGACGTCCACCACATGAAATTAGTTCAGACCTACAACTGGCCATTTAAATTTATGGTATCAACTTCTGACTTGGGAAACAGAGAGAGAGAGAGAGAGAGAGAGAGAGAGAGAGAGAGAGAGAGAGAGAGAGAGGAGGGGTCCACCTCATGAACTGAGTTCAGACCTCCAACTGTCCACTGAAATTCATGGTATCAAATTCCGACTTGGGAAATCGATTTGACGTTCCAAATAACGAGCTAACTTATGACGTTTTACAATCGTGATTTCAAGTGGTAGAGATATTCGCTACTTTATAATATTATTAAATGCCATTATTAAAAGCACTAAAATGCTAGAAGTAACAATGCCGAAACAAGAAAAACCTCACTCGTACTATGATAGCGTAGGTGTCGATACCGAGCATTCAATCCCATGTCTCGGGTTACAACGGACTTCAAGGGCAAAGAGCATCTCCAAATCTGACTGGTGGGATGGTGGGCATCGAACTGCGCCTTTTATTTCGTGAAGGTAAAATACAGTCATCTTGCCTATGTTGGAAGGTATTCAAGGTTTTAAATCTGCACGATAAGGAAGGCCTAACAAAATATTGACTTCTAATACATTCAAGTTACTGAGCTTTTGCCCTGTCTAATTTTATTTCAATGCCTCCGTTGGGACATCATATTAGTAAGCTATAATCTATATAACTGCTTTATTCCCAATCGGAACGTGTCCCAAAACTACTCCTTGAGGAACACCAAAACTTAGTATTGAACTTTCTCAAAACCAAAACTACTTTCTCAAACCCCTTGAGTATTGAACACTCAAAAAAACTTAGTATTGAACTTTCTCAAAACCCCAAGACTGAGTATTGAACTTTCTCAAAACCCCAAGACTGAGTATTGAACTTTCTCAAAACCCCAAGACTGAGCATTGAACTTTCTCAAAACCCAAGCATCCGGTTTTAATAATTTACTTGCATTTTTATCTACTTATTTATTGTCAATTTTTTCATTTTTAATAAGTGATCTTTTCTTTCTGTATTTCCAATTACCTTCTGTTGCTTCTTTCTAATGAACACCATGTTCTCTGGAAGCTTGAATTTCGAGACAATGGCCCCTGTGGGCTTCCATATAAATAGGGTTCATCATCTGAATAATAATAATAATAATAATAATAATAATAATAATAATAATAATAATAATAATAATAATAATAATAATAATAATAACAGGGAAATAGATGTCCTCACTCCACCATTTTCTCAACAAATAAGCCTTTTATAAATTTAAATCAGAATTTCATAACAGGGTGAGGAAATCACCACTCATTTTCACTGGTACAAGTCGACACTTACGTTCACTCGTACATGTAAAAATAATTGTCAATTTCCGGACCCTATTCCGAAATTCTGATTTAAATCTTTATACGAATACCCAGCTGAGAAACAGCAGGCCCCCCTGCATAAAAAGTCCTGCGACATATGACTCTCGTATATCTGCTAAGCACTGTTCGATTACTGCTTCAATGACGGTCTCAAAATAATTTTATGGGATGCTAACGACAGTCATGGGTCAGGTGGTGGCTCTGGTGTCCACCAGGCGATGGCATGTTTGAAAGATTTTTGCACTGTCATTGTATGTTAAGGAGTTGCATCACGGGAGAGAGAGAGAGAGAGAGAGAGAGAGAGAGAGAGAGAGAGAGAGAGAGAGAGAGAGAATTCACTGTAAAACGGCCCAAACGTACAATTCACAAGAGTGAAAAAGAGAAACTGAGCATCTGTAACATCCCGAACGTACACTTCAACGGAGGGAGAGAGAGAGAGAGAGAGAGAGAGAGACTAATTCATTGTAATACGGCTCAAACGTACAATTCACGAGAGAGTGAAAGAGACAAACTGAGTCATTGTAACATCCCAGAGTATACTTCAGGGGAGAGAGAGAGAGAGAGAGAGAGAGAGAGAGAGAGAGAGAGAGAGAGAGAGAGAGAGAGAGAGAGAGAGGAACTAATTCATTTCAAAACAGCCAAGCCTAAACGTACATTTTATGAGAGAGAGAGAGAGAGAGAGAGAGAGAGAGAGAGAGAGAGAGAGAGAGAGAGAGAGAGAAACTAACTCACTGTATTACAGCCCAAACGTACACTTCTCCCACACAAAAAAAGAGGAAAATAAAAAACCTTGTAATTCCGCTTTCGCATCCCACCTGATCACACCTACTTGAACAATGCACACCCAGGCCACGCAGACTACCCAGGGAAAATTCCAGCCAATTTCATTGTTCTCCATTCGGGGTAATGCTCGGCCATTCAGCCCATCCGGCGGCCAGCGTTCATTAATGGAAATTATAGCGCCTATCACGCTTGAATTGCTCTGTTATAACAAAAAAAAAAAAAACACACACATACACACTTTAGGTCTAGTGTATGAAGAACAGACGACAGGTATCGTGTGTGAAAGAAAACTTTATCGTGTGTGAAAGAAAACTTTATGTCTATATGTACGCTTGAATTGCTCTGCTATAAAAAAAATAATAAACATACTTCAGGTCTCGTGTATGAAAAACACACAACAGGTATCATTTGTGTAAAAAAAAATTCACATTACTATGTAAACACAAGCATGTCAAAACTTAGTGATCACAGTTTTTCAGTAACTAGAAAATGAAAGCACTGAAGGCTATATTACGTATTAAAATCGTATGCTCTACCATTATATACACACACACAAATACACAAACTAACCAAACTGGCGATGCCCGGGAAAACTCTGAATTACAGCCGATAAACTCTCTCTCTCTCTCTTTCCTGTTAAGATAGTTGCTTCAATTATATTGCCTAGCGTTTCTCACATTTTGTATTTCACCCCTCCTCACCCCGACTTCCTAACGGGGCTGAACTTGGGCTTAAAAGGCATTGGGAGTGTCACTATTCATCTCACCTACCTCAAAACTATGGATTAGACACTAATATCTGTCGTTTTCAGCCATTTTTACATGTCACCCCTTCCAACCCCATCTCACCCCCCACTTCCTATCGGGGCTCAACTTGGACTTAAAGGGCATTGGGAGTGTCACTATTCATTTCAGCGAACTTGAAAACTATGGATTAGACGTTAATATCTGTCGTTTTCGGTTATCTTTAAATGTCACCCCCTTCCCACACCCGCCCTTTGTGCCAGTGATGTCTTACCCCCACAGTGTTCTTTTCGAGATAGTAAGTCATATGTATAACAAGTTTGGTTGAAACTGCTCAATGCGTTTCAAAGTGTAAGTGGAACATACACACACACATACCTCAGATGGCAGGAAATTGAGAAATGATACCACAAGGGAAATTACAGACGTGATAATAGTGAAAGGAAGACGAGTGGAGATTTGTGGAAGGCAAAGCAATGGAAAGATAAGAGGGACAGAATTTTAGAAGCTCTCTCTCTCTCTCTCTCTCTCTCTCTCTCTCTCTCTCTCTCTCTCTCTCTCTCTCTCTCTATATATATATATATATATATATATATATATATATATATATATATATATATATATATATATATATATATATATTTAATAACTTGACCTCATTTAAACTGGAAGGTATCTAGCCTGAGACATTTATTAATGCACAGAACAATTGTATAAGTGATAAAGTTTACATATATATATATATATATATATATATATATATATATATATATATATATATATATATATATATATATACACTGTACATATATATAAATAATATACGTTATATATATACAAACATACATACATATATGAAATCCAGAACTAACATCGCAATCAGAAAACACAGCAAAATCATACTGCCATACTTTCACACTCATAACTGTCACTCTCCCCATCATCATCATCTCCATCAACATCCCAGGAGAAGAGACAATCCCCGTCAGCCAGCCTCCTTAAGAAGCAAATATCCTCCGCATTATCATACATTACCCATAACATCAAACGTCCTCATGACTTAATATGAGCATAACACCTTTATTATCTCTCTACAAACATCGCCTGGGAGAATAATGCTAATCCCAAGGAGATGAACACTATCTCTCACATGGCGTGGATGAACACTATCTCTCACATGGCGTGGATGCTAAGTCTCTTTGTGTACGTGGAGAGAGAGAGAGAGAGAGAGAGAGAGAGAGAGAGAGAGAGAGAGAGAGAGAGAGAGAGAGAGAGACTTTTAAAAATAAGAGAGAAAAGGCATACGGTTTTGAATAAGGAAACAATTTTTGTCTAAAATATGCAATATATTACGGCATCATGACATTAAAAATTCATTCATTCGCTCTCTCTGAAACCTTGCTTAAAACAACGAAGTCTGAATTCATAACCCTCGTTATTTTGTGCTTTTAATAAACGAAACTTGGAATATTAATGTATTAAATATACAAGAAAAATGTCGATATCGTTTCACCATTTATTACAATGCCGTCATTTGTCACCGGATCTAATGTAAAACTAAATGGGAACATTGAACAATAAGATCATGCAACAGAATTTAAGAGTTTTCGACTTACGTGAGGCCAAAGGCTTTTCGATTGTCATCAATAGGTTCCACGTTTCTTTTCGTTGTTTCGCAAGGCGCGCTCTTTGGGTTGCAGTTGTAATGTACAATTGCTTTCCACCGAATACAGGGAAAAGATGTACAGGCAAAAACCAAAGGAAATAAGTCGAGAGTGGGTTATAAGGATTTGGGAACAAATGAGGGATCGAGTTCCAATATAGTTATTAAATTCTAGGTATAATGATGCACATTAAATCTGAATCAAATCCTATCACAGCAGTTGCGTGCTTCTCATAGGCTTCCAGTCATGGAATCGAATCCGCATGTCTGACCAACAGACCAAACAAGACTAATCTTAGATTAAGAATATGGAATTTAGGCCAAAGGCAAAGCGCTGGGACCTATGGGGTCATTCAGTGCTGAAACGGAAACTGGCAGCAGAAAGGTTTGAAAGGTGTAACAGGAGGAAAACCTCGCAGTTGAACTATGAATCAACTGTTAGCAGAGGGTGGAAAGTAAGAGGGAAGAAAGAGAATATGAACGGAGGTACAGTGAAAAGAATGAAAGGAGTTGCACCTAGGGGCTGAAGGGACGCTGCAAAGGACCTAAAGTAATGCCTACAGTGCACCGAATGAGGTTCACTGACAACACTAACCCCCATGCGGGGTAACCTTAGCTTAGATTAAGAGTAACCTGGTTATTTTTTAATGCCTAGGTCGACTGGATGACCAACTTACTACCTTTGCCTAGCCTAGGCTTACAGGAAACAGTTGTTTAGCCTAGGCTTACAGGAAACAGTTGTTTAGCCTAGGCTTACAGGAAACAGTTCTTTAGCCTAGGCTTACAGGAAACAGTTCTTTAGCCTAGGCTTACAGGAAACAGTTCTTTAGCCTAGGCTTACAGGAAACAGTTGTTTAGCCTAGGCTTACAGGAAACAGGAAAAAGTAACAGGGAGAGGATTCCAATGATAGGCGCTTAGAGAGGAAAACCAATCACCAAACAGTGCAAAACGATGTTCATCTACAATTAAGAAAGCGGTTAAAAGTGAAAATTTTTTCCCAGACGTACACACTATAAATGGGCTCTAAAAGAAGAAATGCATTATTATTATTATTATTATTATTATTATTATTATTATTATTATTATTATTATTATTATTAACATCCCTAGAAATGACAACACATTCATAAGTGACAAGCTAAGAACGTCATTAACGTGCCAATTTGTGAGGAATGCAAAAATATATAGATATGCACACAAAATACAAGGATAAACAAGTCATTCAAATATAAATGTATACGGTAAATGCGTAAATATTTGTTGACAGAAGCAAGGTTAATGCAGTTGTGCAAGGCACTTCACAGTAGTATTACAACCATTCTTAATTCTAAAAGTATCAACGCCCACAACAGACTGTTTTACATAACAAAAGGAGTAAAATAACCGTGGCACCACGCTGTTACATCGGCGCACTTTAACAAAGAGTGGTTCTTGGCATTTTGCTAAACAATTCGCACATATTAGCTACAGTATTGCCTGTACTAAAGATGTCTATTGAAAATCTCTCGCAAAATGAGTCTGTCGGAATGACAGGAATTCGTCTGTAATTAATGCAACCGCTTATCAAGTAAAAATTACCTGAGAGAGGAGAGACGATAGGAGACAATACCTAAGATAAAACATCATCTACCTATCTATAATGATAAAATCCGTGTGGATCTTTCTTGTTTGTCGGTCCCCCGCCGCCGGGGGGGGGTAGGTAGGGGATCGGGAGGATAGGGGAGACATGACACATCCACCCTTCTCCTGCACACCTGTTTGTCCCCCCTGGTAGGGGTTGATAGGGGGATCGGGAGGGTAGGAGAGACATGACGGGCAGCGCCGGGTTCCAACGCAGCGTCGCGCGCGCGCCATCAAACTAGTAAAAAATAAATGGAATCCCCTCTGGATTTCACCAACCTTAATTTCTACATCGCCCAGGATCTTTTTCACGTCCCTTAAACGAAAAGCAACCGCCGTGGGAAGCGGTTAAGGATGCCGATATCAGGAGGAGACTCGAGGAAGTCATGAAAAAAATTCAGTTAAATTTTCTCTGGACCTTTTCTTCCCAAAGATCGTATCTGATGAATGTCGAAAGCAAACACTTTTTTTTAAAGCAACTGACTGTTTGAACTATTAACTCTAACAATGCTAACAAGAGATAACAAACAATTCGGCCACTGGCAAACTTGAACACACAAAGGAGTACAATAGCTCGCTCAAGGATCTCACCGACAGAGAGAGAGAGAGAGAGAGAGAGAGAGAGAGAGAGAGAGAGAGAGAGAGAGAGAGAGAGAGAGAAACTCGACCCTTATATCATAAAATCTACAATTTTGCATTATATGTGACCTAATCATTACTGTCTGTCGCCGTAATTCTGACATAATTCTTCAGATCTTATATAAATTCTCTAAGCGTCTTGAAAGAACTAGATAACTAAATTAGGTACCCTATGCAGGCTAACCTATTATTAATATCATGATTTATGAGCGTAGTAGACTCTGAGAATGAGCCATAGGATAAGTTAGTTTCCACAGAAAAGAATACAATGTGAATAACAGACGAAAGAAAAAAATTATAATTTATATAATTATGTATATACAGTATACATATATATATATATATATATATATATATATATATATATATATATATATATATATATATATATATTATGGAAATACTGAACACATGAGCATGCGTTTAACAGAAATTAATCTGACTATATATATATATATATATATATATATATATATATATATATATATATATATATATATATATATATATATATGTGTGTGTGTGTGTGTGTGTGTGTGTGTGTGTGTGTGTACGTACGTATGTATGTATGTATGTATATGTATAATATATATAGATATATATGACGACAGAAACAAATACCAAATACACAGAAATTAAAAATAAAAAATTTTCCTAACCCAACGCAGGTAAAGATATTTTCTGTTAAAGTTAGGCACCGAATCGGTAGCACGGCGCGGCGGCTCGCAACAGAGGGGGTAACCCTTAATGAAAACATCTGTTTGTAATTGTATGCACGCGTTCATTCCGACATCTTTACTCATATGCAAATTAACCTTAATTTGGCACGCTTCTCGGAGACATCGTTTCTTGACATGTACAGTTGCGCTGCAGTTGTACCTGCATATACACCTGTTCCAATCTACGCTTATTGATGCTGATTTGCGCTTGTCAACATTTGCCCCCTTGATTTCAGTAGGTCGCCCGGAACTTTCCTTGTGTCTTGGGATAAATGTGTCAGAATATTTATATATATACAGTATATATATAAAGACAAAATCCACGAAGGAAAGAGAAACAATAGATTTTGTCTTTATTTATAGAGTCATCACGTTCCATATTTTCGTGATTCAGTTATACATACATACATTGTATATATATATATGTGGACACATATATACATAATGTATATATATATACATATATATACATTATGTTGAAAGTAATAGGGCCGATTCTCGCGCGTCAGTTTTCGGTGAGGAATACGCAAACTTCTTTCCTCCATTAATTGTTTTCCAACACGACAAAGGTTTCGCCACAGTGGCATTTTTAAGTGGCTAATGACTTACATACATGTATGTATGCATGCGTGTGTTTGAGAGAAAAATAGACAAGTGTGTCACCCACAACTCCACCTAATTATACGTAGAAAGACAGGAGCACCGAACCAGTAGGAGATCGATCTGCGCACATCATCGAAAGTTCTCATCTTTCCGTGACCTATATATTTTTGGGCTATTTCATATAAAATGAAAGTGCATTTGACAATATAACAATGATGGCGCCTATGATATTCGTGATAAATAGCAGAAGAAGAATTAGTAATAAGTCGAATAACGGACATGGGTCTGGAGTCCCATGAGAGGGAAAACGGTGTCCTCTTCCGTATGATAACTGCATCATTGAGTCACGAAAACGTTACACAACCATTCGCTATATCACGCACGCTGGCATGCGCATAATATTCAATATTAGGCCATTTTCTCACCCCAACAGAAACATGATAAAATAATGCGACGAAGTTTCTTCGGCGCAATCGAGTTTTTTTACAGCGTATGACGTTTTATGAAACCCTCAGCCACGGCCCATGAAACTCTCAGCCGCGCCCCATGAAACTTTCATCCACGGCCCGGTGGTGACATGTGTTGCTGACACCTATAGCGGTGCCAGACGCACGATCATGTCTAACATTAACCTTAAATAAAATAAAAACCACTGAGGCTACAGGGCTGCAATTTGGTATGTCTGATAATTGAAAGGTGGATGATCAACACACCAATTTGCAGCCTCTAGCCTCAGCAGTTTTTAAGATCTGAGGGCTGACAGAAAAAGTGCAGACGGACAGACAAATAGCTATCTCAACAGTTTTCTTTTACTGAAAACTAAAAGGGGGTGGCTACACGGTAAAGATAAAAACCATTAATACATTCATACTCAACTGCTGTAGCTTGGACGATTCCAAATGCAAAAACTTCCACAGCCTAATCCACTTCTTACAACTTCACAGAATACTCACCAGCAGGGTGTCGAACGACTGATACGTTTGTCTTGTTCTACTAAAAATGTGAAGATTGCATCAAGTGGCTGCTTGTGGAAACTGAATATCAAAATCTCCATAGCGTCATTACTCTTAAAATTTAGTATGTCACAAGTTATAAAAACACGAAAGTAAAACAAATTAAATAAAGGCAGATAAAAAAAAAAGAGGTACAATTACCCCTTTGGGAAAATGTGTAAAACCACAGACATATAAGTAAAAGAAGCGAACAACCATAAAAGCACATTAAAGAATACAGACTCCATAAAAGACAGAGCAAAACCCCATTCATAGAAAGAGAGAGAGAGAGATAAAAAAAAAAAAAACAGCATAATGAAGTGTGTAAAAAGCCATAAAACTTTTATGTAAAACATCCCGGCCGGTCAGCGGTGTCGAAAATCTAGGCCAAACTCAACCTCAGGGAGGCAAACGCCCGCAAAACTAGGCTTAAGGCGTAATAATTTCAGTCACGTTACGCCTCTGGCAACAAGGCCTCAACTGTCATTCCCATTTCGTACGGCGCTGGACAACCTACAGTACAGTCCTGCACGCGTACGCTCTACAGTCTACACCCACCAAGACCTTGCTCTACACATACACACACACACACACACACACGCAAGCACAAATACTATGGGAAGGGAGTGGAGTGGAGGGCCAGAAAACATAAGTCTTGAACTGCAGCCTGACTATATATATATATATAATATATACATATATATATAACATATATATTTAAATGTATAAAAGCCAGCTCTATTTCTTTTCGTTTACTGTTCAACATCTTAACAAGGATTGGATTTCCCCTTCTGCAACCCAGCCTGGCAATTAGCTCCATCTTAACCCATCCGAATTAAAATAAGAAAATGGGTCGTCCAAATTCTCGTTTAATTAATATTGTTTATATAACTAATTATATATACCATGGTAGCAAAATATTCCTAAACCTACATCATCACACAAAAGATCTATACCTTACCGCAGGATACTTCCTTAGCGAACCGACTATTTTTCCACGGAGGAACAATAAGCAATTTCCTGTATTAACCACCATTATGTATTATTGGGCAACCAATGAATATATTAAGCCTCGGTGAACTCGAACCAAACTATTATAATTACATGTTTCGCGTCTTGCAATTTTCGATCATTCTCATCACCTACGTCTAACTGAGCTGTGATTTTTGACTTGAATGGAAATCTTCATAAAAAGTAATGCGAATGTTTATGAATCTGTTAATGAATGACAATTAATACATAACGAAAGTCTTAAATGGTAAACCCGTCCGTTTGGAAGCAGTGACCGAAGTCCACCTCTTGAAAAATTAACTTTGGGTGCTGACTTTATCTGGCTGAATTTTGGCACACTGATCCCAACTGTTCACCACTATAGCAAGTGGGTCTGCCCAATTTTATCCATCCTTACAACTCTGGGGTAATTGGTTGTACCAGTATTCAGTTCAAGAAGCCATGAAATGTGTTAAATATCAGCAAATGCTTCAGAAGTGCTTAGATACAAAATCGTATAACTAAAATGATAACGCAAAACAACATTAGGCAGGATAAACTCGACTGCAATAAACATGTCAATATTCGTCCATTAACATTACACCCACCTTAAGTATCGAAGGCAATTGTGATCGAAAATACGCAAAGCAGTTATAAAAGCATAAAAATACCCTCTATAACAAACGCCTGAGATGGAAAGGTTAAACCTTAAAAAACGAACATAAAAAATTAATATCTAACAAAAATATAAAGAAAAAAAATGTAGCGAGAGACGGCGATCCTCCTGCTGAGGGGCAACTTGAGGTAACCATCCATTTCCTGTATTAAATGTCTAGCTTGTCCCGCCCACACGCCCACCCACCCACCCACCCACCCCACCACCCGCCTTACACATCATCCACACTGTGCTTCGCCTGTCGGAAGTTGGACCACGTACATAGATACTGTATATATATATATATATATATATATATATATATATATATATATATATATATATATATATATATATATATATATATATATATATATATATATATATATATATATATATATATATATATATATATACACATTATATAATTATATAAACACTTATACATATATATATATATATATACACACACACACACATACTGCATATATACAGTATATATCGTCAAGGCTCTTGTTATATATTTAAAAGTCCAAAGTTATATCAAACTGCATTATCTATAAAAGTCAAAAACAAAAGCTTTCGAACACCTCCTCGTCAGTGTTCATCGTAAACACTGGGGAAGAACATCGTTCAGGTGTTCGAAAGTCTTTGTTTTCATCTTTCATAAATAATACAATTTCACTGATAAAGCTGTCGTTTTTAGTATACAACAATTTAATCGCGACACTGTGAATGTTTCGGCATTTAGTGGATCATCATCTCGACCAGACAAGGAAATAACGGAATACTATCGATGCATGAGAATCAGTGTACAAAAATTTGGCGTTAACAAAGAAAACAGATTCAGAAGTCATTAGTTAGCCTAAGTAAATGCTGATCTGAAGATTATATATCAGTTGGTAATGTCAGAATAATCGTAAACGTGTGGTAGGCTGAACTACTGTGGATGCAGGCGAATCAATACTCAAAAAATTAGGTTTAAACAACAACAGATTTAGAAATCGTTACTAAGCATAAGTAAACGTATATCTGACCATTATATGCGTTGAGTGATAACGCCAGAATAATTCTATTTGGTAGGTAGGCTAGCATTTAACGTCAATAATTGTACAATACATAACGTCACTGGAGGCCCCAATCACCTACAGGCTACAATATCGATACTAGGATGTAGTTTCACCCGGGAGCTGTTGCCAATGCGCTAATCATGAGTATTTTCAATAAATAAACAAAACCAAAGCGGATTCTACCTCGATATGTTTTTATGGATAATGCCAGGTTACTAATATCCATATTTCATCACATGGATAAACGCAGCTGGCATATATATATATATATTTATTGCCGGTCTGACAATGACGACTACACAAATTATATTGTCATACATATTTATTTCCTCATAAGACAGTTGTTTAACAGGCTTCTTAAATTCATATAGTATAAAAATAAAAAAAAATTGAAAAATACTAAAATCGTTACATTTAACGTTATGGAGCAAAAAGTAAAAACAGTCCCTTACCATTTACTTTTGCAGGTTCTCATTTGAAAACTAATGACAGTCGTCCGAAAGCAAATGACAGTTTTTGGGGAGGAAAAGCCGTCCCAAACTGCCACAAGATGGTGAAAGTTATACGTCAGTCCTTTCTTTCAGCAAGACGTCTACTGCAGACCGGCATACATATATACCCAAAATCAAGCTCACTCACTTCAAGCCAAAGACGTGTTTGTTAAACGCAATGCGTAAGCGGTGATAAATTCCTTTTAGACCTCTGACCCTCGCAGTCGCATCCACTACAAAAAACTAAGCACATGCGCCGAAGTTCTTCGGCGCAATCGAGTTTCTTACAGCGTATAACGCCATATGAAGCTCTCAGCCGCGGCCCATGAAACTTTCACCCACGGCTCGCTGGTGACCTGTGTTCTTGGCACCTACAGCGGTGCCAGACGCACGATCATGGCTAACTTTAACCTTAAATGAAATAAAAACTACTGAGGTTAGAGGGCTGCAATTTGGTTTATTTAATGATTGGAGGGTGGATGACCACCATACCAATTTGCAGCCCTCTAGCCTCAGTATTTTTTAAGATCTGAAGGGGGAAAGAAAAAGTGCGGACGGACAGACAAATAGCCATCTCCTATAGTTTTCTTTTACAGAAAACCAATATTGGATCTCCATCACCCATTAATATTTTTATACGAAATTTTAAATATTTCACGATATTAACATCATAAGTTTTTTTATTTAATATCAGCGGGCGGATGGAGGAGAGACGTACTCGGACAAACCAGTCAATCACTAGATGCCCCTGATAATAAAAAAGTGTTATGGAATTATTTTCTCTAAAATTAGACAGCCCAAATCCTTCTGGGAACAACGGGGAACGATAATATCGGCTTCCTTCGAAACAACTACCATTTATCGTGACAATATGTTAATTTCTTGCACGATGCAAGCTTCGACACACTTTTTTGCCCATAATCAATTAACATACACTCCTACAGGACTGATAAGGTCTGGTATACAAAATCTTGTTTGCTTAAAACTTGTCCAAGTCCTTCTCAGAAATATCCCTTCGATTAGCTGGATTGCTTTGCTGCTTTCGCCTGAGATGTAGCCATGTTGCTAAGAGCTACGTTGAGATGCAATCAGCAAATGAGCAGGTGTAGAAATCATATATATATATCGTGCGTTAAACGCACGGCGTCGAAATTCAGTGATAAATCTTAAACCAAAAAGGCAGTATCGACCCTCATCTCAACATATTCTCTCTCTCTCTCTCTCTCTCTCTCTCTCTCTCTCTCTCTCTCTCTCTCTCTCTCTCTCTCGCTACATCTAAATTAAGAAGAATGGCTGAATACGTAGCGTTTCTCATAAGCAAAACAAATAAACAAACAACAAATCCTAGGAATACACGAATTTTCACACAGAACATTTTCATCAATATAGTCAATCCATTCAAATCATATCAGATACGTAGGCTGTGCGTGAAAGGAAGTACGAATACAAACCTATCACTATGTTCCTCCTTAATAGATTAAATGGAATGGAATAATAGAGTTTAGGCCAAAGGCCAAGCGCTGGGAGCTATGAGGTCATTCCGCGCTGGAAAGGACACTGAGACTAGATAGGCTTGAAAGGAGTAACGGGAGGAAAACCTCGCAGTCGCACTAAAAAATAATTGTTAGGAGAGGGTGGACGGCAAGATAGAAGAAAGAGAATATGAATGGAAGTACAGTAAAAGGAATTAAAGGGGCTGAAGCTAGAGGCCGAAGGGACGCTTGCAAAGAACGTTTAGTGGTAATGCCTAGTGTATCCCGTGAGGAGCACTGATGTCACTAACCCCCTACCGGGAGGAATAGATTAAAGGTGACTTAACAACGGGTTTTCATTTATATTTAACATGATATGAATACGATATTCATTTAGGAATAAACGCATTAACATGCGATTGCGAGGTATATTTTGCATTGGCTACGCATGTTATCGCGACAGCAAGAATAAAGTAGTCTAGGCCTTTGGTTAAGCTAAATTTACAACTTTACCTCCACATCTTACAAATGGATTTTTTTTTTTATTGTTCTGATCAAGCGACCAATAATATCTTATTGATGCGATAAAACCTGATGTGTCATTTGGTTGTAATTAAAAAGATATTAATCAACTTTTATTGCTATCTCCTTAGCTCTGCATTATGAAAAAAATGAATAAACAACATCCAATAATAATGCTAACTAATTAAGAAAAAATTAATAAAATCAAATAATAATTCTAACGATAATAACAACTACATTGCGTATCCTTATATTTTTATGTCTAACTTCTGTGTTTCAGCGATAGTACACGTCAATAAACTACGTTCTTTTTTATTCCACGTCCGGCCTGGGGCCAGCTTCTCTCAACCCAGGTGTTGATAAGTATGAATAATGACGGTACCTTGGTTCAAGCTTCGGATGAGGTAGGCAAACCAATCTAAGGTCAGGATTTGCCGTCTCGACCCTCCCTTAGATTACCGTAATTTTAGACAGTATAATAATAATAATAATAATAATAATAATAATAATAATAATAATAATAATAATAATAGTTGTGTGTTCGAGTAGAAAGCGGAAAAAATATAGCATATTAAAAGAAAAAGAGTATCATGACATACTGTCCTGTTGTAATGCAATCCATAAATGTTAAGAGTCAAATCATTTCACCTATTTATTGCGTACTGTATATGAACCTGATGTCTACAAAAATTGAACTCTCTCGCTTCAGTTTTTAACAACTAAATTTTGAAAATGCATTCTCGCTTACCCCTCAACTGTGTGCAACTGAATATATGCACGACAACCTAAAGGAAAATATGATAATTATATATATATATATATAAAGTACTTGCTATTAGTAAATAAGCAAATAAATTGAACATATATATATATACACGTATAGAATATACTGTACATATATATATATATATATATATATATATATATATATATATATATATATATATATATAATATAATATAATGTACACATATCTATTTAATTTATTGCTTATTTAATAATAGCACGCTAGTAATACCTTAGTTTAACCAGACCACTGAGCTGGTTAACAGCTCTCCTAGGGCTGGCCCGAAGGATTAGATTTATTTTACGTGGCTAAGAACCAATTGGTTACCTGGCAATGGGAACTACAGCTTATTGTGGAATCCGAACCACATTATAACGAGAAATGAATTTCTATCACCAGAAATAAATTCCTCTAATTCTTCACTGGCCGGTTGGAGAATCGAACGCGGGCCCAGCGGAGTGCTAACTGACAACGATACCCACCCGTCCAATGAGGAACTAATATCAAGTACATTATACATTATACATATATATACATTATACATACACACACACACACACATACATATATATATATATATATATATATATATATATATATATATATATATATATATATATATATATATATATATATATATATATATATATATATATATATATATGATTTCATGTAAAAAAAAAAAGAGCTGCTACCACCCGCACGTGAAACAACAACAACAAAAAGTCTGCTACTAAAATTCACAGAAACTCAAATACAGGGCGAAAAACGACACAAAAATTCCCTGCAGTCACGCCAACAGGAAAAGATTAATATGCTTGCAGCGTACTCCGCCATAACTGAAGGTGTGGCGTCAAATATGCTTCTGAATGAATGCTTCCTTTTGCCCTAAATCAGAATTTTTTTTTTTTTTTATTAGGCTGGCCCAGTGCCAGCACAGGCTCTTGCTCGTATGAAAAGCCCGTAAACTGGGACGCCTACGACGAGGGTTGCAATTATTGTCATCATCATTCAGAAGATAAACCTCTATTCAAATGAACAAGACTACAGGGGTCAATGACTTGATTTTAAGGGTTCGAATGTGTATGGTGTTCAATTGAAAGAAGTTACAGATGATAGGAAATACAGAAAGAAGAGATCAGTTATTAGAAAATAAAAATTATAAATAAATACATTATACATAAATTACTAAAACACAAGATGAATAGTTTTAGGATAATGCACTGCGTCAACTTTTCCACAAAACTGCCCATGTGGCGTTCATCAAAACCTAGCAGAAAACGAAACAAGTCTCTTTAATAAAAAAAAAAATTAAGAAAGGATAATATTTGAGTAGGTTAGTAGAGTAAGAAAAAATTATCAAATTGTTACCCGGGGTTACTGAACCCAACTGCTCATATTGCTTTTATTCAGTGAAAAATCACTTGACAACTCCAAGGTCGCCTCTCCAGCAATTCATTCATAACATTTTTCGGATCTTTCCTAGAGTGACCCCTCAAGGGTTTTAACCAGGTATGTATCCACCGTTGCGGCGCGTTTAGTACAAGCCCGTAGGGGATGACCGTAAAAACATAACCAAAAGACTATAAATATTATAAAGATAATGATCCCCAAGAAATATTAGTCCGAGATAACGGCCCCCGAATATCCGTGTATCAATGTATGCCACATTTTTCCCCCCTCTTTATACTCAAACTGTTCAGTGAACACTTTCATAAGAAAACCTGAACTACGCCAGTCTTTCTTGTCTCAACTCCTACCGATACTGTTCTCCTACTAATCCGTATGCCACCTCTGTTACCTTTTGAATCAAAATCCAACCATACGCCTTCCCTAGAATATTAAGCAACGCTGTATACTGGAGGTAACAATAAGCCTGAAGCAGTTTAGCATTTCTGATAGATCATGTCTCTCACTCTAATAGGATGCAGTTATTAAATGGGCTGGGTTAAAGGAAGTGAAGTATTGGGATGACAAAATAGATCTAACACAAAAGAACGGCAGAATGGTCGACATTAGGGAATGAAAATCCGTGTGTTCGAGATATCTCGATATGTAAAAAGAATGACAAAAACATTTTACATATGTATATGTATATGTATATATAAATATATATGTATATATATACCGGTATATCATATATTATATATGTGTGTGTGTGTGTGAGAGAGAGAGAGAGAGAGAGAGAGAGAGAGAGAGAGAGAGAGAGAGAGAGAGAGAGAGAGAGGCTATGACAAAATACTGCAATTTATAATTAAAATACATCAAAAAGGCTGATTACGTGAAAGTTATTTATCTCTAGTGAAGGTAGGTTGCTGGCGTAACATAATTTTCAATTCTTCAGTCGAACAACACACAAGAACTCTTCTCGCTCATCAGTTCCGCAATAAAAAAAAAAAAAAGGAAAAAAGAGCAATACGACGCTCATGACCTTTTCCTGCAACAATATTGCACATTTCACCTCCGTTGCACAAGGCAAATACGACACTGTACACTAAAAGGTTTCGTAGAGTTTTCATGCTTTTTTTTTCAGAATATGAAGTCATAATAATAGTTTTTCATGACAGTTATGGTTTATTCCAATGATGAATTAAACTCGACACGCCTTAACATTTCATAAAATAAAAAGTGTAAATAGTACCTAAGTACCGTCAATACCCTAAAAAACAGGAAGTAGAACAAACCTCACCAGAATGATGCAAGCTTCAGTGAGTCAAAATACAATAAGACAAAATCAGCTCAAATATACCTGCCGAATCGAAAATCACCTGACCGGAGAGAGACCATCACGATATTTCTTAACAGCATCTGAAATTACTTTCTCCAATGCGATCTGGCTGCCGGATATTGTTCGCAATTCTCCCTACTTCGACACAGTTGATGGCATTAACCCCACAAGCTTCAGTTCAATTCGTCCCTAGTTTGACGGACTGGCGTAAGCCATTTTTTCCCCCATTCTGAGAAAATAGGTTTCAAAGATTTTTATATTATTCAGAGCTTCTAATTGGCTCACCTTTTGTGGACATTTGGTTGGAAAATGTGACAACGCAGACAGCTGAGATTTTGATATGATAAAGAGTATCAAAAACGTAAGACACTTTAGCTGGAAAACTCAAAAACTTAAAAAGAAGGGATACGCCATTTCGTCAAAACATGGACGAGTTATCCAACTATTAATGCAATAACATTCTCCCCTTCTGGATGCCAGCAGCCTCTGGGATCTTCATCTCACGAGACATAGTTGCTCAAAAGAAGTTTCCTTCTTACCACCAGTGACTGAGACGATGGAAACCATCGCATCGAGTTTAGATATAATATTTTGCGATCTTCCATCCCTATTTCGAACGAGTAACAAATGCGCCGAAGTTTCTTCGGCTCAATCGAGTATTCTGTACACCTTATAATGCTGTACGAAACTCTCACCAACAGCCCATGAAACTTTCAGCCACAGCCCGGTGGTGGCATGTTTCGTTGACACCTATAGCGGTGCCAGACGCACGATCATGGCTAACTTCAACCTTAAATAAAATAAAAACTACTGAGCCCAGATGGCTGCAATCTGGTATGTTTGATGATTGGAGGGTGGATGATCAACATACCAATTTGCAGCCCTCTAGCCTCAGTAATTTTTAAGTTTTCTTCTACACAAAACTAGAAGGAACTTTCCATTCTGGGCCCCAAGAATGACTGCGCGCATCAGCAACCGCTGTCCAGTTTCCTTTAATGGAAAAACTGTGGAACAGTCTTCCAGGCAGTGACCCTGATGTCCATATGTTCTTTAGTTGAAAAGGATGTTTACCACTCAAAGCAGCATGGCCTTGTTCCCATGTATATATTGACGAACTTGATGAATTATCTTTACACATTTAGTTTTCCTTCACTATTTTCTCTTATTTTATGCAGGTATCATATACACATAGCAATATTTTGGTTTACATGCCATACACATGACAGTATTTAAGTTTACATATGTAAACTCGCTTGCATTTACTAAACGTTCTCGAAATAGTATATAAATATGAGAAAATAGCTATTCGTATTATTAAGTAAATAATGGCTTTGCGCAGTTAAAGAAACATTAAAGAAGATAATTTTTTGAATTGTTGCTAACAAACTGTTATTGGCGCACTGGCGATGAAAAAATTTCTGCATAATTTGTATATACATATGTATATATATATATATATTATACATAAACATATATATATATATATATATATATATATATATATATATATATATATATATATATATATATATATATATATATATGACTTGACCAACTTCGAGAATGGAATTTCTGAGCACTGGATGTTAGAAATGAGCCTGCTTAAGAATAACCTTGTTCCAGCGTGATACGAAGTTTTAAAGCTTCGCAGTTTTTGCCTGATCAGTATTTCCACATGAGAAAAGTACACTGAAAAAAGGTGAAAACTTGTATGTGGGGCACATAATAGAATAATATGTGCTTAGGTAATGACCTACGCATAAGCATTCTATTGAGGAAGATTACTAATGGTTTCTTGGATCGGCTTATGTCATATCAATGTCTGCTCATTTTGAATGATAATACTCGCCCTCTCTCTCTCTCTCTCTCTCTCTCTCTCTCTCTCTCTCTCTCTCTCTCTCTCTCTCTCTCTCTCTCTCTCTCTCTCTCTCAATTATTAACGAAATAACCATCCAATATTCCAAGCAAAGGGAAATTAAGTGGACAAATTTATTGTTGTTTCTGATTAAGCTGCCGTTATGCCAGCACGGGCTCCAGCTCACAGAGCAGCCCGTAAAAGTCCTTCAATGATCTGAAGTGGGAAAA
>NC_089769.1:13037083-13062083 GCF_040412425.1 Macrobrachium rosenbergii | reverse complement strand
AGAGAGAGAGGAACTTCTATTACTAAAAAGTTTAGAACAAAAAATTATCTATTTTTTTTTTTTTAACTGTTTAGGTCAATAAAGCTCCCGGAAAAGGCCTGATGGAGAGGGAGACTGTTGGGTCAAATTAAGAGCTGTACTTTCATCCTTCCTCTGTTGATTTTCCTTTGTTTTCATGGAGAAGAATATTGTGGCTAAATGTACAGTATGTATGTATATGTATGTATGTATATATTAATGAATATGTATTAATGAATAGGTCTGATTATTTAGATAAAATTAATGAAATACTCTCTGACAATACAAAATTTAGGATTTTAAATGTAGATATTGCGAGTCACATTTTGAAATTAGAAGACAAACTAAATAGGTTGCTTAGAGGTCTGAGAGATAAGATTGGGGAAGCTAAATATAACTCTTTATTTGCTTCAGGGTCTAAGCCTGGTTATTTGTACGGTCTGCCTAAGGTACATAAAATAGGAAACCCTTTAAGACCTATTTCTTCCTCAATTGGTACTTTTAGTTATAACCTGTCTAAGTTTTTGGTTCCAGTTTTAAACCCTCTAACTTTAGGTGAATTTAACATATCTAATTCTTCCAAATTTGTTAAAGAATTATGCTCTTTCAATTTTAACCAAGATGTTGTAATGGCTAGTTTCGATGTAACCTCTCTTTTCACCAATATCCCATTAAAAGAAACAACCGACATTATTCTTAATAATATATGTGAAAACCACTTATCAATGTTTGGACTTAATAAAATAGACATGCAAAAATGATTACATTTAGCAACTGCTGATGGTATTTGTACTTTTGACGGTAAATTATATAATCAAATAGATGGGGTAGCTATGGGAAATTCCCTTGGACCTGTATATGCGGATTGCTTCATGGGTTATTGTGAAAGGATTTGGATGTCTGAATGCCCTAGTGCTTTCAAACCTTTGTATTACCGTAGGTATGTAGATGATACTTTCCTCGTGTTTAAGGAATTATCACATGTTGATTTGTTTTTTGAATATTTTAATTCTCGTCACCCTAACATTTCTTTTACTTGTGAGACGGAACAGGATAATAAGTTGTCATTTTTAGATGTACAGGTATACAGAAATAGTGGCAAATTTGAGACCTCTGTTTATAGGAAAAGTACTTTTACTGGCTTGGGATTGAATTACCTCAGTTTTTCGCCAAAGTTGTATAAGATGAACTCAATACGCACTTTGATTAATAGAGCCTACAATGTTTGTTGTGATTTTAGTTTATTTCATCAAGATATGGTTTTCCTCCAGAATTATTTTTCTGAAAACTCATATCCCATTTTTGTATTTTACAAAGTTCTGAAAAATTTTTAAATGAAAAGTTTTGTCCCAGACCGGTGTACAGTACTGCTAGTAAAGATGTAAAAGTACATTAAATTGCCTTACCTTGGTCATAGTAGCTATATGGTCCGAAAAAAAAGTTGCAAGAAATACTTAAGCATTGTTTCCCTCAAATCAGTTTCCGGTTTGTTTTCTGTAATCCTTTACAATAAGATCACTTTTGAGAGAGAAGCCTACTCTGCCTGTGGACCTTAATTCCTGTGTCGTTTACTTGTTCACTTGTTCGCAGTGTGGTCTGCGATACGTGGGATCTAGTTCCCGCTGGTTCAGACACAGAATTTTGGAACACAGAGGTCTTTCTATTAGAACTAGGTTTCCCCTTTCCAAACCACCCTTTTCTGCCATTAGAGAACACAGTTTAGCACAGGACCATCCTTTCACTGACCTGGATTTTCGGGTACTGTCTTTTTGTTCAAATAGACTGGACCTTTTAATTTCAGAGTCGCTGACTATTAAAAAGATGAAGCCGGAATTGAACAACAACTCGTCTGGTATTCAACTAGCTATCGTGTAATTTCATAGTAGGTACTCAATTAGGTCGTTAAATATTTTACTTTGTGAGTGGTAGTTTGTTTACATTTCACTTTAGTTTTATTTTCATATTTTTATGTTTGTGTTTTTAATTTTTCGTTATTTTACCTCTCACCCTTTTAGTTTGTATTTACTTGTTCATTTTATATATTTCGTTAGTATTTTTGCTGAAGATTTATTATGACAATTCATTTTATTGTAATTTTATTGATTCTCATCCTTGTCGGTTTTTTCAGCCTGATGATGAGGTTTTATACCTGAAAGCTTGTACAATAAAGAATGTTCTTCCTGGTCTTGGCAATATTATTTATCATTAAGCTAAGATTTCAAGTAAGATTTCCAAGTATATATATATATATATATATATATGAGACTATATATATATATATATATATATATATATATATATATATATATATATATATATATATATATATATATATATATATATATATATATATATATATATATATATATATATATATATATATATATATATATATATATATACTGATATACTGTATATGTGTGTGTGTGTGTGTGTGTGTGTGTGTGTGTATATACATATATATGTATATATATATGCTATATGTATGTACAAATTAACACACACATACATACGTAAATACACACACACATATGTGTGTGTGTGTGGGTATGTATGTATGTCTTCACGCGCATAGCTTTAGTAAACAAGACCAGCCACTCCTGAGAAATAGTTCCAAATACTAACCCGCATTTTACTTGTTAAGAAAACATGTACCGCTGGGCATGCACACTAAAAATACAGGGAGTAGTTTTCCATTTAGGCTACCATGATGCCTTTAATCTTTCTAATATTTCGCATTTTCCTTAGATCCCTTTTCAAGCCATACCAAGGCTACCTTATCTCGGGCTCAAGTTACGACTCTGGGGGTACCGTAGCCAATACGAAGACGTCGGTTGGAGAATCTCAAACTATCTCTAGATTTCTTTTCTCATTGTTCTTACGTCGAGGTCGTTTTTCATATATATATATATATATATATATATATATATATATATATATATATATATATATATATATATATATATATATATATATATATATTTATATTTTTTTATTTCTGGATTTTAATTTCAGTAGCGTTTTTGCTATCATTTATAAATGACGTCCTTTTGTGTGAATAAAATCTATAGTGAGGATAAGTTTAGTATAATTCAAATATTTATTTCCGATTTGCCACACTTTCAACACCGTCTCTTTCCAAAAAAATTAAACCTCCTTACTGGAAGAGACACATCTGTAATAACTGTGAACTTTCTTAATATCCGCACATAATCTAATACTTATCATTCCTACGTTGTTAACATTATGGCTTTTCTTTATTGTGTATTACGACATTAAACCCTTCATTCAGTAAAGCATCATAATCTCATAATAAACTATCCTGTATTTTTCATGTTTGTCAACTACCAATGCAAACTGAGTTTACAATGTATCACGATACCATTCTAGTTCAGGGTTCAACGGATTATGTCAAGTATACAAGAAACTGCATATTTTCAATTGGGTAATGGATAGACAGATAGAATATAGAATTTAGGCCAAGGCCAAGCGCTGGGACTTATGAGGTCATTCAGCGCTGAGAGAAAAATTGAGAGTCAGTGGTTTGAAAGGTGTAACAGGAGGGAAACTTCGCAGTTTCACTATGAAACAGTGATTATAAGAGGGTGGAAAGTAAGAAGGAAGAAAGAGAATATAAATGGAGGTGCAGTAAAAGGAATGAAAGGGGTTGCAGCTTGGGGCCGAATGGGCGCTGCAAAGAACCCTCAGTAATGCCTTCAGTGCACCGCGCGAGGTACACTAACTACACTGCCAACCCCCCACGGGGGCAATTGAGTAGCCACATCCCGTAAACATGCGTTCAAACACACTACCAGAACACGCGTAGCTGGCTCTGAATCAGTTCAGAATGAGACGGGATATATTTACATAGCAAAGGAGATTATCCCGACATAGTTGAATCAAAATAATTTCGACTTATCAGCAACTCTAATTTTACAGTTAAGTTTAATCTGGATTCATTCCCGCCCTGAGCTAAGCTAGCTCGCGCTCTCTCTCTCTCTCTCTCTCTCTCTCTCTCTCTCTCTCTCTCTCCATCACCTCTCCCTCAATGTAGTTTACTATTTTATAAGCAAACAAGTAATCACAACTTCAGTGTAACGTAAGTCACACTGAAAGTCGAAGAAAAAGTCGTACTTGCAAAAATACTCATGAGCACATAGCCACATAATATTTATGTGCAGTGTATAATATACTGTGTACTTATATTAATACAGAATATATATATATATATATATATATATATATATATATATATATATATATATATATATATATATATATATATATACACAACACAAAATACTAAAAAATTTACATACCATACGACAAACACATACAATATCAAACAAAACCGAATGAAGTCAGTTATATCGCCGACCGTACAAGCAATACATTCAGGAACAGCAAATACATGTGCACATACACGCTTACACACTAAAAATAATAAACATATGATAAAATGCCACATATGAAAAAAATACCAAAGCACCAAAGGGCAACCGTAAAAAAATACTCCAAAATTACAGTAACGCATGAGAGACGTCTAAAATAAGGATCCTGATTAAAAGTGACGTGTAATTTAGATGAAGGCCAACTCTCAAAGAGAGAGAAGAGAGAGAGAGAGAGAGAGAGAGAGAGAGAGAGAGAGAGAGAGAGAGAGAGAGAATTATATGCGCGTGCTAAAATGAGTGTTTGATTAGTAAATGTAAGCTGACACCGCTACGATTTCAGACTTTTGCAGCATAGTCCGATGGGACTGGCAACCTAGTGCATTTAAAATGCCCAAAACTGACGGGAATGAACGAAAATGACTAAGTAAGGAGAAGCGAGGGGCACATAACCCCAAAGAAAGCAACATACCAGCCACTAGGAAGATGGAAGTTTATATCAAGGGAAAGACCATACTTTAGTCTGGGCAAAATTAGACGGTTAATGGTTAATGAATATTGATCTACACTGGTAATTACCATTCCGTTAACTACTATCCATTTCAGGGACCGCACGTCATCGTTTTTCTCAAATATCTTTCAGATTAATTATTTGATCGAAATGATACTCTGACACAGTGTACAAGACACCTCCCGTTAATTTTTGGTAATACAGTATAGTGCATTGTCAAATGGTTTTAGGTAAGGCGTTTACTCTTGAAGCACATGCTGTTGCCAAGCATCGCCAAGCTATGCATTCCAACGTCCTTTATCCCCATCCCGTCCCTCCCTCTCCCTTAACCCACTTTCCTGGTCTCCCCATCTCCGCCCCACCTTTCCTGGAAAGTCTTGGGGGATAGCGGACGTTCGATTGCGTGGATTAGTCCTACTGACTATGCGACTTTGCCTTTAAAGTTAAGAGTAAACGCCTTAACTAACACCATTTGACAATGCACTATATTACCAAAAATTAGCGGGAGGTGTCTTGTACACCGTGTCAAAGTACAATTTCGATCAAATAATTAGTTTGAAAGATATTTGAGAAAAACGATGACTCGCGGTCCCTGAAATGGATAGTAGAGAGACCACTTTTAAAATCTATTGCATCATTTTCAATTAATACTCTGGGGATTCATGAATTCAGTTTATCTAGAGACCCACCAAAAAAAATATTTGTACAGTAAGGTAACCGAGTGGGGTAGATTAATATTAGCAGAAAACACAGAAGAGGAGAGTTCCACACTTCAAAAGAGTTGTATGGTATTCCCTCAACCTTACTGGTTTCTTGGTCTCTGTTGGTTGGTCAGAGGCCATATATCCACACCAGGCCTCGCGTCCCTCAACACACTTCAGAAACTCCTTTAAACAAGAACTGCACTGATATAAACTAACTCATCTCAATCAACCGACATGTTGGCGTCTAAGGATCCCAAGTGACCCATTGCCGCTAACACTAGACGTCACAGTCTATTGCAGGTCTCTTTAACGCTGGTTTTTTGGATGATGTTTCCGGCATCATGTGTATATGGTAGAGTACTTTCAACTTTGTGACTTCACTTTTTTCATAATAGACTTTGCCTAGATTTTGAAGCAAAGCCGTAAAAAATGTTGTTTCTATGTTTCTGTTTGTCAATTTCGAGTGCGAAAGTCCATCTGCAACCATGTCGATATACTTAAAAATTATAAAAACAAACCAAATAAATTTCAACTGGTACAAGTATTTTTCAACGGGTAATCAAGTTCAGAACAAGTACAGGTATTTTTCAATAACTGATAAATTTCACAATGTCCATCAACAATACAAAGATACAGTAAAATATCTCTTGAAATAACGATAAACAGTAACTGCGATAGGCCAGATGCAACATTTACTTTATAACCAATGATGTACTTGAAAAATCTTAAAAACAAACCATATAAAATTCAACAGGTACAAGTATTTTTCAAAAGGTAATCAAGTTCAAAACAAGTACAGGTATTTTCCAGCAACTAATAAATTCCACAATTTCTATCAATAGCACAAAAAGTAGTAAAAGATCTGAAATAAAGATAAACAGTAACTGCGATAGGGCAGATTCAACAATTACTTTATAAACAATGATGCTGGCAAGCATTTTACTAGAAAGTATAATTTTTATTGTAAAACGAAAACAGCAATATCCTAACCAAAAACAAACAACTCCTAAATAATACAACACGAACTCTCCCTGCTGGTGTAAAAAAAAAAAAAAAAAAAAAAAACCTGAAATATAGTCTAAGTCACCAATTCCCAAGGATATTCTTATTTTGTTGTTAGCCATTCTGAAATTATTCATCAAAATGATTAGTGACCAACAGAAACTAAAAAAAAAAAAAAAAACCTCTGCAAGTACGTGAGACCAGACCGATTAAGCAGGGTCTTTGTCTTCTCTTAAGTAGCGGCAATCCATTTAGGAACTACATTAAAGTACTAAGAAAATCCTCATGTGTGCAGGATATCCCACACTCTGAAAGTCACAGCTACTTAACAACCTTTACAGACATGATTTCAGGGGTTTATCTTTAAGGCTACATCCACGAAATCAACCATAACTTACTGGTTACAAAAATACATAGAAGAAATAAAAAGGTTCGCGCAGTTACACGCAAGCAAATATTACAGACACATATTTGGAAAACTTGACATATATTTCAAAAAAAAAAAAAAAAAAAAAAAAAAAAAAAAAAAATATATATATATATATATATATATATATATATATATATATATATATATATATATATATATATATATATATATATATCTAAAATATCACACCTCTGGAGCAGCCCGCAACACGAACGACGGAAACAAAAACAAAACAATAAACGTAATAAAAGGAAACCACAGCCAGTCCAGACGAACACAAGGGAGTGTAAATGGGGACGGGAATATTATTTGGAAATATATATCAGCGGGACCTTGAGCACCGCGATAAAAACCGCCTCATATTCAGGCAAAGCACAAAGGGGGAAAGGGGCCGCCCGCACGCTGGTTATCATAAGGAAGGAATATTTTGGGCAAAGATTGATATTTAAAGCTGTCTCTGCTTCGGCTTCGAGTGATTTTCAACCATGCAAATGTAACCATTTCCATTAATTTACTAGTGGGAGACACATTTATATATATATATATATATATATATATATATATATATATATATATATATATATGTGTGTGTGTGTGTGTGTGTGTGTGTGTGTGTGTATACATATTCATACATACGTATACGTGTATATGTGTGCATAGCTACGTTGGTGAAATAACTGAATGCATCCAAATCCATCTACATTCCAAGTTCTAAATCATAAAAAATAAACACATTGCATAATACAAAGCTTGCATGCAAATGTCAATATATATTATTTAAGAAAGTTATCATCGTCGATGTATCCGGTCGAGCATCACAATAAATACACACAGGTGGATACCGCACTGCATGTACACCACAAACACACACGCACACACACACACACACCTACATCATCAAAAGCGATCGCTTTGTTCTCGAGGCATTTGTAATAAATAATAAGCCGTTAAATGAATATCCCTTCCCGCGCTGAACTCCCTTTGCGCTACCGGTCCTTTCCAGGAAGCCGAGAATCTAAGCATTTCCGGATGATGCATTGAGGAAATTCATAATTTCCCTCGTACCAGTCTTGACCATCCCATCCCCCTCCCCCGCCTAACCCGCTCCCCCTTTCTCTATCTCCGTAAGGTTTTAACGGACTTCGTCAACGGCGACCTTTGATACTGTAATGAGCTATTAAATGGCGTAATTATATAATTTCGCGCAAAAAGATCCTTGGGCATATTTTAAATGCCAGTGTTAGACATTATGAAATGTAATTATCAATAAACTAAATAGTTTAACGCAAGAGCCACTCCAGCATATTGCTGAGTTTGCAAAAATTATTCTATTGGGATCCTAATCCGTTTCAATATATTTCTGTGAAATGTTCTATAAAAAAATTACATCTACTGCTCTATAACCATATTAATTACATCTACTGATCTATACTGTAATTACTGTAATATCCTATAGTAAAGGATAAAGCAGCTTAGAATGAAAATTTCCAAAACTTTAGCAGACTTATCTTTTTCCACAAAATACCACGATGACTCACGAGAGAATTCCTTCTTCAAGGTCTAACCTGTCAAGTTCCGCGACCGTTCTCGTGGAACTGTAGTGTGATTTCCGAACAATATCATCTTCACCTCCACGAAGAACGAAGGCTATGACTGATTCTGCTTATGGCTAATGGACTAGAACGTTTTACCATAAAAATAAAGACAAAATTCTTCTTACAGCCTATTCCTTTTCCTCCCCTTCTGCCCTGGCTTTCCCACAGGCCCTAGAAACACTCGACTTTCCCCCTCTCGAAGATTCTGTGGCAGAAAACCGCAACCCTCTTGGGCATAAAAGACGAGGTGCCCCACAAGACATTATGGCACCGACGCTGATCCACGGCAGCTGACATTTTAAATCTCTCTCTCTCTCTCTCAAGATATTACAACTGGAGGATTGTTATGCCAATCATGCAATATACCCCATGTTGATTACTCTTTCAATATAACTTCTGATTGAAATATAAAATAAATATTTTTCACCGAACTTATGATAACAGCGCTCTCTCTCTCTCGCTCTCTCTCTCTCTCTCTCTCTCTCTCTCTCTCTCTTTGTGGATATTACATTTTGGGGATTACTGTTACGCACGCAAATGATATCTTTGTTAATTACTTTCAATATAACTTCCTACTGAAACAAAATAAATATTTTCACCAACCTTGTCATAACAGCTCTCTCTCTCTCTCTCTCTCTCTCTCTCTCTCTCTCTCTCTCTCTCAAGATATTATATTTTGGGGATTACTGTCAAGCACGCAAATGATGCCCTTTGTCAATTACTCTTCCAATATAACTTCATACTGAAACAAATTAAATAGTTTCCGCCAACCTTATGATAACTCTCTCTCTCTCTCTCTCTCTCTCTCTCTCTCTCTCTCTCTCGTAAAGGAGAGCCGCCTAATAGGTCCAAATCCCCTCTAAGTGGAATCTGATCCTGTGGTTAATACCATACCTAATCCACCTTCACCTCCATTCCTTCACATACACAGCCTTGGGGACAGTTCATTTCAACTTCGACAAAAAAAAAAAAAGTGTAATCACAAAAAATAATAAGAAAAAACATACGAAAGAAAAAGGTTACTTTCCTCTTTTTCACGACTCAAGCGTTGCTGCCATATTTTACTCTGTCTCGACAATCATAAAAGACAGAGTGTAAGTCCGCTCGTCAAATTCTAATATCTCTAACAAATATGCAAATTACTTGTACAGTCTCTCCTTGACTCAGTTTATGACATTCTTCAGAGGAGAACTTTTTCTTTTTTGAATTCAATTTCTCCCCTCTCGACGACAAACTTTTAAGTGTTTTCTCTTAATATTAATTTAATCAAGTTCAAATGCCTTTATATTTTCTCGACTTCAATTTAAACCCTCCAGTATGCTTTCCCATCATAAACCTTTATAGAAAATTTTTTAAAACGGCAACCGATTAACTTCTTGAGTCTGAAATAAAAAAAAAATTTTCTGAGACTATATTACATTTAATAAGCCACAGATGACGCTGACAATGGCTGCGTACCTGTTACGTATTTGATAAATTTCGTTCACTTACAAAAGGCGAAGTACAGCACCTGGATACTCTTATTAGCAATTGATGGTAGAGAGAGAGAGAGAGAGAGAGAGAGAGAGAGAGAGAGAGAGAGAGAGAGAGAGAGAGAGAGAGAGACTTTAGGGAGGTCATCAATGTCTCAACAGCAATTTATTAGTTTCGAAGGAAAATTTACGGCCCCCACTACCTGTGGGAGGGATTAGGTCCATCTCACGTTGAGGGGAAAGAGATGTTTTTCACCTTAGTCTCCTCGGCAGGGAAGATATTCAAGAGCACTGGCTTCATAAAGCGTAGGCGTGGCTGGAAGTCAAACAATAATTAAGAATCATGCTTCAGTGGCTTGGAAATTTTTTGTTATATACGTCTAAACAACACCCGTACGTACGATCACTCTCTCTCACACACAACACGCACATACACACATATACCCATATATATGCCGAAATGTGGAAAGTAAAAGCTATATTTCAGAGCCCACACTGGTATGAATACCGCTTTTCTGAAACTTTTTCTCATTCACTATTTGCCTGAAGAGAGAGAGAGAGAGAAACAGTTTGGTCTCTGAAATATAGCATTTACTTTACGTTTTGGCGTTTTTTTGGGCTCCTTATATTTGATGGAATTCTGTTTTAACAGAAAATGTTTCAAAGCCAGCCATATATATATATATATATATATATATATATATATATATATATATATATATATATATATATATATATATACATACATATGGAAATCACTTTACCTTGGAGATAACTTAAACCAAAATGGAATTATAGCTGATAAGTGCATCTGCCCTGGCCAGGATTCGAATCAGTGCCTTTCAGACTGAATACATAGGCAAGCAGTAGACTTGTCCATTAATATGCTTTGAAAAAAATATTGGCGATTCTACCTTCCATTAATAATGTTATTAACGCCTTCCATTAGCCTCGCATGGTAATTACTGACAAAAATAAACAAAATGACTGACGAAAAAACCATGTAATTATTAACGAACAGAAGAAAAACTCGATAACAAAAAAAAAAAAATCCACAAAAAACAGCGGTCCTTACACTCGAAACAAGCACATCCGCCGAGTAATCTCTCACAAGGACCGCCACTTCCGGTTACGACCGGTTCGCCCATCAATGAGATCCAGATTGCATTAAAACTCCATCACCGTCACGATCACAAGGACCCGTTTCCTCTCTCCAGACAGGTTCTGTCCTCTAATGATTCTGCGGCATGCTCTGATAGTCTTCATCTTTTATACATGTAATATACAGTTTAGGACGAAGGACAAGCGCTGGGAGCTATGGGGTCATTCGGCGCTGAGAGGGGTATTGAGAGTGAAAGGTTTCAAGGTGTAACAGGAGGAAAACCTCGCAGTTGCACTATGAAACAATTGTTAGAATGCGGTGGAAGGTAAGTTAGGAGAAAGAATATGAATGGTCGTACAGTAAAAGGAACGAAAGGGGATGCAGCTAGGGGCCGAAGGGACGCTGCAAAAGATACTAAGTAATGCCTACTGTGGACCGCGTGAGGAGAACTGACGGCAATACCCACCTACGGGGATCTCTAATACATGCAAGTCAGACTATCATTTCTCAGCAGCAGTAACAGTAAAGTTACACCAATAAAAGCTATTTCGTTTTTTGGTAACATTTTTAAGTTTCCGTGAATTTCATGACTGGTTCTATTTAAACCTAACATGTTATAATAAAGTCAGTTCCAATTCATATGACGCTAAAGAAATTTAAATTATCGCCGTATGTAGTGAAGAAAGGCAAACAAATCTGAATAATATACAAGAAGATTAGAAATTTAATTTTACTCAAATTACATTCCTCGCTTGACGAACACAAAAACAAACAACTTCCTGAATAAAAAAGTTTGCAATGCAAATGACATATAATACATCCCATTGTATGCAACAAAAAGTATACCATTACTTACCAGGCGTATAGACCATAATTATCATCACGATATTGATTAGAAACAAGACATAAAAGAATATCTAGACCAAGTTTAATTATGCATTCGTCACTGACTATTCAAGTCTGCATCGTTATTAATTCCACTCATCTGCAATTACATGTGTAAACAACTGGTACGATAACAACAACTTTAAGAGATATCTTTGCAGCATCACTAACAAAGAAATAATCAAATACTGAACTAACGCCACATAATGATTTACTGCAACAAATGCAGAAACAAGAATTAAAAGTACATCACTACAAATTTCAGCTAAGCAGTGAGAGAAAATCCGAACTTATTTAGGCGTAAAGAAACTGGAAAAGACCGACCAGCAGAAAGACATGGCATTCTAGGGTTCGCTTTAAGTGCAGAATGCAGAAGCAAAATGATGAAAGAGTTCAGAGAGATATGGGAAGCACTACGTAGATGGAGCAGCAAAAGTTTTAGAACGAAAAGACCTTTAGTCTCCAAGATGTGGATAAACCCATGGATATTCCAGTCTCAATCTGACATCGTTACGAAGTTTTAATTTAACACTTACACAAGTTCACACACGCACTCAAAAACATAGAGGGGGTTGAATATGGAACATTCATGCATACTATTCTACACTACTTGACAATTAATCAATGTCTAATTATAACAGTTTCAGCCTCTTACAATTGTTGCACAAATATAAAAGTCTGTTTGATATCTATAAAATATATAAAATGGAAAATCAACAAAGTTCAAATACGACGCGAGTGGCTTCACAAAAGCAACACTATTTCACTGCCAGCAGACTAGGGACTTCTTAATTACCACCGATAATCGATGAGGAAGAGCGGAAGAAGAAAAAAATCACTGCGTGATACACAACTTCAACAGAAGCGTGACTGTCAGTGTCACGACGACATCAATCATCTCTCTGAGTCACGTAAGAGGACGATTTAAACGCTAAATTTAACATACTGATATACAAACAATAAAAGGCCCATTATTACTTATAACAGCAAAGAGCATGACGCAATACACACACATGCAAATATATTATATATAGCCTATATATATATCATATGTGTGTGTGTTTGATTGGCATTCCGACTTTTGAATGGGACGTTGTTTGCACCCAGCCTACCGACCGTCAGTTGACCCACTTTAGGGACTCGAACACCATTTAGGTTAAAAACAAAAAACGGGAGTGGAGCTAGCAACCTCACATCTAAAGACTTGGGGAGAAACGACAGGCTGTACATGATACATACGTATACACACACACACCCATATATATATATATATATATATATATATATATATATATATATATATATATATATATATATATATATATATATATATATATATATATACACACACAGTATATATATCGCAATGAAAAGACATCGGTCACCAGAACTGAACTTTCACTTACACGCAACAACCTCCGGGCTTCACATTAGTTAATGGATCATTTATATCTGATAATTGCATTTGCCGCAATTTATTGTCATAATGATATTACACGGAAATTCTAATTTTACTGCCCCCAAAATAGCCACGCACAAAGCGGGGTCATACCTGAATGGCAATAATCACGTTGATTTTTAAAATGATATCCCAATGTACGGTTGCATTGGCAAGCTATAGTCAATGTTTTAATTTTGCATTTAGGCTACATTCTGTTTAAAGTACGTTTAACCTGATCACATTTACGATAAGGTATACTAATACAAAAAAGCTCTTAAGACTGCTTACAAAATAAATAACACATGAGAAACCAAATTAAATTTCCTTGCAGCTTCAGAGAGTATCTGGATAGCCTTTGAAATCTAGAGCCCTTCGGAAATGTGAACAATCCTTCACTGTTCTACAGGAAGTCTTTCTACCAAAAGTCATGGTAGTGTGTCGAAAGGATTAGAAAATATTTAGATTAACAACATGAACCTATCACTTCGAAACAAATACTTTCAAAATTATTTTTTTCCATCGATTCATGGCACATGTATGGAAAAAATTATAAAACCAACAAAATCAAGGCACATGTATGGAAAAAATTATAAAACAATCATGGCACATGTATGGAAAAAATTATAAAACAATCATGGCACATGTATGGAAAAAATTATAGAACAGAATCATGGCACGTGTATGGAAAAAAAATTATAAAACAGAATCATGCAAAAAAAACTTATAAATCACTTTGTCAAAATAATCTGTCAAGTAACAAACGGATAAAAAAACAACTAAAACACTCAGCATCTGAATCCTCATCAACCTAAATTTCATAACCAATCAATCAACTTCGGAATATAATTCAGTTTTGCAAGAGCATAGGGTGATGTGACCGAGATGACCCAAAATAAAATAATAACAAAAGGGAAGCGAAAAAGGATCACAAACAAGCATCCTCTGTTGTACTTTATTCTTAAATGTATCACAGACTTACACAACAACAGTAATTGGAGGCTCTCTGTAATGACTGAGACAAACCATCTGAGATACTATTAATAGTCTTGCAATCTAGCATACTGAAGTTACAACCATTGCATCAAAGCACCACTTGAACTTTATCCATTTTGCACAGGAAGCAATCGCTTGCAAACACTAAACCTTTCTATCAAATTCACAAGGCTTCGATTTTTCTCATTGCCATTAATCGGACGTGCAAGTATTTTCCATCAAATATTCTATTCGTGAATTAAATTTTCTTTAAAAGCACGATGAATCAGCTTTATCTTAAAATTAGTCTGTTTAATTTAGAGACAATACTCACTTGACAGTTGCCCCATTCTTCAAGTCATATATCAGACCTCGATAAAAAAATCATAAAAGCAAAAATCAGCACTTTCTAACCAGCATTAATATTATCAAATGATGTTCCCACGTTAAAAGATCATTGAAACGTTTCAGTGCAAATTTTACAAGATAACATCGTTCATCAAACATGAATAACACTCACAAAGCTGCAGAGGTAAGAGAGTATCAAAAGTTATCTGACTGCTTGTTCAGGTATATAAGGTTTTGGGATTCCCTCCCTACGTCTGATTTCCCCGATTCCTATAGCCTTCCCTCTTTTAAGAGGTGGCTCTTTCACTTCCATCGGGATCAGACTCCTCAAACCCTCGTTTTCCTTCCCTTTTGTTTTTCCCTTTTTCCCTAATAGAACAGAATATAGAATTTAGGCCAAAGGCCATGCGCTGGGACCTATGAGGTCATGCAGCGCTAGAACGGAAATTGACAGTAAAAAGGTTTGAAAGATATAACGGGAGAAAACCTCGCAATTGCACTAAGAATCAATTATATGGAGAGGGTGAGAAGGAAGACGGAATAAAGAGAATATGAACGGAGGTACAGTAAACAGGATGAAAGTGGTTGCAACTAGGGGCCAAAGGGACGCTGCAAAGAACCTTAAATAATGCCTACAGTGCACCGCATGAGGTGCACTGACAGCACTACTCCCATACGGGACTTTTTCCCCTAATGAAATTAGCTGGATAAAGCTAATCTCGTCCGCTTAATACACACACACACACACACATATATATATAGCTAATCTCGTATATATTAATACACACACACACACACACACACATACTGTATATAAATATATATATATATATATATATATATATATATATATATATATATATATATATATATATATATATATATATACATATATATATATATATATATATATATACACATAAGAAATTAATACATAGAAGAATGGTTTATGAACTGCATATACTACACACCTTACAGGAGCATCTCATTAAACAAACCAATCGAACACTGAACACTAATTGCGGGAGTTTTAATGAAAGCACGAATTTCCAATACGTCATAAATGAACACCAATTGTATTCTTTACAGACACACCCTTAAAAACCTCCCTTTTCTCTCTCTCATAATCCGGTTAAGGCTAACAACACACTCAAAGGAACCAGGATTTTCTCTCTCTCTCTCTCTCTCTCTCTCTCTCTCAGTCACAACACGTACGTACTAGACCGTCCACTCATTTCCTCAAACATTCTCACTGAAAGAACACCTTGTTGAACTTCCCGATTCAATGATTCTCTGTTCTTCATATAAAATGCAGATTCTTAAATCTTTTGAGTAATATTTTTGCTATTTTGTTGCTCATAATTCTTCAGTCTAAATCATTTCCGATATTTTCTCGCGATCACTACTTTACAAATTAGCTTTCTCACTTCTTGACAATTTGGGCAATTTCGTTTCTCACAACTCTTGACAATCTAACGATGACAACATCGTTTAAGTAATTCGTCAAGATTTCTAAATAATTCTTTTTTTCGGTTTTTCGTAATTCTAAAATAATAAGTATTTCTTTCCATCTTCAACTCGTTATATTATACACACACACACACACACACATATATATATATATATATATATATATATATATATATATATATATATATATATATATAAAAGCTATATATATATATATATATATATATATATATATATATATATATATATATATATATATATATATATATATAATTTATAAAAGCCAGATGGCAGGCTGTAGTGAGAAAGACCACTAAATGGAAACTACGAAGCTCCATATGTAAACGAAATGACAAAATCAAGTCCAGACAATATAGTATGGGATGGAGATGGATTGGACATGTCCTTTGCAACACATCAGGGAGAATCGAGTGTAGTATCAGCTGGGCTCCTGTTGGCACCAGAGTCGCTGAAAGACCCAGACCTATCAAGATTAAAACTGAGACGGGTGGCCGGAGATAATTTGAGGTTTGCTGTTGTAAAAGTGCAGGAAACACTCTGGTTTTCCTTCCAAAAGCAAATTTTCACTTCTCAGTACCACAACCAATTGCAACACACAAACAGGCAGGAAACACTTTCTGGTTTTCCTTCCAAAATCAAATTTTCACTTCCCAGTACCACAAGCAATTGCAACACCAACATGCAGGAAACACCCTCTGGTTTTCCTTCCAAAAGCAAATTTTCACTTCCCAGTACCACAAGCAATTGCAACACCAACATGCAGGAAACACTTTCTGGTTTTCCTTCCAAAATCAATTTTCACTTCTCAGTACCACAACCAATTGCAACTCCAACATGCAGGAAACACTTTCTGGTTTTCCTTCCAAAAGCAAATTTTCACTTTCAGTACCACAAGTAATTGCAACACCAACATGCAAGAAACACTTCCTGGTTTTCCTTCCAAAAGCTAATTTTCACATCTCAGTACCACAACCAATTGCAACTCCAACATGCAGGAAACACTTTCTGGTTTTCCTTCCAAAAGCAAACTTTCACTTTCAGTACCACAAGTAATTGCAACACCAACATGCAAGAAACACTTTCTGGTTTTCCTTCCAAAAGCAAATTTTCACTTCCCTGTAGGCTACCACAAGCAATTGCAACACCAACATGCAGGAAACACTTTCTAGTTTTTCTTCCAAAAGCAAATTTTCACTTCCCAGCACCACAAACAACTGCAACACCAACATGCAGGAAACACTACCTGGTTTTCCTTCCAAAAGCTAATTTTCACTTCCCTGTAGGCTACCACAAGCAATTGTACCACCAACATGCCGGAAACACTTACTGGTTTTTCCTTCCAAAAGCAGATCTTCACCTCCAAGTTCCACAGGCAATTGTAACACCAACTACTAATTACATCATTCAACTGCATGCAAATTATTGGTAAGTTCCTTATTTTTCTCAATCCACCCACACACACATTGCAACTCAAGTGCACCCCACTGCATTTCATACAAAAATGAAAAACAAATATTCGCCTATCTTCAAGAATACCAATACCATTTAACTTCCAAATTTGAATCAGGCTGCATTCACCTCCATGACGATCCACAAGAACGCGATTCTGCATTTCTGAAGGAGGACCCTTCCCTGAAATTCTTTTCTCATCACCCGAAATCAATTGCTCCTCCTCTTCTTCGTCGTTTTTCCTCAATGAGCGAGAAAAGTTAAGAGGAAAATAAACAGGAAACTGTATAAATCATTTAATTAACGGAAATGGAACTCCAAGCAGATGGGAAGGTTGTAAGTGCATTAACTAAAAAAAATATTTCAAAATAAACAGTCATAAAAGTGCTAGAATGTTAACTCATTCAATTCCGTTCTGATTAAGAACAACCTATCTTCGTTCTACAACAGAACCAACACACTTCAAAAGCAATATAGATTCAGCATAAAAAAAAGGTGACTTTCTTTCCATCTTATACATCACTGCCTGATTTTTTTTTCTTTCTTTTAAAACGACACAAACACATTTTTCTTTTTGGTTTTACAACCATACAAACAAATTTTTCTCTTGGTTTGAAAACAACACTCGCAATTATTATTTTCGTTTTACAGCCATAGAATCAACATTTTATTTTGGGCTTTAAAACAACAGAATCAAATTTTTATTTTGGGTTTTAAAACCTCAGAATCGAATTTTTCTTTTGGTTTTAAAACCACACTCGCAATTTTTCTTTTCGTACTATAAACAAACAAACAAATTATTATTCTGGATTTAAAGCCACACAAGCATATTATTTTTGGTTTCATAACCACCCAAGTAAACTTTTCTTTCGATTTTATAACCAAACTCCCACATAAAATATTTCAACTTGGAAACAAAGAATCTTTTTTTTTAACCACATATGGAAATATCTCTTGTTTTTAAAAACACACTCGCATAAATGAATAACACAATAAACTTCCACATTCAAAGGTACTTAACAATATGCAAACACACCATGAATGACTGGTTGAGAATAAAAGCCTAAAAACAAAACAGTTGCGGAGGTTAAGTCTTCCCCACGAAGAAATAAGAGGCTTTTGTTAAGCCTTAGCAATCACTCTTACGTCTAAAATTAGGAGGGGAGCAGGGATGCGAGCCTTGCAACCCCACCCAAGCATAAAATAAAAGCAAGAAAAGATGATGATGATAATGATGATAATTAAAATAATTATAATAATAATAATAATAATAATAATAATAATAGTGATAAAAATAATAGAAAAAGCTGTTGATGCTAATAATAATAATAATAATAATAATAATAATAATAATTACACAAAACTACATATGCAAAAAGGGCTTTGAACACTAAGTACAGCATGTGCTTTGAACAAACTTTGGCAATAACAATAATAAATAAAAACAAACGATTAAACGACATTATCAACACATGTCCAGCGCTCTAACATCACACAGAAATAATAAAAAAAAAAAAGCGGACATTACACCTTTAAAACCACTTCCGCTAAAAACACTCGAGGAGGATTTCATACAACAGCCCACTTATTTGGTAACCCCAAAGAGAGCAAGTTAAAGTTAAACGCGCGGCCAACAGAAAAGAAAAACTGTTTTATCTACTGATTTTTTGTCTAACTTTATGATATATATATATATATATATATATATATTATATATACCCATATATATATATACTATATATATATATATATATATATATATATATATATATATATATATATATATATATATATATATATATATATATATATATATATATATATATATATCTTGCAAGAAAGACGGACGAAAAACCACAAACACTTGGCTGCCTTGTGTATTGCCAACGTTTCGTAATCATTTACAGCAGTGGTTCTCAACCTGGGGGGCGCGCGCCCCTAGAGAGGCGTCAGCAATTTCCAGGGGAGGCGCGAGGCCTAGGGAAAATTAAAGAATTCTAGAATTATATTCGTTATTTTCTTAACAAGAGTGAGGAACTAATATCCAGAAGTTTATGAAAAAAAATGAAAAAGTATCGGCTTTTAACGTTAGTTTCCTATAGTCTACTACTCTAGTTAGACTAGCTAGGCTTACCATTATTTTGTAATTATTTACCTCTCTCCCTGTCCCTCGAAACTCCTCTTTCTCTTCTTTTTTTTTTTTCCTCCTAATCTGGGAGGGAATTTTACTCATAGATGCAAGGGGGGCGTGGAGGGAAGGACCAGCTCTTGGAGGGGGCGTGGTAATAAAAAGGTTGAGAACCACTGATTTACAGTATTACATCTTTAGGGCTGCACACAAAAATGATAAAAAGCACTTATATAAAAACTATCTTAAAAATAATCTAAAATATAACAGTAAATTATATTTTAACATACACACACATATATATATATGAATGTATGTATTAATTTGTATATAAATATATATACATATTGTTAACTTTATCAGAATATATCTGATATCGAAAGAATACATTTAGTTGAGCAGAACCTAACTTAAATTTCTCCTTAGAATGGCGTGTTAGTATGTTATCTTTGAACGTCTGGCGTGGGTTTGAATCCAGCCATAGAAGGATGTATGACGACCGTAATAAAAATATCATTTATATAACTAGTGAATGGGTTCGGAATATATGTATATGGTATATGTATACATATATACTGTGAAATATTTTCTGCTGAAACAGAATTCCATCAAATATAAGGAGCCAATAATATATATTATATATATTTATAAATAATATATATATACTGTATATATATATATATATATATTTTCCATAAAAAATATATACAAATATATATTTTATATATATACATATATACACACGGGAGAGAGAGAGAGAGAGAGAGATTGTGTCTTAAAGGAAAACGTTGTCTCTAACATCCAAGCTGAGGCAATGAAGCAAGCTCCTCCTGAGAATGAAACGGAAGTCTCTCAAACCAGAGGTGCACAGAAAACCCATTTAATCCGAAAGCAATTAACTCCGTAATTACTCCAAGGCCATCATTATGGAATCAATGATGAAGAAAGGAAGTAATCACAAAAGTGTTGTTGTGCGCAGTATTTACAATCTAGTCCTTCACCGCTGGGCAATGAATTATTCACGTTGTGGGTAAGAAAAACCTGTCAATGAAACACATTAAAATGAAGTGGCCTCACGAGTATGAAACGGTAGGTAATCTAGTTTCATTAAATGGCTTCCCCTCTTCCTCTTATTTTTTTAAACGAACCATGAGATCTAAATAACTGCTGGAATTAACATGTTATACGAGAATATGCACGAATACACCGAATACCTTTAGTGCAACTTAAAATGTTATACATAGTACTGTGTGGAACACACACACACACACACACACATATACATATATATATATATATATATATATATATATATATATATATATATATATATATATATATATATATATATATATATATATATTATATATATATATATATATATATATATATATATATATATATATATATATATATATATATATATATATACACATACACATAACTATATATAATTTTATATAAATATATATACATTTATATATGCACACAAATATATATATATATATATATATATATATATATATATATATATATATATATATATATATAGGCCTATATACACACATGTATATATTATATATATATATAAAGACATCGCTAACATTCCCACAGGAATCTGCCAGCTATTTAATCAAAACCTGGATTATACCTGTCGTGTAACTCACCAAACCAACTTCGCCATTTACGGGGGGGGGACAAGTAACGAAATCCCAGTGTATTCAACCGAATATAAGACCCTATGATCTTTGCCTCCCTTCCCCAACAGCCTCTTGCCCCGAATCAGTTCGTACCCACGTATCACAAGCTGAATACCCCGTCATAATAGCACAATATTAAGGTCTTTCCTTGAGGATACTTTCGGTACCGGAATATGTGTGATTTTTCAAACGTCAAAAATAACAGACCCCACGCATCAGTTGTGACATGCAATATGACCAACGCCAAGCTAATGTATAATGGAAAATGAAACCTCTGTCAGAGAGAGAGAGAGAGAGAGAGAGAGAGAGAGAGAGAGAGAGGGATAAAAACCCAATGATATGCAGAATGTAAAAAATGCCACATAACAGGCCAAGGCGAGTGACAGGTGGCAGCCATAACCAATGAGAAGGCCCTCTCTTCATTTTCCTTTCTTCCATTCATTTCTCTTCTTCCTTCCTTCCCTCCTTCCTACCTAGGAGGCTAAAGACGTGGAGGGTTTTCAATCTCTCCGAATGTCAATATTAAAGCTGGAGTTGTACGGAGCTACAATGGGAGCTGCCGTAGTACAGACATGTGGAAACTGACCAGTAACGTCACCATAATGTACAGAAAGACAAAATCTACGCTTGAAGAAAATATCTACTTACCCTTATACAAAAGAAACCAACGAAAACGAATAAGAAATGTATAACTCAAGGGGCAGAAGATAACGTGCCTTCAAATAAACATTTCGAATAATATGGCATACATCAAAACCAAACGAACTTTTACTGAACGACATACAGAGCCAAAGCAACTTGATGTCTATAATAAACTGAAAAACCGAGTATAATTACAAACATACTTGGTCAACATTAACATATGAATTTGTCGGGGTTAGAAGCCGGGATTCAGCAAATGAAGACTACTTTGATTATTAACTTCTACATGAAATTTTATGACTGATAATGCAGTTACTTGTTGTATTACATCTGAATAATCAACAAAGATGTGCAACTGGATTTTAGATGTTTAGCCGACAAAAAAAGAAAAAAAAGTTTACGCTCGTGAAATCTTCCCGTGAAAACTTACTTTAGTGTTTGTTTATTATATATATTAAGTGATGGGAAAATATAAGTAATATGTATATATTTATATATATTGTATATATATATATATATATATATATATATATATATATATATATATAGCCTATATATATGTGTGTATACAGTATTATGTATATAATATACATATATATACATACATACATTATATATATACATATATATATTGTGTGTGTGTTTGTGTGTACGTAGGCCTCTTACAGTCACCGGAGGGGCTCTGGCCTACAAAGCGACGAACCCAAGTTGGACTCCCGGGCAAGGCTGGCGGACTGACATGCTCCGTTAAAATCTCAGTGCGCCTCTGTTGACCAAGGCAGTGAAGCATGCACAGGTAGTTAGACGACTGTTGTGGTGTTAACCTGGGCTAAATAGGGCATCAGAGAATAAGACACTGAAAAGCGACATCCATCTAAAGGAGAAAAGAAAAATGAAATGAGAACGAAACATACATAGGCTATACGACAGTGTCAAGACGAATGCGAAAACGTAAAATGAAAGAAAAGTCAAATGAAAGAATAATAAAAGGGATACTTGTAAACCATGACACACTAAGTGAAAGATGTGGTTTCACTCTCGTTCGGTAAATGTCATGCCAAAGTTCAATACCGAACTCTACCTTGGACTTCTTTTTTTTTTATATATATTCTTTATTCTTAAACTAGTAACATTTCCTTTCTTAAGTGACCGACGAGACGAGACGAGAGAGAGAGAGAGAGAGAGAGAGAGAGAGAGAGAGAGAGAGAGAGAGAGTAGGCACTTCAATTAGTTTTGAACTTTATACCTGACAGAGAGAGAGAGAGAGAGAGAGAGAGAGAGAGAGAGAGAGAGAGAGAGAGAGAGAGAGAGAGAGTAGGCACTTCAATTAGTTTTCAACTTTATACCCGAGAGAGAGAGAGAGAGAGAGAGAGAGAGAGAGAGAGAGAGAGAGAGAGTAGGCACTTCAATTAGTTTTGAACTTTATACCTGACAGAGAGAGAGAGAGAGAGAGAGAGAGAGAGAGAGAGAGAGAGAGAGAGAGAGAGAGAGAGAGAGTAGGCACTTCAATTAGTTTTCAACTTTATACCCTGACCGAGAGAGAGAGAGAGAGAGAGAGAGAGAGAGAGAGAGAGAGAGAGAGAATCCTACAGAATGGTTTTGAACTTTATACCTGATCTACGAGAGAGAGAGAGAGAGAGAGAGAGAGAGAGAGAGAGAGAGAGAGACCCTATAGATTGGTTTTGAACTTTATACCTTACCTAGCTCAATCCTACGAGGGGGAAATAACAAAAGCAGGGATGGACACGCAAAATTTTCCTTGAAGGAAGGAGAATATAGGAATCAGAGAACGGGGAAGCAGGGTCGCGGGAGAGAAATAGGACCTTGACTCCAAAAGAGGAGAAAGCACTGGATATACCTGAATTTTAGTGTAGTTCAACAGCAAATTTAAGAAGGAAGGCATATTCATGTAAGCTGGACAAAACAGAACGATAATAAAAATAAAAGAGGAAGGAAAAAGGAAAGAGTAGAGAAAAATGAGATGAACAGGCGCTCTTCTATTAACGTACTTCATTGAGAGACTCATTTAATTCAATGGCGTGTAATATAAATAGATAAAAAAAAAACCACGCCGCCTTCTAATATAAAATCGGGTTGAGAGGATGGGGGGAGGTACACCAAACGAGACCATGGCACACACCCAAATTATGACTCAAGACACTTTTGAAGAGACATACACAATATAAATATATATACGTATATATATACAGTACATATATATATGTATATATATATATATATGTACATATATGGTCACTTTTTTACCCGAGATTTGTGTAATAATATAGAAAATAACCTCTCAACTTCTCGATTTCCTCTAACTTTTCGACAATATCCAAATAAAAACAATGAAATCTACACCAGTAGCAGGATTCGAGCCTGCATCCGATACCTCAGAATGAGGTTAATCGTTAACAACTATAAGATACACAAACTAACTAACTATATATATATATATATATATATATATATATATATATATATATATATATATATATATATATATATATATATATATATATATATATATATATATATATATATATATATATATAAATCATGGAAGCATGCGTATGAGAGAGTGAGCAATCATGGTGTCTTCCACGGTGGAAAAAAGGTGGGGGGAGGGAAGAGGGGAGGGAAGAGGGGGGGAGGGGAGAGGCTTCAGCTTCATTGGTCAGCTCATTTTCCACTCGATACTTGAGACATTTCTTAACAGTTA
>NC_089769.1:12939583-13034583 GCF_040412425.1 Macrobrachium rosenbergii | reverse complement strand
AGCGTAGAAATAACAGAATCCATGGTGTGTGAGAGAGAGAGAGAGAGAGAGAGAGAGAGAGAGAGAGAGAGAGAGAGAGAGAGAGAGAGAGAGAGAGCAAGGGCCTGGGTCCCTAAAAAAAATTACGACCAGCATAGGAAAGCAGAGAGAGAGAGAGAGAGAGAGAGAGAGAGAGAGAGAGAGAGAGAGAGAGAGAGAGAGAGAGAGGCTGGGTTAATAATAAAAAAACCATAGACAGTACGACCAGCATAGGAAACACAGATAGAGAGAGAAAGAGCCTCAACAAAAGGAAACCCGAAAAGAGACGACAGACACCGTGCCAGTCGGCGATACACACATACGTAGGCTGCTTGTCTTCGGAGTTCCTCTCTCTCTCTCTCTCTCTCTCTCTCTCTCTCTCTCTCTCTCTCTCTCTCTCCCATCCACCACCCATCTGAAGGCAAACCAAGTCCTCAGCTCTCTCTCTCTCTCTCTCTCTCCTCCCCTAGACTGTCATATATCCCCCCTACCACCCTCCGACCCACGCTTAGCTTATCTATTCCTGACCGTAGACGCCACGCCACGCCCGAGGAGAGAGAGAGAGAGAGAGAGAGAGAGAGAGAGAGAGAGAGAGAGAGAGAGAGAGAGAGAGAGAATTCTTCCGAATCCTCCTTTCATTTTCAGACCATTTACAGACATCCTTCCACCAGGAATTTCTCGGTCGGTCAATGGAATAGCATGAGAGAGAGAGAGAGAGAGAGAGAGAGAGAGAGAGAGAGAGAGAGAGAGAGAGAGACACCACTGCTATCTAGATCCAAATCTTACATTTTCTTCAAATATTTCAAGAACGAGCTCACCATATTTCATTCTCACTCTTGTAGTACAAATAACTCCTGATGTTGTGCCAGAGAACTATAATTCATTAGCTTAAAAAGCGTGTTCTCTCTTTCTTGTCCGTAGGAGAAATGTTATTACACATATAAAAAGAGACTAACAAAATGTGTTGATAACCCTCATATGAGTGACATATCTATCCACAAGGCATAACAGCTGCGGAAAACTATTTCAGAATCCATTTAACATGTCAATTATCTCTGCTAATTTTTCAACATTATCTAGGCATTATTATTATTATTATTATTATTATTATTATTATTATTATTATTATTATTCTTCTTCTTCTTCTTTTAATTTTTATTTTTGAGCTATAAATACTAATAATTTAACTGAATATGATATAAGTAAAATAGTAACCTTCACTTTACAGCCTCTTTTCAGACTTCGTGCGTTCCAAATCTCAGACGAAACACAGGAGGGTCCTGCAGAGTTAAGCGTCAACATAATATAAAGGCCGATGTGAATTCAAAAGACGCTCTCAAGGCGCACTGCCGCGAGTCTCATGTTATAACCCTGGTTACATTCCACTCCAGTTTTGTTAAATGTCACGTCACGTGTATTGATGAAATACATAAAAAAAATAGATACATTACTTTGGGTTAAATTCGCATTTAGCTACAGCGCTAAGAATGAGGTTGCCGGCATAGACTAGACGGCATCTAATTCCTTCTGTAGGAAGAATTAACCCTCACAAGCTGGCGTCTCAACAATGTACGGCAAGAGAAAGAAAAAAGTACAGCGAAGAGAAAACAATGGGGCAGATCCATTTGGTGATTCTACCACTTCGGGTTTATGTTCGCGGCTGCTTAGCACTGATCTGTTTGTTACCAATACCAACGTAGCTCTCCGTAAGCAAAACGTCTTTCAATAAATTGTCCTCTCTGAATTTACAGTGGGTTTTAAGATAAGGCAAATCAGCAATCACACTCTAAAGAAGAACTGGAATCCCGCAACGTTTACATGATACAAGGAAATCATCGTTCAATATTTAACCTAAGAACTCAACAAGCAAGGGTAAGTTTGGATTACCTTGGCCCACTAAAATAAACACACCATTCCCGACGGAATTTTGTGGCATAAACAGCCCTCACAATATCTGCGAAAATCAATTTGCGCCACCAAATTCCTCGTTTTTCACAGATTTGACAGCTTGGTTACAGAAGCCTCTATATAATCTTCATTTTATAGTCTTGGCAATATTCTACACGCTTCAAAAGACTTTTTATATTAAGGTAACTAAAGCGTGCAAAACCATGTGACATAGAACCTGTCAGCAGTAAATTTCGTCTTCACAAGATATAGAGCAAACTGACTATGTTGAATGAATGCCTCGAGATTCTGATTCTCCACCAGAGTTGCCGCCCACCACAATAGAATACCTACCAAATACAACGTTTACTGCTTTGGGAATCAGACACAACGAGATTCAACAAAAGTTGAAGAAGTGTTCTGACTCTGTGTATTAATTCTTAAAAGTTGAACAAGTGTTCCGACTCTGTGTATTAATTCTTAGAGTTCTTAAATTAGCTCACTACACCTGGTCAATATACTGAGCATCCTTATAGAGAAGACACAAATGCCTTAATGGAAAAGGAAAATGAATGCATTCCAAACCTCCGCGGGGAATCGCACAAATGCACACGAAACCAGAGCAAAAGAATCCGTCCCCGATATTGAACAAAACACTCTAAAAGGCAAAAACAACTTTAACCCTCACAGCGCACTGGGTAAAAATAGCAATGAACTGCTAAACTGGTGCCAAAGAGATGGAACTTAAAGATGACACCCCCTTTTTCAAACGCGTAACCCCCCGACAATAAAATCTAAGCCTTTGTGATCCTTTTAAGATCCAAATCCTGACAAAATTCGCATAAAAATCGACCTTACGATTCACGGGGACCTGAGTTCTCGTCCGTAAGGGTTTTCCTTTCCTTGTCTACTTAGGGAATGTCGGCCTTAAGCACTAGCACCAACGGACCCAGCCACGTGTTTGCCTGCACGCTAAGAACTGTGGTAACGTTGCGAGTTGATACAGTAACGTTTGACCACGGTCTAGAGTCTAGGCTGCGACTTTGACGGGATTCAGTAACGTTTCACTTCATTCGTTCGATTTTGGCATGATGAATTTTTACTCCATACAGCCTTATTTGATCTGGTTCTAAAAAATTATTTTACTGTAAAATAAATATATAATTTGACTCGTACCTTGTAGCTTTATTCAATGTATTCTGACTTTTTTTCGGGACCAGTTTGATGCACTTCAGCAACGCTTGACTTGATTCGTGGTTCAAATTTTTTAGAATAGAATATGGAATTTAGGCCAAAAGCCAAAAGCTGGGGCCTATGAGGTCAATCAGCGCTGAAACGGAAACTGACAGTAAAAAGGTTTGAAAAGTATAACTGAACGAAAACCTCGCAGTTACACTATGAAACAATTGTTAGGGGAGGGTGGGAAATAAGATGGAAGAAAATAAGAACGGAGGTACAGCAAAAGGAATGAAAGAGATTGCAGCTAGGGGCAGAAGGGACGCTGCAAAGACCCTAAGTAATGCCTACAGTGCACCACGTGAGGTGCACTGACGGCAATACCCCCTACAGGTTGGTTCTAATTTATTCAACTTGATTATACAGGGCTTTCAAAGTTCCGTCCTACAGGTGCAGCTACTTAATAATGTAACATTAGTACATATACGGCTAGTCCGACCAGTATGCTACAGTAACTTTATTTGAACAGTAGCACAAACATCTCCGCTGCACCGCTACACTGAACTAAAATGGAAAACGGCAGTATCTGCAAAATTTTCGAAATTGAGATATGCCACCTACTGGGTTCGTGAAACACAAAATACACAAGTTACTGCGGTTTCAGAATGATTCTTCAATGATTTCCACGAGTATTTAGGGGGTTCCATTTTCAGTATCTGCAAAATCAGTAGTACGGTAAGAGAGTATCTGCCATTTTTCTCAGTTTTGTATTTTTGCAGATGCTGCATCTTCCATTTTTGGGCAGTGCAGTGCTAAAACAAGTCGTTCAGATCACAGTACATATTAGGTCATAATACGCCTGCTGTTACCAATAAAGAAAGTCGTTACATAAAAGAAAAGCTACGATACATATAGATAATAGCAAGCATTTCTAAATTTCAAAGCTTATGAACTGAATGCTTAAATCATAAAAAAAAAAAATTCAGCTGAACTGACAACGACGACTTTCACATTTGAATTGCTTCATGCTTGTATCTAAATTGTAAAGCAATTAAACTATTTCTAAAGGACTTGAAAGGTAGTATATCAAGTTTTTCGTCTCCCAGGAATCTGGTAGAGGAAATCCACCACATGAAAAACATGCAAATTTTTCCCGTATCATATATCTGTACCAAACCTACAACATGAAAGGACTTCCGAATATTTATTTTTGTGACACATTTATCTTCGGACTATGAACTCGACACTCGAATGTCACAAGGACATGCAGAACGACATACTGTACTTGATATGACGTAAGTACGGTGTAACTTCAAAATGACTTTAATACTGCCGCCATTTGTTATGGGACAAGTACAATAGCACTCTTAAAATAGAGTAGAATATAGAATAGAATACAGAATTTAGGACAAAGGCCAAAAACTGGGACCTATGAGGTCATTCAGCGCTGAAGAGGAAACTGACGGTACGGTTTGAAAGGTGTAATCGGAGGAAAATCCTGCAGTTGCATTAGGAAACAATTTTTTGAGACGGTTAAAAGCCAGATGGAAGAATGAGAATATGAACGGAGGTACGGTAAAAGAAATGAGAGGTTGCAACCAGGGGCCGAAGGGACGCTGCAAAGACCTTTAATTAGTGCCCACAGTGCACCACGTGAGGTGCACTGACGTCACTAGCCCTCTACGGGGAATATTACTTTACGTTACGCATTTATGTCAATACCATTAGAGCAGTTTTAGAAGCATATTTATGGGAAAAATTCTATTTGCATCAGCTAGCCATATTTTCAACTTTCTGGAAAGTCGCAGGTTTTTCCTAACTGTCTTTCAACAGCTTGAAATGTAACCAGTCCAATGATTCGAACAAACCATAAACGTTTGAAATCATAATGGCGTTCATAATTCTAGACTGGTGTTAATGATAGCAGTTCCGATAGCATTCAGAACTAGGCTAAAGCGGGAAAGAAAAATGAATGGCAGCACTGACATTATTTCGATCTATGTACCGAGATCAACACTCGTAGCAATGGCGCGCTGCTTACAAAGAATCAGGACTTTTCATGAATGTAAAAAGGGACATTTCTTAAAAGCTACAGGTATGACAAAACAAAATCTATAGCTTCTAAACAATCAGTTTATCTAATCATAGACCACTACCAGTCAGCTGATTAAATTAATCGAAGACTGCCGACCACCAATTAGCCTTTCTAAGCAGACACAACACAATTATACTTGTAAACATGGCAAACACCGACCAATATTTCCACAGAAAATCAACCAAGAAATTTTCATAAACACGAAAGGCAACAAAGCAATTTCTCAACAGGAAAGACAAGTCTTTTCTTATGAACCGGCAGGCCAGGAACTCGGTCCATCTAAGCAGAGTAAACAATCAGCCAGTCTTTCTAAACAAAGACGACAACCACTCAATCTTTCTAAACAAAAAGCAGAATCCATTAACCTTCCTAAACTGAGAAGAAAGGCCTCATGTCTGAGCTTTTAAGTCACGGATCGTGATATTGTTGTTTACCTCGCAAACCTACAACAGTACCAAGGGCAACATTCACCATTAAATACTAAAGGAAATACTTGTTCTGAGAGAGAGAGAGAGAGAGAGAGAGAGAGAGAGAGAGAGAGAGAGAGAGACTGTGTCTGTGTGCTAGGGAAATGCCTTGCTCAAATTCTAAACCGGACGTCTAGGAGTTATGGAAAAAAGGCTTGGCCAAGAGAATCTTTCAAATCGGTTTCCTCTCCACACAGTACGTGACTTTTCTCAGCAAAATTAACCACGTATATTCTACAATTCCCGGATATGTTTAGCTTATTTAAATATACTGTATGTATACGTGTATATATATATGTATGTATTTATATGTATGTATATGTATTTATGTATGTATATATAAACTGAGAGCATTTTAAAAATTACTTAATAATGTGGAGGATACATGATAGCCTAAGCAGATCTTTAGGCTAAAATAAGAATCAATGTAAATTTGCGAATGTTTGTTGCGGAGACTGCGGAGTATGTAAACAGGGGCGAATACGTAGGCTGAGGAATGAAACAGACGGAAGAGTTGAAGGGAATACAATTGAGATGAAGCTGTACAGTGGTGACAGCTTGAGCAGGCTACCTGAACAAGCTGAATGAGGACTAGGTTTCAAAACAATGCCTCAGAATTGCTACTTTAAATATGTGGAAAGATGACAGAGGGGATGTACGACTTACAGAGGCATAACATTACCTAGTATACTGAGGAATGTAGGCTATATAGCAGGATCAGCATCAAAGCTTATAGATTTTAGGCATAGGCCTACATGCCAAGCACTGGGGCAACTAAGGCCACTCAGCGCTGAAGGGAAATTGACGGTGAAAAGGTCTGAAAGGTGTAACAGGACGGAAGAAAGAGAATATGAACGGAGGTACAGGAAAAGAAATGAAAGCAGTTGCAGCTACGGCCGAAGAGACGCTGCAAAAAAACCTTAAGTAATGCCTACATTGCACCGCATGAGGTGCACTGACAGCATTAACCCCCTACGGGGATCAGCATCAAAGCGTCAAAAAGTAATTTGTTGAGCGCAATTAATTTTTCGTGAAGACGGTGAGGCTCGTGTTAGACTAGCCTATGTGGCCGTGAGAGAGTGACTGGTTTGTTGCGAAAGGTCTGATGCAAGACTGTGTATGTCACCAGGGTTCTTTGATACTGTTATATATATATATATATATATATATATATATATATATATATATATATATATATATATATATATATATGACATATATATACCAATGACAGATGTAGGTGTTGTTTGCGGTTCAGAAAAAGTTTCTTCGTGATACAAATTTAGCTGGTGACAGTGAAGGGAAACAAGTAAAATAGTGAATTTCCTTTTAAAGAGGAACAAATGAATGTATGTAAGGACGAATTAAGAAAGGGAGAGGTTAATCCATATGTACCTGAGGGTAAATGAAATCTATGGAAAGGAGAAATATGAGGTGAATAACAGAACAGCTGAAGCAGATGTATCAGGATCTGCTCAATGTACAGAGGGGTACCAGGGTACCAGTCAAATTAAAAGTTGGATTGTAGGAGGGGATTGTCAAGATAACTCCCCTTTATGGAAATGAAATATTATTGTTGAATGGGAATGAGAGGAAGAGGGTAAAAATTGCTGATAATTTGCAGTGACAAGCGTACCCAATTAGTGTAAAGAAATGAAGTAGATACGAGTTCTGTGTGGCTCTCTCTCTCTCTCTCTCTCTCTCTCTCTCTCTCTCTCTCTCTGTGTATGTATGTATATATATATATATATATATATATATATATATATATATATATATATATATATATATATATATATTATAAACATGTATATATATATATATATCTCCTCATCCGCTCATTTGCATATTAAAATTTCATCAATTCCTCCGGACGTTCTTCCCTTGAACTTGAAATGTACAAGGTTATAAATTATGCCCGCCCTCCAAAAAATAAGGTCTCACAGAGCACAAAAGAAGATTACGACATTCCATAATTACGCTAATTTTGGTTCGGGAGACTCACACTGGATACCGGCTTCCGCCGAACTTTCCCGAGGATCAAATTCAATCGCTGAAATGTAATACAAGGGCATCTCATCCAGATACGAAAGAGGCGGAGTTGGAGGGAGTGGGAAGAGTGAGATCCTCCCTCCCTCCCTCCATCCCCCTCCAACCACCATCCCTATAACCACCACCACCGCCACTACAACTTCCAACGGTTCCGATAAACCTGCTCTAGCGAAAAACACAGGGCAGAAGATTATAAAGCCATGACATCACTCATTCTCCGTCCTCCCCCTCCCTCCCCCTCCCCTCCCTTCAGCTACATACCAGGATCACCCCTCCTACCGGTCCACTTCATTTCTTGGATGGACCTCCGAGGCATTTCCAGGGTTCAGAACCTTCCAGGACAGGAAACCTCAAACCTCATGGATTGAAGGCGTGATTGTTAAGCTGGTGTTTCCGCGATGTTGGTTTCGTCATGGAAATATTGACGTTTAATGAAATCAATAAACGTAACGGACAAAAGTCCGTTACTTTTCAAATAACCCGAAACACACATGATCGATGACGTCACAGTTGTGTATTCATCCTCCAGCTCTCTTACAACGACAATTATCAGATTATTAAGACACGCTACAATAATAATTTATATATGTGTGTATGTATATAAGTATACATAATTATATATAGCTGTAAAATATTCGTCCCTAATCAACCCTCAAAATATTCGCTATTCAAACACAACTCTCTAATTGGCAGGTTGAGACAAAACAACTAGCCTATCAGGAATATTCTGCAATGACAGCTGTCCTTCATATATATATATATATATATATATATATATATATATATATATATATATATATATATATATATATATATATATATATATATATACATAGTATATACGGATAACAGACGATGAGGACTGTTAGTTCTAGAAAGCATGTAACTTTCTTGAATAAACATCTCCGCTAGACACCATGCAGCTTAAATGAGGCTGTTATTAATTGTATTAAAGCACAGAACAATCGTATAAGTGATACAGTTAATATACATACATATATATATGCATGTACATATGTATATAAATATATAAAATTACTTGCCTGTCGAGGGTACAGTTGTTCCCCGAAATACCTTTTGACGTTTTTACGGGCTCCTTTTCTTAGATTATGTATATATATATAATATATATATATATACACATACATACATACATATATACTGTATATGTTATGTGTATATGTATATATATATATATACATATATATATATATATATATATATATATATATATATATATATATATATATATATTAAATTTCACTGAAACAAAAATATCCATAAATCTTTCAACACCTGCGTCCCATCCTCTTATCGTAAGTATTTTACTGACAGCTGACACCTTCGCGTACACAGAGGGAGAAAAGATTCCAGACGATGACACTCATCCCCTAAAAGCAGCAAGGATTGGGGTGCACTATAGCCCAAGGTCATACGAGAGAGAGAGAGAGAGAGAGAGAGAGAGAGAGAGAGAGAGAGAGAGAGAGAGAGAGTCCACAGTACCTGGTACCAGTAACGGCCAGATTGTCGCAGAGGTGAACAGCTACATTCCATTTTCCCGGCCGCAAATGGAAAACCTATTCAAGTCCGACTGCCTCCTAATACTGGGAATAAGAAACCAATTCTAAACACTGAGCTGCACTGGGGGATATGTTTTCGAAAACGCGCAATATACAAAACGGCTTTTAAGCTGAATTTATGCAAGCCATTACGTAATATATGCAAAAGGTTTTGCAGGTCTGAACAGAATAAATGATCTTTTAAGAGGACTTGAAATAAAATCCCTTTACAAACACACATCTACAAAAAAAAAAAAAACTGAATTAAATCTGTTAGCAGTGTTAATTCAGTTTTTTTAGATGTGTTTGCAACAAATTTTTATTTCAAGTGCTCTTGAAAATAATTCATTCAGTTCAGACTCGTAAGGCCTTTTGCATATGTTCCGTCACGATTTGCATAAATTTAACCTCACAGCTATCTTATCCATTGCATATTTTCGTAATCATATCCCCAAAGTACAGATAAATGTTTAGAACTGCCCTTTTTCAGTTGCCAATAAAAGCGTGGCCATAGCATGGGCATAACTTAAAATTATTATTTGCCACGTAAGCCTTTTAGAATACCTTTCTTGTCAAGAGGAAATACAAAGCAACTGAATACAACCCCTCTTTATACAAACCTACTGCTATTTCTCTTCTGCCTTACTGCTATCGTACTGCAACGACTTACGCCAAGCCACAGTCCATCTTGCTGTATCTTAATTGGCCTCATAGAGGTAGATTGGCCTCCGCGCCTCATAAGCCACAGTTTCCTATCCCCGTCTCCCTTTACGAGAACGAAGACAGCCTTAACACCTATGGGTTTATCAACACATCCCTGTTAATTGGATTTATGGCTCTCATAAATTCTGATGGGCTAATCACATCCAAAAGGGATGCGGCCAGAACTCAAATCTCTAAAGGGGGGAAAATTCTTAAAAAGCAACGTTCGCCACAACGTAAATAAATAGACAAAAGGAAAAAAAACATCAGCATGGTTTAAGAACTTGAAATGCGGCCGCGTTGGAAACATTACGATATAAGTCATAAAAAAATTAGTGTTGAAATACACGATGTTTAAAAAAAAATTTAATTACTTTCTCAATACGAAATCTGCATGCTAACATGATGAAATTTAGGGTAAAGATATCTATGATTTATATTTAAGCGAAGACGCGTTCATCTTTAATTTCCCTTGAAAATTAAACACTAAAAGTTAACACCTACCAAAAAAAAAAAACATACACTTATCTGCTAAACTATCAATATAAAAAATAATCGTACTTGAGATCTCTCGATGACCGCATGTCTCGCAATTTATTCACCGATTATTGTAAAGTTCATTATCAAACCTTTATCATCTGGTCTTTTAGTTTTCTGTAAAAGAAAACTATTGTGCCGGCTTTGTCTGTCCGTCCGCACTATTCCTCTCCGCCCTCAGATCTTAAAAACTACTGAAGCTAGAGGGCTGCAAATTGGTACGTTGATCATCCACCCTCCAACCATCAAATATACGCAATTGCAACTCTCTAACCTCAATAGTTTCTATTTTATTTAAGGTTAAAGTTAGCCACAATCGTGCGTCTGGCAACGCTATAGGACAGGCCACCACCGGGCCGTGGCTGAAAGCTTCATGGGCCGCGGCTCATACAGAAAACTTCATTGCGCCGAAGAAACTTCGGCGCATTTTTTACTTGTTTGTTTTAAGGGAACACCCTTTGGACACTGGTGAGAGTTCGGAATTTTGTCAAGCTAAGGAAGGAAGAATGCGACAAGCGCCTCTTGAAAGTTCAAAAGTTTTGGGAAACACGTTAGTGCGTTGATGTTCACAAGGTTTATTATGAATACAATGAGAGTTGAACTAAATTGAATATGGAGTTTAGGCCAAGAGCTGGGACCTATGAGGTCATTTCAGCGCTGGAAAGGAAATTGTAAGGAGGTAGGTCTGAAAGGTGTAACAGGAGGAAAACCTCGCACTTGCACTATGATATATTTGTTAAGAGAGGGCGGATAGCGAGATGAAAGAAAGATAATATGAGTGGAAGTACAGTAAAAGGAATGAAAGGGGTTGCAGCTAGGGGCCGAAGGGACGCTGCAAAGAACCTTAAGTAATGCCTACAGTACACCGCATGAGGTGCACTGACGGCACTAGCCCCCTATGGGAAAATACAATGAGAGGGAGAGTGAAAATCATCTACATATACGTACGGCAACACTAAAACCATTACACATTTCCTGGGCGACAAAAACGCCACCTACTTATGAGTACAAACGTGCAATATTGTTAAAAGTATCTCTAATTTACGTTCGTAAACAGTCCATAACTACTCATCAAAAATTTTTATTACCTAGTAGATATTATTCATTATTACGAAAAGCAAACACTGCTGAAAGATTAACGCGCCTAACATTTGCTTCTACTTATGTAAAGTTTAAGTTAAACGCTTTAAAAACTGTTATAAAGGAGTGCATATGATAATAATTAACGTGAAATTTTAATGTATACAATTATAAGCAACATTTGCAAAATGGAAAAGATATTGCACATTTTCAGTGTCTCCGAATAATAGTGGGAGTGGTAAAACATGCTTGAATGAACAAGAGCATCCATATATTTGCTGTCAACTCTCATATGAGTTCGAAACCATTAAAGTTGTCCTTCTCAGAACGCACACAACATAGGGTTTCCCGAAGGACTTACGGAAGAATACAAATAAACAATAAAAACTTTCAAAGCCTTTTACTGTTCACATCCTATTTACAGTCATCACTTGCACGTTAATCGAAAATTTCAGTTTTATCTCACGGTAACGTGCACATTTTTTTTAGCAGGTCGTCTAAACAATAACTCTGGCTACAATGACTTTACTGCACCTGGCCTCTGCAAAGTATTGCACGAATTAGGTTCGTAAGCAGCTAAGGGTAACAAGTTGCGGAGCTACAGAGCGCACTGATTAACATGGAATCCGGAGATGAAACTTCAACAGTACTCTAATCCAGAAACAATCTCTTAAAATATGTCTCGTAAGCTCCCAGACCAGAAAACAAACGTACGACCTAGTAATTATAATATTTATCTTATACATTAGCAATGGTGATACACACACACAGTGCATATTTATAAGGTAACTTCACAGCATAAACAAGCATGTACATTCCTATCAAGATTAACTTCCTAAATGGTTAAACAAGTGGAAATAAGTGCGCGCAAAAGTAGGAACTCAAGGTTTGGACCTTGCAGGCACTGGCACATAGGCTACCCACAAATAAATATAAATATAAATATAAATATATATATATATATATATATATATATATATATATATATATATATATACATATATATATATAAATATATATATATATATATATATATATATTATATATTATACTATATATATATATATATATATATATATATATATATATATATATATATATATATATATGTTACAGTAAGACTGTGAAACATGGAATTTCGTGAAATCCTGAAATTTTCAGGGAGTTCGTGAAATCATCAATTAGGAAAATTTTATCCCCGAGGGGCTAGTGTAGATGAATCACTGTTTCGCCGTGTTTAGTACTAGCCCCTCGGGGATCAAATGTCCTTAAGTAAATTGGTGATATATACCCACCTCCCGACAACATGAACAGCGCTGATACACTCCCTATAAAATACAATTGCCATGCACTCACTCTGTACACTTCTCTTTCGCACATAGCCTAAAAGCCGAACTCTAACAGCCCTTACCGCACACACGATAACCCGAATATCTGAACCGGGACGAGCAGCTAATAGCTCTGATTTCCTATCTCATTTATCGCACGATCAATCTAATCAGTGGTCTCACGTCACGCTACAATTCAGTCGCGAAATTTCATTTCAGAGGGGGAAAAAAAAAAGGTTACGTGAGCAAGGTTACGTAAAATATTTTTTCTTTTTATGAATTACAGAACCCTCTTTCTGTACTCCTATAGGCTATACCATACCGTACAGGCTACATGAGGTAGTCAATTAACACCACTCTATTTTTTAAAGTTTAATTAAACATTCTCCTACAAATAAAATAAAATGCATTATCGTATTAACCAGACATACACAAAGAGAATATTATCAGCACATAATTATTGCACCTTATAATTTTCAGAACATCGTAAAGACAAGACTTTTCCTCCCAAGAAAAGAAGATATGATTTCGATATTATGCTAATAATCCTCTCAAATAAGAGCATTAACGCAAGGGGATTAAAAAACCAAGGAAGAGAAGGTAACTAAAGAGGACGTAATGAAAAGGGGAGACATGGATACGACGCAGAGAATAAACTCTCTCTCTCTCTCTCTCTCTCTCTCTCTCTGACGCGAGCACACACACATTTTAATATGAACGCGTTCACACGGCTTATAATGTTAACACAAAGGTAGGATGAGGGGATTACAGCTGCTAATTACCTGAACCAAAAATAGTAGGCTTGCTGAGTAAAAAGTGAAGCTACTGAGTCAAATTGATAACTGAAATAGCAATAATTTCGATGTACAACTGACTGTTAAAATAGTGATTATAACGCAAACATTTTCAAAGCACATCTACTAGAAATGCAGGTAGTCCAAAAGTGAAAGCAGAATTTGGAGAAAAAGGTAAAATAATAAGGAAAACATAAAAATACTGAGCCGGCTGTTAATCATAAAAAAAAAAAAATTAAAACGTGAATAATAAACCTTGAAGTCTGAACCCAACATATCAACTCACGTCGGCAATTTGAACATATCGGCAATTTGAAGACACAAAACCTATTAAGGCGTGATTTAAAAGTATATGTAATAACACTGGAGACAATCTATAATTATAAAATCCTAGAGGAACTGGTCTTGTTAATCTTCTCCTGGGTGACAGTAGGGGAGACATGACACAGCCACCCACCCCCTGAAAACCGGTTTGTCGGCCCCAGGTCCGCGAGGGGTAGTTAGGGGATCGGGAGAGTACTGGAGGCATGACACATCCATCCTCCTCCTGCAAACCTGTTTGTCCGCCCCGGGTGGGGGCGGGGTAGGTAGGGGATCGGGTGGGTAGGGGAGAGAATAGCCCCGGGTTCCGGCGCGCATAATGCACGACAACAAGCTCGTATGTAATAATAGTGGAGACAATCTACAACAAATGCCAACCGGCAATAGCCAAGCGCACAAAGGTTTCATATGATTAAATAAAAAAATATAAAAAAACTGGAAGAGCAAGAACTAAATATTTGAATTTTCTTTGTCATTAACCTCGGCAGCTCATAACACAAAGATTTTTCAAAACTATCACACAGTTTATGGGTTAACCAGGAACATATAACAAACAGTTTTCGTTGGGCGAAATTAGTTTCGGTTTATGGATAAAATTTGTAATTTTATAACTCAATTTTTATGTCGTTGTCCACCACGAAGAATATTCAACAGCTTAGCCAGCCGAAGGGTCATTTGCAAGTCAAATAACATGGAAATAAGCTAACAATGTTATTTGCAAAGCTTAATAACCATTTCCATAGTAACTTTCGTGAGATGAAATTTCAATTTACTTTCTGACAAAACGTAATTATAAAATATGAATTCATTATTTCTAGAAATCAACCAATAAGTTACTAGACGGACTTGAATAAGACATAAAAGTCACGTCAGTCATTATAATGATAAGGAATGACAAGTAAAGAATGAGCCGAAGTTTCTTCGGCGCAATCGAGTTTTCTGTACATCGTATAATGCTGTATGAGCCGCGACCCATGGAACTTTCAGCCACGGCCCGGTGGTGGTCTGTCCTATAGCGTTGCCAGACGCACGATTATGGATAAATTTAACGTTAAATAAAATAAAAAGTACTGAGGCTAGAGGTCCGCAATTTGGTATCTTTGATGACTGGAGGGTGGATGATCAACATGCCAATTTGCAGCCCTCTAGCCTCAGTAGTTTTTAAGATCTGAGGGCGGAAAGAAAAAGTGCGGACGAACAGACAAAGCCATCTCAATAAACGGATATGATACAAAGGCAGACAGAGGTCTGTCATCCATGACCCCTTGGGCCAGGGAAGAGGGCGGGCACACAAAATAGCGTACTCCACCATAACCTGATTGCCAAACCTGTTACTGGGAAGATCGTGGGAGTAAATTTCAGAGTTTAATCACCCTCCCAACAGACTTTTCCTATCAGGTTCGGCTTCCAAACTCTCTCACGAGATCAATCATATATTCTATTAGGACCGACACAAGTTACGCGCACACCATGAGCAGCAATTCTGGCTGTAGTTCTCCTTTATGGACGGGAAGTATGAATACTGGATGCGAGAGAAGGAAAATGTTGAAGCTGCTGAGAAGTGTTAAGAGGGTTTATTGTAGATGAACTGATGGACCACTGTGATTCAAGTTGGTCGGGTCATGTGGAGAGAATGGGGGACGACAGGTTGGTGAAAATAGGACATATTAATTCGAAGGTGTCAGAAGGAAGTAGAGGAATACCTAGTTAAATAGCGGAGTGGAAGAGGTATTTGGAAAAGAAGAGCCATGATATGCAAGATTCTTAGTGAGTGTGCCTCCAAGATAAAGGTGAGTGGTGCAGTGTGTGTAAAGGTTTCGACCCACTTGTAACGAGCCTCCGTGTAGGTGTATGAAGCAGCTTAAACTGAACATGTTTTCTTTATAAGGAGTTCATCCATGATTCAACAGGAACAGTATGAATGTAATAATGATGGATGCACCCCCACACCCCCAACACCTAAGTCAGGAGAAGCAGCTTATTCTTTACAAAATAAACATTTAAAAAACAACGATATCCGGTTTATCTATGTAACACCAAACCCATTAAAACACGGTCAACTTAGGGCATCGCTCAAATAAAATTCGCTTAAAGCCGTTTCTTAAATAGTAAACAACCAACACCGGTGATTTCCGTGACGACAAGCATTAAAGAACATTGTTTAGGTCCTCACACTGAACTCTCACTAGGTAACCTGTGTTTAAGCAAGAATAAGTCAGCAACTGACAAACCTTCAAACATCTGCGTTTCACCAATATTTGAAAAATTATGCGATAAATCAAAACCGACAGAGGGACGTCGCGTGTTTCCTCCCGATTTGCTCAAGGTCAAGGTCATTCGTGCTGTTCTCATGTTTATGCAATACTGACAAATAACTGCAGTCCTATTTCCCCTCTAGTATCGGAAAGTATACTCATTCAAAAATGAAAAATGGCCAATCGCAAACGACACTGTTATTTTCTCCAGATATCAGAAATCATATTGTAACAGTATACCGGACTAAGTCATGTCATATGTCAGTAATTCTACGAACAGGATACAGTACGCTCTGAAATCATTTGCAGAGCACTGCCAGACATCTACCAACACACCAAATATTGGACGTTACTCCATTACTCTATTTCAATTTGAAGAGGTGAGCAACCCACTTCATCATCCAAATTTGAGTGTTCTGAGAAAGACAAATTTAAACCCTCTCAAAAAATACCACTTTCTTAACGCATCACCGCTCCAATCTTCTCATTCCTCTTATTTACACCCTGATTCATAGAAAAGGCCTAACCAAAAAAAGTAGGGTACAACTGAGTGAGCAAAGAGGCTCGTCAAACAGAAGACGTGGATGAGTTACCTTGAGGGGTTCTTTCGATACCGCTAAGCAATATAGAGCTGAAGAGGGAGCCCCAATAAAACAATTCACCCGAAGAAGGGAGGCCGCCTGCTTACTGTACCGTCAGACGGTAGGGCATACCACTGTGCAGTAATTACTTTATACTATGGGCAGGAGGAACTGCTCGGAAATGGATACCTAAGTACGAAAACTCACGTAGTAAATGAGCTAGCATATAGCCTACTTAGGACAAACTTACTAAACAATAAATCTGGATCAATCTGTTTTCACTGCAAACAAATAAACAAATCGCTCAAACCAATTAGGGCTGAATTTACTTCAGTAATCATTTAGTACGGTACTAAGAAAAAAATGTAACACTAAAATGTCAGGTCTATTTCATATAATAAAACTAAAATTAGTTTTACGGATATTTTTCCACTTTGATTATGCTAGGTTTCACGGAGTCGCTTTTAAATTTTGTTATTATCTTACTTAACACGACCACCAGCAAAGCACAATAGCTCTATACCCCGTTGCATGGACAACATCAGGAGAAATAAAAAAAACTGAATTCTGTCGTTCAGGAAATCTGGTAGAATGGCTGACAAGGTCTTCCATGATTGTCAACATAACCCGAGCCTTTGCCATGACCGAGTGACTTATGTGATTTGCTTATGACCAGCAAATCCACATGTTTTCGCTAAGCATAATGAAAAATAAACAGGCAAAAGACTGTAAGCAAACTTGCATGTAGGAGGTAATGAAACAACAGAACTGGCACAGAATGATCGGGGGTCTCTGCTTGCCCCTCTAGTCCCCCTCCTGTCTGTGAGCAATTCAGAGGTCTCTGTTGACCCCTCCCGCCTGTCTCTCTCTCTCTCTCTCTCTCTCTCTCTCTCTCTCTCTCTCTCTCTCTCTCTCTCTCTCTCTCCAGGTACTCACAGATCCCTATATCTCATCACCTCGGCAACTGCCTTCAAAACTTGCACTAAAAATAACTAACGTTTCCAGCTTAGGTGGAATACAACAAAATGCAGTCCTGGTCCAGCTTGAGCAAGAATGAAAAATAGTTGGTTGAGTGACATGGAAAGAAATGAGAGAATTAAGCAAAGAGAAAGGAACGAAGTGGAACAGACTCCCTTGCTATTTTTGTGGCCGCATACGGTCTTCGATTTCCAAGCATCCAGAACGGTCAGGAAAGAAAGAACGGCAAGAAGTCGCACTATTCGTCGTTCTCGCCCGACCTCGCGGCGGTCCCTGGCGTGCACTTATGCATGCGGGATCGTTGAACTCTCTCTCTCTCGAGTGCTTTCGCTTGTGAACCAAAGTACTGTAGCATTACGTTGGCTTTTGCCATAAAGCATGTGTCTGCCATAATGACGGATTCTACTGTAGAGTAAAACCGAAGTCTAAAGCATTCGTTGTTTCCAGACTATAGAGCTGACGAAATATCAAAGCATCACAGACGTGAACAGCCAGGTTAAATCACTGAAGATAACCTTTCTTGCAAAACTTGCGAGAGAGAGAGAGAGAGAGAGAGAGAGAGAGAGAGAGAGAGAGAGAGAGAGAGAGAGAGAGAATCGCAGCATGACAAAAATAAGCCATGCATATGACAAACCACAAACAACCTACGAAAACCTGGTGAAATAAAGAACCATTATAACTGCCCATAACAACAGACCAGACCTCAGATTGCGAAAAAATATAAGTGATTATTACCACCATATTTTTTCGAAAATCCACACCTGCAAAGAGCCAGCCCCATCCATGAGAGAGAGAGAGAGAGAGAGAGAGAGAGAGAGAGAGAGAGAGAGAGAGAGAGAGAGAGAGAGAATATTCCAAATCTGAGGAATGTCCATGGCTATCATCAAGAGGCAGCCACACAGAAAGAAAATGTGACATTCTACGCGCTCCTCCGACCTTTACACTTCAGCCGTCGACTTCGAGATCCTCTTGGTTTTGGCTTTCAAGACAGTGCTAACCTACATTGAGTGGCCTAATCGTGTCTACGGCATATATTACAATCCTTTGACAGCTAAGTCTGCAAATATTTGGTGCGCGTGTTTTGCTATAAAACGTTTGTAACGCATTTAAGAAGTTTTATCAGATTAGCCTATACCAAACAGGCAAATGTTACTTCAGCATTTCTCCATAAAATAATAGTGGTCAAAGTTTTTTTTTTTATTTATACTGCACACATAAACAGTTTTCCAGATCATGTCGAGACTTGGTTAGCAGTAAAATAATAAAAACACAAACTTTTCAAAAAGGATCTGAGGAAACCATTTTACAGTGAGACTAAGTAGCCTAACTGCTTCTCCTTTACGGTGACGTCTCTTTGAACATTACTCACTACAACATTCACAGTGACGCTTCCTTCACCACTGAACGGTGGCAATGCCGTCATGAACAATCGCATATTATTTTCTGCTCTGGGAGGTAAGCCTAACGATTATACGAAAAAAACGTGATACTAGAATTAAATGTCATTGTTCGCGTTAGAAAAAAATAGATACATACCTCGTTCCATCTTGATGAGACCTACTCGGCGGTTTAGTTGGTTCATGCTTCGAAAAATACGTAAATTCTTTTTTTGCCAAAACAAGCAACACACACACACACAGAGAGAGAGAGAGAGAGAGAGAGAGAGAGAGAGAGAGAGAGAGAGAGAGAGAGAGATATAATGCCATGCATTATGCATGGCCTCCTAAGATAATCTGTAAAAAAAAATATGTTAAGGCAAAAGGATGGGAGGTTCAGAAAGCGCTTGATCCTCCCCATTACAGCAGTTCTTGACGAAAAAGTTAGCTCGATAACTTATATATGACAAGACAACAATATTTGTCGAATTACTCCGCACACCGGTTAGGCTGGTTGGAATTACTGTATTTTTTTTTTTTTTCTTTTGTTACTGAGGAACATACAGGAATGATATGGCATCTTCTTCCGCATTTTTTGAAAATTAACATGTTACCAACCGACAAGGGAATTTTCTAGCAATTCCAATTTCACAACTACAGAGGTAAAATTCCTTATTGCATACAAATGCAAGCAAAATGTAAACGCATACGCATGACGTTTCGCGTTCATTTTAGAAACCCTTCTACCAACTCTCAGTCTTGAGAGAGAGAGAGAGAGAGAGAGAGAGAGAGAGAGAGAGAGAGAGAGAGAGAGAGAGAGAGAGAGAGAGAGAGAGAAAGAAATGAATTTCTCACTGACAGATGACGGACGCATGCTATTTAATTTCCTGCACTGTCGATATCACACGGCTCTTCGCTCTACAATAGTTTAGAATGTCATATTCTTAATGTTCTTTATGTATCACAAATGGAACCCATCACAAAAACAATTAAGGAGACAGTGACGTTATGCCGTCCGCTACACAGTTGACACCGTACTCGGATTGTGAAGCATCTCCGCCTCGGGACAAATAGACCTAACGGTTGCTTTTCAAGACAGGTTCAGTTCACACATTCTCTTCTTTCTAGCTGACTTGGCCATTCATCCTTCATGGCAATCCTTCGTTCGTTAGTTTTAGATTAAGCCAGCCTAATGGTGGCACGGGCTCTTGCTCTTGGGCAGCCCGTAAATGGTAACCCTTCATCTCGTACCCAGTGCAATTCATTTAATGACTTCGGATGAGGTCATAACATACGGTAAAAAGATGTCTGCCTCTCGTGAAAAGCGGTACTTTTACAGACTGACTTAAAGGTCTGTGGTACGAGTGTGAATCTTTCCTTGAGTTTTCTTCTTCCAATTTCAATGGTAACAACTGACTATGACTTGAATTATAGTGAAGGTGCAACTTAGACCAAGAAATCAACGCGCTGATATAATTTACGATCTTGACTAATATTCATGAAATAATATTTGGCTACAATTGCATTCTGGAAAATAACTTGACAATGGAGCTTTCGAGCAAAACGCAATCTTTGACCAAAGAAATGCCACTCTTGATTATTATAACCTTTGACCAAGAATTTAGCATTATGTTATTTTATAGTGGGCCTAAAAAAAGTCCAATATGAACACGAGAGCAGAATTCAGCACAAAACATTTAATACATAGACCATGCACCGCTATTCCTGATGTTTGTGACATGAAGAAAAACTCTCATAAACACACCCACTTGACGAAAAATAAGTTGTAAACTTAACCACTTTTCAAGGGTTGAACTGTGTTCGTTAAATTACTTGGCCTAACACAAAAACAAGTTGACATACGAAACACGCCGCACTCTCTCTCTCTCTCTCTCTCTCTCTCTCTCTCATGAGCAATGATGGACAAATGAAAGAAAACATATTTTCAATCCGTACACAGTTGAAGTTTTCTTTACACGGGATCCATCCACGATTGCGCACTCACAGCACGCAAGTGGCAATACCTCGTTCAAGTCTACCCGCTCCTATGTGAGTAATGGAAGAGCACAGGGCTCGCATTTGCAAGGTAAGTGGTTCGATCCATGCCTGCGACCAGTCGACCAAACTGTGACAGGATACCAGAAACTGGCATGCGACAGTAACCTTATCCTTAGAAACAGACGTCGGATAGTAACCTCTGCCTTAGATGCACTTAAAAAGAAAAAAGGTGTCTAACCCATCTGGTAACGCTCATCTGAAGGGTTAAAGTACTATGACGTTTATGTACACAAACATATACAGTATATATATAATACATATTATTATATACATACAGTATATACATATACCTAGTGTGTGTGTGTGTATGTGTAAAGATGCTGCCAAGAGAATAATCTTATTAACTTTAAAGAAAGACCGTACGCATGACGTAGCCACCCAAATGCAGACTTGCAAAAAGTGGGCTAATCCAATCACCACTCTATTAAGCACGTTTGAAAGTTGCACCAGCGAGAGCTGCCGTGATATATTCACAGAAGTTCAAATAACGAGTTTTTGTGCTTGCAGCGGTTAATATCCATTTACGTGATTCACATGACTTGAAAATAAATGACCCGATGAAGAATTCCAGAATTCCGGTATATAAATAGAACTGAGAAAAATTGCTACTTAAATTTTGGATTAATCTCTTGAATATCTGCCACTCGGGTCCTTCCAGTGCAGTCTCCCCTATCTCACTGTTCTCATCCAGGTAGGTTTGGGTTTTCTAAATCCACTGGTACCCCCAAGGAGCCCACTGGACACTATCTGGTGCGTATTTATGTATGCCTATCTATCTACATACGTACACACACACACACATACACACACACACGAGCTTATTATAAACTGAAATAGATGCTATTTCTATGTAGCGTCTGATGCCATGAAACTGTTTTTTTGGTTACATCATATTTTAATCGATTGGTAAGCAGGCCGAATGTAAGTTCTGAAGAAATGATTAGCAAGTCGTTACTAGTGTGAATAAAGTTCTTGCGATATACGGCAAGCAGCCCTTGAGTAAGATTTCTTACTTGGTCAAGAGCTGTAATTAATTTCTCTTACCCAATTGCCAGTTATGGTCACAAAATCATTCATACATCTCACGTGAAAAAGTTATTTACAACGCCACTACACACCTTTTTGTGTGTGCGTGTGTGTAGGCTATGTTGTAAATAACTTTTTCACGTGAGATGTATGATATATATATATATATATATATATATATATATATATATATATATATATATATATATATATATATATATATATATATATATACACGAGAGAGGGAATTGGCCTACTAAAACGACAAAAATAGAGCTCACACTATTGTATCATAATTCCGTCCGACTAATTACTAAGGAATCTAAACCAGTCTCCTCCACACGGCACCAAAGCAAAGAGACGTAATAAAACCAGCCTGCAACGACTGAGCATCATTTACACTCAACTTCAACCTGTCTCCGGATCCCTTTGATGGCTAATTAAAAGTGTAGTACTACATTAATTAGTGAAGCGTTCGCCAATAATTTAACGACAACGCACGCAGTATTTACACAAACACTTGTGAGCCCTAGGCCTAACCGGCATCTCAAATCTTGAACCCCGTAGGTTACATGCACTTGTTTCCAGACAGCCAGAGGGATGCGTATCTAACGTACCTCTTCCATCCGCGTTTATATATACCACTCACAGACATTGATTCCTCCCTCAAGTATGTAAAACATATATAGTGACAAAGGCCTGCCCTCTGTAAAATATACAGAATACCACGTACAGTGGAGCATTCACGGTGGACAGAACAATGAGTCGATAAAAAAAAAAGGGTTGACATGTGGGTTACATTTTCAGGCACAGATTTCGGTTTCCATATTGACCGGGATACAAAGTCAGTCGCTGACTGTTAGAACGCAACCAAAACTACCTTGCTTATTGATGTAAAGGTGAAATAAAACACCAGGATAGCTCTTCAAATCGTAGTGGGCGGCGCTAGGGGTAGCTATTGAGAAGGAAAGGGGTGAGGAGTAGGAGGTGGTAGTAGTGGCAAAGATGGAGAGGAGGGGAAAAGGGTCGGGTGGTAGACGAGAGGGAGAGGGATGGGGGAGGGAGGCCGAGCGAGGGAGGGAGAAGATTTGACACTTCCATGCCCGTTACATCTGTTTGGAAGCGCGCCAAAAATGGGTTAACATGAGATTCCAGGCCGTGAAATGTCGTCGCCTCATTCAATCGTTTACAATAGCAGATGATGTTACGATCGTATAGTCAAGGCTCGCCTCATTTTCACACGAGGGAATGCCCCTCTGAGGCCCTAAGGAATATGTCCTGTTACTGTAGAATGCCAGGGTTGTTCCAGGGATAAAATATTGCCATTCTCTCATTCTTAAAAAAAGCTCATTTCTCTTTCACGATATTAGTAGCAGAATGTCACAGATTGATTTAGCTTTTATTTTACGACACTGACAATTCTAATGATTTTTTATACGTGAGGATTTTTCTGGATGGATTTGAACCTTTTGCCCAACAAACAACCATCTTTGGCAACTGTGGGTGGTTGGGTCGCTCCCATCTCAACCCTGGAGGCCGGTTTTCCAGTATAAACAGTATATACCAAGTCGTTAACGTAATGTAAAAGACAACTCATTATTAACAGCAATTTGCCATCACTGATATAACGACAACAAAATAAAGCTAAACTTACCCCCTTGTAACAAGTAACAAAACGAGTAATCCAACGAGTACTCAAAAGGTCCGAGAGTGATTTTGCGCACAACCCAACTCACTCATATCCAACACGACACTGAGTGAAGTAAACAGCTGCTTTGTTCGTATTCCCGCTTCTACAGAGCCATCTATTGGGCTCGCATATAACCAAAAATTCAATACAGTACCATCTTCTGCTTTTGCAACGCCCAATCGAGTCCGTTGCTTTTGAAAACGTTTTATATATGAAATTATTTTTCCGCAGTTGTAGCGCGTCAAATGAAAGACCTCCAATGAATGTCTGATTTATTACGGTTCTCATGAATTTATCAAATATTAGCATAATAGTTATGTCTTGTACTAATAACTGCAACTTCCCGGTAGGACGATCAGTGGAAAAAAATTAGGTGTTTAATTATGAAATTGCTCATGATTTAGCGTAATCGAAATTAGACAAGACTGCTACTACTGTATGTCATTTCCAATTATAGTACCAGCAGAGAGAAAAGGCGGGAAGAGGGTGGCGAGCCCTTCAAGAAGGCTTCATTGATTACACTGTATGTCAGTTTTATTAAAGGGGTGTCCGACCTTGGTATTCATTATTTCTTGATTTGAAGATTATAGCCTCTGAATTTATTATTATTTTTTGTCGATTTAACGCTAATTACTTTTAACTGTTCATATATTCATGACGTACAACATCATTATTATATATATATATATATATATATATATATATATATATATATATATATATATATATATATATATATATATATATATATATATATATATATATATATATATATATATATACATATATGCACGTGTGTGTGCAGGCGCGCAAACGAGCGCACCTTTTTTAAGCATGTATGTATATATGTGTGTGTGCGTGTGCGAACGAGCGCACTTTTTGCTTTTAAAGGACGCAGTCCAGGTGTTACGATTCCGATTCTAAGCAAGCAATTTAGGATAACGTTGCTATTCCAGTGCATTCCTCCAGCGTAATTGCAACCCACTATAGTCGACTCAGTATCGGATGCCGACGCAGAGTTTCGGTCAATAGAGCAGTGGGTCTTAACGGACTGTGCCGTTATTGCTTCGTCGTCCCTGGAATTCGGACTTCCGGTCTTCCAGCTCGTAAAACGAGCGTCATTACCACCCGACTTAGACTTGGAATAAATAAGAGAAGGCGTAGCTGTAGGCACTGATATTCTGGAATGAACGAGAACGAAGAGAATTTTACAGAAGAGTTTATAGGAAGGCCTTGATCATTATAAATACAGTTTCCAAAAGTGAATATTTATAAGTGTAATAGACTTATGTGAGAGGAGATGAACGAAAAATGAGCTAGGGTAAAGACACTGAAGTGGAACATATTTATGGAGAGTGAAATCCTCAAGAAAGCAGTGACAAAGGCAGCAGGAATACATGTAGGTATAGTAAGAAAAACAGTAAGCGATTCGATAATAAAATTAGGTCGTGTTGGAAGTAAAATGGTAAGTTTTGAGGTGTAGCTGAAGGACAAAAGCGTTGATCATATAGCGGTTTACAGGGGGATGAGCAAGAGAATTTGGGATAAAATGAGCGAACAAAATGTGGGCCATGTTGAAAATCTGAACAAATACGCAGAGGGAAAAAAAATAAATTGTACTTTGGTGAATTGAGTGCAAATAGAAAGGTTAACTGGTAAAATGGGCGTTAGAGTAAGACAGACGACGTATAGATCATCAGTGAACAGAATACATACCGGTGTAGAAGGAGGGATGAATTTAAGTCACTGAATGTGAAGAAAAGAACAGAGGCACAGTTGAATGTAGCAAGGGCGAAATATGTTCGTGTCAGTGTTACAAAGAGAATGCCTTTGAAGGTGACTATTGGGGATTAAGAAGGATAATTAAAATGCTAAAGAAGGGAAAGAGACCAGAGATGTCGAGGTACAGGGGTAAATACATGACTGAGCGGCTGACCAAGGTTATTAAGATATGTCTCTATAAGGAAAAGACTCCAAAGGAACAGGTAAGAAGAATAGGTAATTAAAGTGTTTGTAAGAATTGCAGAGGAATACCATTGCTTTTATACTGTGCTAAGCACCGGGTAGGATTATCATTGGGAAAATAGAATCTTCTGTTATCTACAGATAACAGAAGACTGGTCAAGGAAAATTAGTGGTTTTAAACAAATAAAAATGTGTTTTGATCAAGTACTTGTTATCGAACAGTTCATTAGAGTTTTGAAAGTAATGAAATAAAAGCTCTTAATAGAAATGATAGCGGTGCAATGTGAAAGGTGGTGAGGATGAATTACGAAAAAGATAATTTGTTATGCCTCTCATAAATGACGAATATGGAAAGACTGAAATGATGAAATACATTCCATCCCGTCTTATTCTATGCCATTTTTGGAACTAAGATGTCTGCGTATAAAATTAGTCAGTAATATAAAAATGCAGCAACGTTTGTTTAAGTTTTGAATAAAACAGGCTCCAGGTGTGTCATTTGTTTAATGTTTATTTTATTCAAACCTCATTTCTTTGAATAGGCTTTCACACCGTAAAAACTAAAAAACGCTACATTTTTTTTTTTTTAGTATTTAAGCAATGCATTCTTGGCAAATCTAGATTTAACTGAACCGTAGCCCTAGTGTTCAGTGTTCCAGAGTCAAGGTCCAGCAAACTGGCCTCGTCTCTGTATTTTTATCTTTGCACAGTACTTCAAACTTTCTCCAGTATGCCAGGGTGGGAGGGTATTAGGACAGAATGAGGGGTGGGGCGGGGGTGAAATAGGCAGACCCTCGCGACAGCTATCGAGGCAAAATGTACGAACACTTTAATCACAGATAGTCAATATTGCAAACGAAATTAATGACTTCATAAAAGTAATACTAGGAAGATAAAGCTAAGGAATACACTGAACGCGCGTATTAATGAACCCTGTATTTGAGGTAACTGTGAATAGGCCTATGTAGAAGCTGTTAACTTAACTGTAAGTTGAAAACACTGAGAGAAAATGTATTTTACCAGAGAAAAATACAGATACAAATTTAAACAAAATACAACGGTAAAAGAGAACGAAATAACGTACGTAAGGATGGCATCACAGGAAATACCGTTGGAAATATGAAACCTAGACTTACGTTGTAAACCTGAGTGTCTGCCAGAAAATACTGATAAATTCCTTCTCTCATAATCATTACGAAGACGTGTGCTTCTACCAAAGATCTTGGGTATGAAAAAGAGAGAGCAAGACTTTCAAAAAGGAAAGTGGGAGGAGATAACTAAAAATATACCAGATTAGATAAAGAGAGTTTGAAGGAGTTTGTTAGGGAAGTAGAAAAGGTCATTAAGTAAAATAGTACACTGATCAGCAGAGGGCAGATTTCATTCTGTCAAAATAACAAACGAAAGTTGTTGGGAGTGCATTAAAGGAAAGGAGAAATTTGAAGATAAGATATTTAAAAACATCCTTTTGTTAATGATAAGAATGGGAAATCGAATAAAGCAAGGACTGAACCGCTAGAAAAATAATGGCAAATAAGAGGGAACCTAAAAAAAAAAATGTGAAAGCAACAGTTAAGGAAAAATTATTAATCTGCGAAAAAAGAGAGCAAGAAGAAAATAGAGGTTACAGGAGTAAAATTTTTAAGGAAATATCGATAAGAAAAAACAATGAGAGATTGCAAATAAAGTAATACATTCATCTGATGAAAAGGAGTAAATAAACCGAAGCTGAGCTAATTCTGTATTGGAGAAACATTAAGATGACCAAGATAAAAACAGAAATGATCTTGTTTGGAAGGAAGAAAAGAGTAAATAGAGAACGTCGGAGCACGGTGGCGGATCCAGAAAAATTTCGTGGGGTGGGGCCACCAATTTTTCATATTATACCTATGAGCCTACAGAGGACTTTAACTTTAACTTTAAGAAAACACACGCACACACACACACACACACACACATATATATATATATATATATATATATATATATATATATATATATATATATATATATATATATATATATATATATATATATATATATATATATATATATTTCTTTAATAGATTTTATTTTTTCCCATATTTGTATTTTTATTTATGTTATTATTATTATTATTAACTAAATCTTCAATATTATTATTTTATCATTATTTTTCATGGGGGGTGGGGGCACGTGCCCAGGTGCTCCCCACCCCTGGATCCGCTAGTGCAGTGGACCATCCAGTGAAAGATATAGAAAAGAAACCAGACGCATTTTAACGAAAGTTGAAAACAACAAAAGCAACAGGTAGGACTGGACTGGGTTCAAACATCGGCACTTGCATATTTTAATGACAGCACCCGGTAATATCAAAGGAGGACATTCATATGAATTTTATGTACAATTTCCGTTTACTCGACTGTATAGTTTATGACTAGAACCTAAAAAAAAAACAAGCAGATGTTTAAGAATAAATGCTATTTTTACGAACGTTTGATTTCATGAAACCAGATTTTCACACGAACTCATCATAAGAAAGGTGTATAAAGGGGAAGTTTTATTAATCTTATTGTGATTACTCCTGTGTAAACTTGCGACATCCATCAGTTTATTTTAGTATAGAAAATTATACTAAATCATCTTCTCGGATTAAAGAAACATAAGACTTAAGAGTTAGTGTGAAAGAAAGAAAGATACCCTACTCTAATCTTCTAATTCATAAATGATTAATCAAACAAATCTAAATGTTTTACTTCATCTAAAAATGACCAAGAAATAAACAAAGGTTACATGCAGTTATTGTTAATTATTAGAATTAACTATAAAATGGTAATTATTATCTGTGTATGTTTAAAACATCAAAAAAAGCAATGTTCAATTCCCAGACTTTGGTTGTAGCAACTCATGAATCATGTGATCCAGTTTCAATGATTTCTCAGCTTTCTTTTCAGTACTTAACAGTGATAGGGCATTCAAACGACCTGGATTAACAGATGATCTGAGAAATATAATCATAACGTACAACCAGCAAGGTCCTAAAAGTCGAGAGCCTAAGACTATAATCCTTATTAGCCTCATGGTTAATCCGGACATACAAGCTATGTTCCGAGGAATGACAGTCCTATACCTTATCTAGCATCCTGAAATTACTATATATATATATATATATATATATATATATATATATATATATATATATATATATATATATATATATATATATATATATATTATTTGTGTATAATTCTAGGTATATGCTAACACTGCATGCATAAACTTGATTTGGGAATGACAAGGTGTAATAGACTTGGGGAAAACCTTTGGCATAACCATGAGATGTCTTCTCTGATAAAGTTTGGCTCTTCACCTATCTGTTGACCCTCAGATGCCCTTTTTGGGTTGCCTATTTGGAATTTACTTATTTAAAAAAACAAATAATGACTTGTCAATGACTGTGTGTTAGATGAATCATGAGCTCTACAATTTTGTAAATGATAGATCATGCATGGTTTCAAAGGTCCATCTTTCAGCTTTCTTTCAGATGTCATTGGTATTGCAGGGGGAAAAAGTATGTAGATATAGTAATATGAAACAGACTGAAAAATATGTAAAGTTACTTTTACACCACTTCTTAGGCCGTCTCAGAGAATGAGAATATATTACGAATATACCCATGACTGCACGTGAGCGAAATTGCTACTGGATTTATCTCGCCTAATTACCTTCTTATTTCGTTATAATTTCCTAACGGTAGATTTCATTAAAAAGTTTATCCTTACGTGTTTTAGTCATGCTACCTCCTTCAAAAAAATAATTTCAGCTAGAAAATAACGTAGTAGATTTGATATTGATTTGATAAAAAGTTAGGTTGCCATCTATCAGTGACCCTTTACATCCCACTGTCAGCCTCTTGGCGCCCAGACCCCTTCCCTAATGGTAGTCCTTTGTAAATAGGTACCATAAGCCACACTCCCGAGTTTATCATTTTCTCCCTGTGTTTTGAAATTCTGCTGTTGAAGTTGATCTTTGTTTCTGAGGAGTGTTAAACATGAATTAGTTCCCTAATATGGATTTACCAAGATAATTTAAGTAGGATTTAGGCAGCAGGGAATAAGTTGCAGGTAAGGTCTCGAGGCTGCCGACTTTTGTTGTCTCTTCTCGAGTGATACCCCCCTCACTTTGCAGTCTGTGACTCGTTCCTTCGCAACAGTAACAAGTGGTCGATTCAATAGACTTTCTTTGTACAGTAACTCTAATTCATTAGTGTTTAGTCACTACACGTTGTCTGAGATTGATGAACGGATGATTATTTAATACTGTAAAAAAATAAAATTTAAATGGAAGAGTTGCAGGTTGAGCAAACCCTTTCATCATATTTCCTATCTATTTGTTGCATAATCCCAACACCATATATTCAAAGCGGGAAGAAGTTAGTTGGATCATTGAGAAAACAGAACAGTCCAAGTTTTATTTCTGTGTGACACAACTACAGTAATTTGGTGCTATATGTCTCTTACAATATGCTCCTGACCTTCCCAAAACACGAACTCTTCCATGTGTTGGCAGGGAGAATTAGGGTTCGAGAGACCAGGTCCCAACAATTATCATATATTAGGAATAATGGAGAGTTATTTCATTTTATTATCATACCCACAGTCCAGGGAAGAAGGGAATAAATTATTGAATAAAATCAATCATAAGAGAAAAAAGTATTGAAGTGGTAAGCGTTATTGTTTAATAAGATCAAAACACAAACAAATCAAGCATATCTGATTATGATAGCACTTGATTTAGAGAAAAGTGAACTTGCTGCTGTAGTTATACCCACCTTTACTCGTCTCAGCAATGCAGTATGAACAAGCATTACTGACTATGGGTTATTATGGCGGGATGAATATTGATATTTTCAATGATGATACTGGCAGTAGGTCAAAAGGTGGCCAAACATTTGAAACTTGACTTACTTTTAATTTCTCTACGCCATGTGAGAGGGGACAGCGGGTAACTGGGACACTGGAACTCTTCCAAGGAGGGCACAATGGTGAAACTGTTACACTCTCGCGAAGAAGCTGACTTTGATCCTTAAATTTCAGATTCAGGCTTGATATTTTTGTTTTGTCTCGACGCTGCATTTTGTAGAAAACAATTATTAATCCAAAATGGAAGGACATAGAAGTTGCATTTCCACGAAACCTAACACGTCATAACTAATGCTAGACAGGTTTGTGATGAATGCAGTACTGTAGCTTCCACCGTTTCTTAAGTGACGCTGTATAAGACCAATGAATTACTATATCAAGCCACACTTCTGTACCTTTTCGTGCAAATGTATTATAACTCCATGGCAAGAGAGCTATCCAAGATGGCAGAAACTATAAAACTGAACGGACTTCGTATTGTCTCATCTATTTAATGGTGTAAGTTTGTCTTATGTAGCGTCGTCGTGTAGTCGTGTTTCTAGACATCATTGGCTGTAAGTTCAGCATATAATTCTTGTTTATGCAATATGTATATCTTTTTTTAAGATTTAGGGTAAAAATTATTTATTACTGTACTCCCACTTGATTTTGTAGTCAGTTGGAGGAGTATGGTGTACTTGATTAAAGAAGCTGCAAATAATATGGGTTTGCCTAGGCTAGTCTACTTCACACGTCAAAGTCTCCGAGGTGGAACGGTATATCTAAGTCAGTTGGCCGTTATTTTTTGTCGCTCGACTGTCATTAACCCGTAATTAACCTCGGAAGTTGTACGCTGGCCATCCTGAAATGCTAGGCTATTGTGCATGGGCAGTGTTAGCCTATAGGGAAGCTTTCGGTAAAAAGTGGAGTTTCCTTCACCGGGGGTTCCGAGTGTGGAACCCCCAACTAAGTAACACGGCCTGCTAGGTTAGGTTAGGTAGTTAGTATAGTTTCTGGTATTATTTTAGAAGAGGAACCAGCCCAAAATGACATGAAAATATGTTTTTCTAGGTGATTTTGATGTGTTTTGCATGAATATCACCTTCATTTTCCTCGGAAATTAACGGTTTTAGACTTTACTCGAGCACCTACAGTTTCCCGGGCCACTCGACCGCCGACCGAAATCGGCGGAAGAACACCAAAACCAACATGTCGTGTTTGCCAAGAATCTTTAAATATGCGGATAAGGCGCGAAGCACCGTTCTGCCACGCCTTACTGTAACCCCTGTTTTAGTGCCACAGCAGCTCGACATTACCTCTTGCCAGAAAATGTTGTGCTTGCCAAGAATCTTTAAATATGCGGATAATTAAGCGCCGTTCTGCCACGGCCTACTGTAACTGTGGCTGGCAACATTACCTCTGCCAGAAAATGTTGTGCCTGCCAAGAATATTTAAATATGCGGATAAGGCGCGAAGCGCCGTTCTGCCACGGGCCTTACTGTAACCCCTGTGGCTATAGGGGAGCATCAACATTACCTCTTGCCAGAAAATGTTGTGCCTGCCAAGAATATTTAAATATGCGGATAAGGCGCGGCGCCCGTTCTGCCACGGCCTTACTGTAACCCCTGTGGCTATAGGCGCAGTTCAACATTACCTCTTGCCAGAAAATGTTGTGCCTGCCAAGAATATTTAAATATGCGGGCGCCGTTCTGCCACGCTTACTGACAGCACACATAAACAGGACGACATGTTGTTTTGGTGTTCTTCCGCCGATTTCGGTCGCCGGTCGAGTGGGCCCGGAAACCGTAGTGCTCGAGTAAAGTCTAAAACCGTTAATTTCAAGGAAAATGAAGGTGATATTCGTGCAAAACACATCAAAATCACCTAGAAAAACATATTTTCATGTCATTTTGGGCTGGTTCCTCTTTCTAAAATTTACCTAGTTTCTTTTATGGTATGTCTAAGTAATAGCTCCACATGGACTGTATGGGAACGGTTCTGCGAAACACGAAAGTCATTAGGGACCCATATGGGCAATTCTGTATATTAGCTCCGTCCGCGCCTGTTTTTACCTTTTCAGCTGGTTTTTTCTACACTTTTAGGGGTTCTGATACTGGCAGTGCATCCGTTTGTTGTCGGCCAAATGGAATGTCCCTTCGCTGTGTTTAGTACTGGCCGGGGGGAGGGGTTACCCATACGTTAACAAGTTATTGCACTTGCCGGATGGGGTATGAACCGTTCGAAACAGACGTGCCCGTGCTCTGTCTTCTGAAGATCGCGTATGGAAACCCCTTGTTGGATGGACTTCAGGGGTTAATTACACTCAAGCGCCAAAAATTAAAGGTAAATTCATAATTAGCAACCAAAAAACTGTAGAAAAAGTTAAGTTAGAAGGCAATCGCCACCGTGGAGCTACTATATAGTTCTACCCTAACCTAATGTACCCTAACCTAACCTAGTAGGCTGTGTAAAGGAAACCACTTTTTACCCAAAGTTCCCCTATAACACTGTGCATGTGCGATAGCATTCCAGGATGGCTAGCATACAAAAACATGTTAGTTCTGAGGTTAATTACAGTCAACCGACAAAAAACAACAGTAAATTCTTGATAAGCAACCAAAATACTATAGGAAAAGTCAGTTTTAAAGGAAATGCCCAACACGGAGCTATTGCACAGTTCTACCCTTTTTATAATAGGTTTCCTTAGCCAATCCCTTCTTAAACATGTGGCTCCCTTATGACTTGTGCATGTGCGGAACCATTCTATAATAACAACATGACGATCCAGTCTTTCTCCCAACGTTTCCAAAACCCCACATTCCCAGAGGGCCCCCTACCATGTTGGGTAGATATGAGGTTAATGATAATTGACCGACAGCAAACAACACCACCTCCATCAGCAACACTGAAAGTATGGGAAAAATCGATTTCTAAGGTAATAGTCTGTGTAGAGCTCTTGCTTAGAAATACCGTCTCCAAGACAAGTTGTCACACTCAAATTTATGTTAAGCATACTTACCTACAGGCATATGGATGAATGAGTATATAGTGTTTTAAGTTTTGTTATATGTACTTAAACTGTTTTTTAATTACAATCGATGGTTAGCTTAGTTCCGTTTCCAAGCCAACGACCATCACACCAAAGCCTAAGGCATGCATGCCTAGGTTAGGCAAGATCTATGGAGACCTGTATGTGGTAGTGGCCATGCTAAAGTTTGTACATTAATTTCTTGATACAGGTGGTGAATCAAAAGAATAATTGTTGAAATATGGTTTTTCTGATGGGCTAGGATATGATTTTGTTGAATTTGACATTCATTTCTGTTGCAAATACTTGAAACCACTTTACACAACAATGATTTGAGAACCACAGTAAGAGACTGGGATTTTTGTACTGTATTGGGATAGGGGAAATTAGTAAAAAATCTGAGAGAGCCTTCATTGTAGCCCAATATTCTTAACCTGATTTCACCTTGGTGCTAGTGTGTTGTGTCCCTAGAGCTATGGTTCCCAAATGGGGCCTCCTACTATTATTAGAAATGGGGGTTTGTATTCGTCTAATGGGTAAAACTAAGTTCCTCGTTGGATGGGTCAGTATAGTTCTCGGCTAGCCCTCTGCTGGGCCCCCGTTAGAATGAAGAAAGAGGAATTTATTTCTGGTGATAGAAATTCATTTCTCGATATAATGTGGTTCGGATTCCACAATGAGCTGTAGGTCCCGTTGCTAGGTAACCAGTTGGTTCTTAGCCACATAAAATAAGTCTAATCCTTCGGGCCAGCCGTAGGAGAGCTGTTAATCAGCTCAGTGGTCTGGTTAAACTAAGGTACACTTAACTTTTTTAATGGGTAAAACTAAAGATACTACCACGGCCTGGTTCCTGCCAGTTGGCGACCAGAATACTTAACGCCTTTTGTATATGTTTTTTTATGTTTATGTCTTTTGTTTATATTGATGATATTTAATAACTGATGTTTGTTTTCACATTTATCCCCAAGGGGCCTGTACTAAACATGGCGCCCATTTTGCACGTAAGATGGTAGTTACCAAACCAGAGAAGCACAGTAGTAGTAGTAGTAGTAGTAGTAGTAGTAGTAGTCTTCAGTTTTATTGTCCAATGAAACTTTGTTGTGGAAGTCAATGTGAAATTTATGTCTCACAAAAAATATAAAAAACTGTATACCACAATCGCAGTTAGAAAGTACCTTATTACGTGGGACTAATATGTCATTGTGTAGCTTTTTGGCAGAACTGTGGTTGGATATTAGTCTTAAACACATAATTAAGTACCAATGTACAATATAGTCTTCTGAAGTTATGATGGGATTTTGATGAATTTGACATAAATTTCCTCTGGAAATGCTTATCCCCTGTTGGGTTATACTGTTATTAGTTTTTTTGCCAACACAAAATTTTATATTATAAGTGACCAGGTGAGTTGGAACTGGTCATTTGAACTTGATAACAAGGTAATATGTGGCAAGCATATTAGTGGTGGGTCACCAGATTCACTTGCCTGTAAAATGTCACTTTTTCACCAGCCATAGTTTAGTCAAGACAATTTTGTTGTTCTGTATGGTCACGTTTCTCAACTGGGTTTTGAAGCAGAATAGTATATCTTTGTTTTTGTGTTTGTTCAGTACAAAATATTTTAATTACTTTTGTCTCTCTACCAGCAACCTGTATCATGAAACATCAAGTTCACCGAGTTAAGAATTGACAATATTTTATTAACCTTGTTTTTGTAAGAAGACTGTGGCTTGATACTAGTGAAGCAAAGTGGTAGTGTATGGTTCTCTCTAGAGGAGTGGGTTAGGCTCCCCTTTGCTCTTCCTGCTCTCTCCTCAGTCTTCCATTTAGTAGAGGATGCCCCCATTGAGAGTATTTCCCTCCAGGTTATCCTTTGGGTTTTCCTGTTAGTGCTCCCTTCTCCAATGAACTTGATTACCAGGAGCTGTAGTTAGTCACAAAGACCATGTTTGACTTTCAGTGAAACTCCCAAGGAAGGTGAAGATCAGTTTTCTTCTTTTTGGCCAGTCTCTATAGAGACTGCCCTTGTGTTGTGTGGTCACATTTCTGCATTGTTTTATATGTTCATATAGCCTACTCTTCTCAGAGGCTTCTGTTTTGTCCTCTTCCTGCTCTTGAAAGCAGGCATGCTTGTACTTGGGACTGTCTCTCTTTTCTGTCTCTTACAGGATTTTCCTGTTAACCCCAGCTCTGCCGTGCACTGGCGAGTACTGGGTGGGTGTTATCACTCGTCTTACAACCCCAGGGATTTTGGGTGGGTGTCTGATCCGTTCGTTCTAGTTGTTTGTGCCCTGCAACAACCATTGAATCTATTGTCATGTTTTATGGTAGTTGTTGCAGAGTTTTTCTTAGCTTCCTTTTTGCTCATATTATTGAAGCAGGATTGGTATGTCGTTGGTAGAAGTCAGGATTTGGGAGTTCATACTCAATGCTTCATCTTGCTTTTGAAACCTCAAAAGAAGGTAGAGAAGAGATTGTTGGAGAGAAGATAATGGAAGTGCTGGGGATAGAGTATGGTGCAGTCCTTATACTAATTTTTCTTTTCAATGCTGATGCCCCATTTTGTCAGGTCTTTGTCCCTTCTTTCAAGTAGGAATCTTAGCCTTCCAATAAATTGCCTTCTCTCTTTACTGGTTTGTTTAATTGGTCTTGGTCAGATCTTCACTTAGTTTGGTATAAAGTCCAGGAAGGAGCTGTGAATGCTATTATTGTACTGTAAAATTTCATTACCATATGACCGGTTTTCCTTGAATAGTTACAGGTAACAAATTCCCTTTGGGAATGGATGCTTTGGCTTTCCCTTGCATGTCTATCTAAGGATATCACACAAGATTTTTCTCTAAACCTTTTGGCTTCTTGAGCTCAACTGCAGGAATACGTGATTTTTCATGGTTTCTTTTGTTCCACAGTACAACTACCATACTTCATTCCCCCTCTGTAAAGTTGGAGGGAGTGAGTATTCCCTCTACTTAGAAGGTCCTGGCAGGTTGACTGGAATTCCATGCTCAGGCTTTCTTCCCCTGCACTTCCGTTACGTCACATTACCCAAGACAAACCTGGAACCTTCCTTTTGATCCTACAACCTTTGAACAGAACTTCCAGTCACCTGAGAGAGGAAAACATGGTTTCTCCTTTTCAGCACTCAGGGTTTGGAGTTAATCCTAAACATAGTTAGGAGAACTTCAGTCTCAGGTGTTTAGAACAGGACCCAGACCATCAGACTCCCTTCCTTTTACTACAAGAGAACACCTGTTGGCCCCTGGATGCTTTCTTCCTGGGTCTTTGGTGGTTGCTCAACTGTTCCTTAGTTTGCCTGGGTCTTTTTTTGGACAAACATCTCGCCTAACATGCATCCTTATGCTTGGGTTGGTGAAGAGACTCCTTGTTTTCTAGGTCTCTTCCCTTCCTTTGCACCCATCCCAACTGTTGGACAGCTCAATTTTTGTTCTCCTGGACTGGTAGATGCAGGAAAGCTACAGCTGAAGATGTGACAATGTGTTCTCTCTGTATCTTTTGTTGAAGGGAAGCTGCCATTCACCCTGTTTTCCCATTATATAATAGGAAAAACAGGATTCCTTAGACCTTTCTTAGAGCATAGTTTAATATGGTGAATTAAACTTTGGCCCAGGTTCCTATCAGTCTCAGCCTTACAGTTCTATTAGCATTTGCATCTCTTCACCAGGCTGTGCACTTCAGTACAGGAATCACCCCTCTCCTCCTCATGTACATGACTAGGAATCTGACAATTCTGGGTGGATGTTTAGATTGTCCTCCCTCCTTTTGCTAGTAGCAGAGACTTTTGGGACATGGCACAGGTATACAACCTTGCTTGTTCCTCCACTTCAGACCAGTGCTAGTCAGTTCCATTAGAAAATGCTCCCACCTAAGGTGTAGGTCTCCTGTATAAAAGGAAATAACTACCAAATTTTAACGATACATTACTGTAATTTGTATTTTTGAAGATAAAGTACTGTAATTTGTATTTTTGAAGTGAATCTTACCTCACTGTTATGATAGCCGCATCCCACATCAACATGGCTGGCTAGTGTAAGAATTGCCATGATGAGGGAACTGACTTGATTAATTTTATATTGAAAAACCACAGTGAATATGAAAGTGTAGTAATCCCTTCGACTGATAAATCTCTCTCTTTACAGGATTGAAATATGTACATGGATTTAGCCAATAGGAGCAAATGTTGGCCTATATCTGTATCAGCTGCTTTTAAGGTAAGGAATATGCTTAGTACAGTACCAAGGGAGAGACATGGGATGCCCCTTGGCCCAATAGGAGCTGGTGTACAAGGTTTGGATGAGGTGAATTACTGTTTGCCCTTGCGGGAATACAAACCATCACCTTTTATATAGGAATATTCCTCAGTGTAAACTGGAAATTACCACTGAAACCTGGCAACATGGCAGGCATGTAAGCCAGAGTGTCCCTCACTCACCCCCTGTAAGCCAGCACTTTTTCATGGGCCATGGATGAGAACTGATGTGTGCTGTGTTCTTACTGCCTAAGTTGTTGACGCTGCTGCTGCTTATCTTCTGTATGTATGGCTTTTGTGTTGTTTTCATTTTGGATGTGAACTAGAAAGGTGAACAACTAAGAATTGAAGGATGTGAATAGGTATGTGGATTCCCATTATTTTTGTTTGGTCTCAGGATTAGGACCTGCAGCCCAGACATTTTAGCAAGGGGTTTGCTTGCAGGTCTCCTCTGTAGTGATAGGGGTTTGGTAAGAAATGGTAAGGCCAAAATACATGTGCTGGTGCTTTTAGGGGGAATGCAGTACTACACCTTTGACAGCATATCTTTTTTGGTTCGTCCTTCTTGACTGCCCTACCTCTCTTCCTTCCCCTCTTGTTCAGTCTGAAGGGGGGTTTTATATTAGTAACTTACCTACGTACATTGCTATAGTTTCTATTAACTGGCAATTAAAAATTTTGAAATTCATGGGTTGCGCTATTTTGTTTGGCTAGGTGACTAACCCCTCCCACTTTAGGGGTAAGAGAGGAACAACTAGCAAAAGTATTCAGTTTGTTTCTGCCAGCTAATGGCTGTACACCAGCTTTTAGCAGCATCTCTGGTTTTGGAATTCATCTTTCCTATTGATTTCTCATTGCATTTGCTGAAGTATTCTTGCTTTGATAGCCTTTCGGCATTATTAGATAGAGTTAGACTCTGTTTTTTTACCTTACAGTAAACCCCCTGCATTCGCGGGGGATACGTACCACAACCCCCCCGCGAATAGCTAAAATCCACAAATACTTAAAACCCTTCTAAAAACACTTAAAACTGCCCATTTTGATAGTTCAAACACACAAAAAAAAAAACTAAAAATGCATATACTGTACAGGCATTATCCTACTTACGATGGGGTTAGGTTCTGAAAAACCCATCATTTGTTGGAAAAAATGTATCTCAAATATAACCTAGACTACACTAGGGTATTCAATACCATGTATACATATATGGAAGCCTACCCTACACTATAAAGTATACTCTATACATACACGTTAATATCAGCTAATTCTGGAGGTTCATGCAGTGACTTATGATAATTCAATACAAAGAGAAATTGAATAATAAACAAGAATTGAATCAGCCTACACTATGGTATCTCATATACATATATGGTAGCATAGCCTACATTATACTCTATATTCTCATATTAATATCGTATTATGCTAACATCAACATAATGATTATGCATCTTTTTATAGGATCTTTTAAAATGTGATGCTTTACTTCACTGTATCCAATATTATATATATTCTTATACTGTATTGCTTTTGTGTTATAAATTGCGATCATAGCAATCAACATTTTGTTTTGGAAATCGATTATGCAGTAAGTTCATTTTGCCGTGTTTAACTCTGTCTAGCTTCTAATTAGGGTAAATGAATCTCTAGATACTTTATTTATATGGGACATGGTTATTTTTCGTTGTAAGAAGTGTTTTTAAGTCGAAATATAACCTAAATAAATTACATTTCGTTGTGAAATTAATTTAGCAATTTTTTCATTAGTAGATGACGTTGGCCGTTTGGGGGCATGTTTGTTTCGTGTAAAAATCAAGATTCCATTTGGTATTTTCACTTGATTTCATCAACATGAGCTTCACATATTTATCGTTTATCGGAGTAAAAGCATCAGTAACGTGTGTTCTTTCATGCCCAGTAGTTTTGATTAAAATGCTCTCTCCAATTTTAATTACAGTCGAGTTTCATCCATGTTGCCAATGCACAATAATATATGGTCATTAGCAGCTTGAACAAGCATTTTAAATTGTTTTCAAATGTAATTAATTTTCTGTCAAACTCATTCCTTTTATGACATTTTGGTCCACTTCCCGGAACAACTGTTCTTTGGCTTCTGTTTCAGGACCACTTAAAAGTAAGATAAGCTACTCTAAGGACCTTGGGAGACTAGTATGCATACACTCTGTTTCCTGGAGAGCAATGCTGCTGCTTCTTTCAGCTTGGAAGTACCTGGAATTTTTGTCTGACACACGATAGGTAAGGACATTTAAGTAAAGGATTTCTATGAGTACTGTAATGAATTTTGTCTAAAAAATAATTTTTCTCATAATGCTGAACATTGCAGCATTTGTAAAGGTATATATAGACTGCACTTACTTACAGCCCAGTTCCAGTGGTGTTTGCTGAGGCAAGCTAAACAAAACTGGTGCCTCATAGGGGCAGGAAATCTAACATGCTTAACATAGTAAAGACCAACTGTATTTGTCTTACTGAGTGTGATTGATATTATTTTCATTAGTCTTTGTGAAGAATTATTTTTGGAAGTACATGGGGAAAGCAAATAAAATGTGTACATTCCAAATTTTATTTCACACCATTCTATAACACGTAACAGCAGATCACAAGAAATACAAAATGTAGCAGAATAACTTTTCAGAATACCTGCACAGGCAAACATGATTTAATAATGGACAAGTTATAATCTTCTGCAGATTCGAATCGCATAATAAAACATTTCAACATCTGCATGTCTCTATACAGTTCTGAGTATTTAAAAGGTAATGATTTACAAAGTGGTTTCACTTAACTTACTATCTTACAGCCAGCATGACTGACTCTTCATCTCCACTTCAAAAGATTTAGTTGATAAGATAGTTTTTCTCATACAACATAAAAGATAATTTTCACTAGGTAAACAGTATTGTAAAGTACAGTATTTCTTATTGTACTGCAGACAAAATAATCGGTGGAATAACAACTAATCAAATTGTGGCAGAAGTAGGGGATGAACAACTGGTAAAATTAATATTGTTGAAATTAAAACTGAACATAGCTGATAAAATATTTAAGCCTTTTCAAACCCAAAATTAACTACTATACTATTCAGCATGAATCTTTCAAAATATATGAACCATGATTGATTTTATAAATGGCATATCTACTGTATATCTAAAATGATAGATTAGTGTACTGTAATGGTAAATTCTAAGGCTATAAATTGTCCTTAGGCACCAGGATATCTGAACATTTGAAGAGGCAAAAATATGAAATCATGTGTGTTATAGGAAAAAGAAAGTGAAGGAAACTAATTTTAACTGAAATGGAAATAACAATGATACAAAGCAGTGATAAGAAACAAGAACAAAGGTTTCATAAACATAGCTAACAGTGCTGAATTGCTAGGCACTTTGGCCTTCATGGATTTTGTATTTATTTAGCTAACATTCTTGGTTGACAAGTTATTTTCTAGAGGAACTGAAAAATATATCAGTACAGCATGACAGGAAGGGTCTTTAAGGAAGTTGAAGGATCTGTTAGGAAGTTTGAAAGCCATAAAATTGCCTTCGAATAAAATGGAGTGGGCACATTGTTCTTTGCAGTAAGAGGGATGCCGTAACTAAATTTTAAGAATGTACAACAATCTCTGAAATCTGTGCTTCAGAAATATTTTTCTCCTATAAAGGGTTTAATTTTCCTGGCACAAATTCATTAACTGTCTTTTATATACTCATAAATTGTCAGTTTGAAAAAATGATCATTCTGTACTTTGGCAGAGATTCCTAAGTAAATAAATTCAAGTTTTCTATAATTAATAAAATTTCCAAGTAGGTACAACTCCTCTGATAATGTTACATGTTTTCTCATATCCTTAGTTTGGTCTCGGTAAAAATTAAAGGGCTTTACTACACAAAAACAAGACAATCCCACTGTGCAGAAAATTAATTTACTATACAGTACTGTACACAGTATGAGAATGTGTATGTGCTTCATCCTAAATACTGGTATATAAAACACATGGAAGAATAACAATAACTAGAGAGCAATGCTTGAAATTTGCATGAATACTATTTCTTGAGGAAATAATATGGATTCTAATAAAGCTTTGCAGTACTGTATACCTGTATCTGAAAATGAAATATTTTAAGTGCATGTGTAAATATGTACTGGGTATGTTACTAAAGTAGAGGTATAAAGATGCATGTGTGCAGAATATGATCATAAAAAAACAGAGGTATAGATATCAAGGTTAACAAGTAAACTTTTATACAGGGTATATATATATATATATACAACATAACTTGCATAAACAATAATGTACATTACAGACTGTCCTTAACTTATGGCTACTTCAACTTTTATTTATCTTCACTTAAGGGTGATGAAATTTCTATGAAATATTGTATACTATAGTGTAAAAAATATATTTATAAAATGATACATGGAAGTAATGTAATGTATAAACTATGCAGTAACAAAAAAGAATAATAAACAAGTTAAAAAAATCAGCTTTGCAAAAGTAATATAATAGTAATAGATACTGTACAAAGAAGAGAGCTACTGCATATAAGACATGCAGTTCCCAGATATGTGTCTCATGGTTGGGAACCGAATCCAGTCGTAAATAGGGGATTATCTGTATCCATAAAAATAATTAACTGGTTTTGCTGGTACTTGAAATGTTTTTACCAAAATAAACATATCTACTGTACCGATGCAAATGACTGTTTTGTTTGGCACAGAAAAAACTGCACCATTACAAACTCTCAAGCACCAAAATGTATAAAAATAAGAGCAGTACATAAAATGCTTTCTAAATGCTGAGATATTGGTTTTTAATTAAATCTAATATTTTACATGTTATAAATTTTAAAGAAACTTATGCAACCAGGAGATGCATATAAATAAGTATCAACTACTGTTGTTAGTTTTCATTGGGGGGAGGGTGTTAATAAGTGAATTTTGCAAAAGGTAATGTATATTATCTGGGAAAATACTACTGTACTCTAGCAACTTGAGTATACAGCTACTAATTAAGGGTAAACCATGTGTTTTTCAATTATAAACTCTTAACAGAACAATCCGTGACTGTACTGTTTGAACAATCATTGATGTAGAGTACTCGTCGTTATCCCACTCTTTTATATGGACTACGCTGCTGTAGCTTAACCCCTTTTACTGTATTACTGTGTAATACAAAAGTCATGATTTGCCTCAGTTTTTGGACATTGCATTACTGTAACATTATCATTAAGAAACAAGTCAAGCTGTTTCTCTCACCTAATAACTGAATAAAATACGATTCAAGGCAAAAACTAAATTGAACTTTGGTGTAATGCTGTGAAGTTCGAGTCATCACTGAAAAGTAATTTACTCGAGTGAGGCTTTCAAAACAATTTATTTCACTTGTACTCCAACAAATTTGTTCTTGGTATATTTTACAACACTGTGACTGCTGGGTAGCTTCATTTTCACAAAAAAACATCCCTTAATGACAGTGTAACATGCAGTTTATACAGTATCTAAATGACTTTTCTTTATGCTACTTAGCTGCAGGGTATTGTTTTGAGGCTCAAATTAAGAAGGCTAAATATTTCTTTGATAATGAAAAACATCATAAAATATATAGCAAATGTGAAACTTTGTAATCTTAGTTTTTCACATCTTAGCTGCCTTTCCTTCCTAGTAAGCTACCAGTATTTTATGTTCTTTGTTGTGTGCATTCTGCTGGCTGTGTCATTGGTTATATTCTACTTTCTTGAATGTGTCTCACTACTGTTTAGAATGTAGATGAATAAGTTATAGAAAATAAGTTTACTCTTTCTGATAGGATGTGTATTCCTCTTAAGGCACTTGCTCTTGGTTCTTAAAGTCCATCTGATTTTGTTAATTTTTCATAAAGGTAGGCTGCAAATATGTTGACCTATGAGTTGAATTAATGTTGAATAACTCTAGTTTACTATTGTCTCAAACATTGCAGTGCCTGCTAAATTTTCATCCAGAACATTTTTTAAGTTACAAAAAATTCAGTTGCAGTGGCACAAGCATATAACTTGAGTCAGAGTAATTTGTTCAAATTAAGTTAATTGGGAAATGCTTTCAGTACATCTTGTTTTATATATAGCATGCATAATGATTGTTCATTCAAAGGAAGTTGCTAAGAGTACAAAGCTGAGTTATTTAGAAGTGATTCTTAATTCCCATGTATTTTAGGCTCGCTTTTGATGTAAACCTTTACAGCTTATACTCTCTTTCAAATTACCTTGGTGACTGCCTGGTAAAATGAGTTGGTCAACATCATGACATCCATATTAAGGCTTCATGTGAAATTCTCCGTACTGTAATATGTATTTGTATTAATATTTATGACAGCTGTCAAAATGTTAATATATATTTATGACCAGAATGTTATGTAAACTTTATATGATACATATATCTTATTGTGCTATTCATTGGGATAGAACAAAAAATATACAGAGTATACTTATGAATACGTAATATCAATTTCTTATGGTTCCCTGTGCTGTGTTCTGCATTTATACATTATTCTGAAACACTTTGTTACTACTGTACACCCAATTTTTTGTGTCTAGAAAGGTAACATACTCTACACAATAGTAATGGGTTTAGCTACAACCTATACTGTCTTCTGCTAATAATTTTTTTTTACCTAAGGTGTAAACTGACAATTGTTTTTCTATAGTTACCAAATGTAAAACCTAATAACTCAACTGTATTGGTACATAGTTACGAGAGAGGTTTGCCTCCACTAAAAAAAATCCAATGTGTGTTAACAGTACACTAGTATAGTACAAACTAGTACTTGTATGAAATCACTGTGGTATGATATTCATGATAAATGAAATATTCTTGTAATTGTAGAACACCTGGCACAGGACTTTTCAGCCTTGCATTTGAAAATCCTTGGGTTAGCTAAAGGATCTAAACACTTTTAAAACTAGTATCTGGTATACAGAGCATGAACATGTGAACATTTGAAGTTCTTACAGAACCATGTTGTATCTTTGATACTTATTTAAAAAGATAGAGGTAAGTCCATTTTTCCAATTAATCTGAAAAAAAAAGTACTAGATATTATGTATTTTGTACATAAATTCTGGACTGTGGTTGCATTATTCCTAAATTTGAAAAAGGTTTAGAAACTGTTGGTCTAGTTCCAACCAGCTATCTACATTAATGAAATCTTATTTTTTTCCTTCACAAAAATGACAATGTTTTAAAGATTCTAAAAATGCACCTCAACAACAGTGAAAATACTGCATTCTGAAATCAATCCCAATACAGACTTAACTTGCATTTAGTGTAAGAATAATTTATCTCATATTTTTGCTTGCAGTCGTCAAATGTACAGTCTTAATTCCTTAATTGTATTTTTTAATATGAAGATTATCATTCTAACTAGGAAAGTTCAAGAACACTGTATTTGGAGCAAAATTGTAAGATTTGTGTATATAAATCAGCCAAATTCATGCAGTAATCTTTTCTTAGAGTATGAATATTCTTACTTACTTACTTACACATGTTGATTGGCTTAATATAGTAGTTTTCCAACTTCATTAATGACTAAATAATTGGTGTACAACTTACCTGAGATTATAATTTATAGTTTTTCAAACATTCTTGTAGCCTACATGGCAGAAGAAATTAGCAATTTTCTTTTCAAGATCCAAACTTAATGATCTACCTGACCGTCATGCATGTATAATAGGAAAACAAGTAGCCTACTGGCATGATATCAACCTGATGCTAATGGGAATCTACTTGACCATACAGATGATGCTATGGGTTACCCTTAGGTTTACTGGTTTACACTGGAGTTACAAATACATTATTACATTAATGCACTTTCACAAACAGGGACAGACAAACATACTTCAAGAAAGACACAAACAACATCATCTGTACTGTACACACAAAACATAAAAATCATGTCACCGGTTACGTATTCACTGCAAGTGTTCGATCGAAGTCCTAGTGTTCTCCAGGCATGCATGTATGATAAATTTAATAAGGATGCATGACTGGAATTAATTTTTACTTTATGATGTTTCATAACTCTTAGAGCTTTATATATAAAATAAAGAATAAATGATGAGGTAACACCTCTGCCGCAGATTTTTAGGAGTGAAGTAGACTTGCATAGTTTCTATAATTGATGTAAAAAAAACTTTTCAGTTACAAGTGAATGCCATCCTGTAGTAAATCTTCCTGGGCATATACACAACAAAATAATTTAAAGTTTTATACAAATTATTAGGTTTCCTTAATCAATAATATAAAATGCTTTTCAACAAAACAGTATTAAATGTTATATATCAACATTATAAGAACAATAAACTTTTTATATTAAACATTCTACTTTAGAACATCTAGTATAACCAGTACATAGTAATCAATTTTAAGTACTTCATCAACTGGTACACGTGATAATATACCACCGTAATAGATTCTTCAAAAAATTTGTACGACTTTCAATGTATCCCAGCAAGTACTAACAAATGATTGTTTAATGGGAAAAGGCCATTTCATGAAGAGAGGATACTGTATACAAAGGTGTCTATTGAAGAGTAGTAGCTAAGATATGACAATTCCACTGTGTTAGTGCTGGAGCTGTGTTGTTGCAGGTAAATTTTAGAACTTTAAATAAATATGTTCAGTACCCTAAATTAATTAGAATCACAGATTAATAGATAAAGATATCGGGATAAGGCAGCTGGTAAATGGAAGATGGAGATGTAATCCCAGCTGCACTATCACAAGTCATGCCAGCGGCAGGCTGGGCAGGGGGACAGGTGGGTGGAAGTCTGCTGAAGATCTCTGTCAACTTATTCTGTAGGGTGTCAGGTTGCTGAAAAGCATGATATACTGTGTAAGTTTGTGAAACATTCAAGATATATTCAACTTATCAAGCTAAATTTTTCAAGTGCATGTGATTCTGTTCTTCCAAGCACTGCAGCAGAAAATATAAAAATATCAAACATTAGTTTCTATAAATACAAAATGTTACTTTATAAAATTTTAAATTTAGGTTGAAAGTAGGCTGCTGTATACAGTATATACAGTACCTGGAAGAAGGGAACTCCTGGTACCATAGAGGATGAAAGATTGCCCTTGAAGTGGGACAAGACTTTCATGTCTCACACTACCTATTCAATTTGAAACTTTACCCTTGAACTGATTTGTTTGTCCCTTGTTGCTAGATTCTCAAAAGCCACTTACTCTTATTTACAAAAACATATTTAAAAAATTGTATGCTTATGCAATGAACAAACCATTGCTCTACAATAAACAAAAAATTTACCCTGGCAAGAAAATTATTGATGTGGTAATAAGCTTTCCAGTTTTGATGACAATCAGATAAAAAGTGTTGTTCCTTATTGAACAATTGCAGAATATTTGACAAATTCAACCAAAAGACTGTTTGAATTGTGCTTTAGTAAATGATGCTGGGCTTGTGGTGAAATTAATGGTAGTTATACAGTAGAGTAATACTGAAAAAGAGTATAGTATTATCAACATACGTTTTTTAAAATCTCATACAGGAAACTTGGAAATCATAGAATAGTTACTTCACTTTAGTACTGTGCTTTTCAACTGTTCCTACCAGTCTTTTTGATACTAATATGAATTAGCTCTACAAGATGACTGAGTCACATTTCTAGCCTCCAATAAGGGTTGCCCATTGGCTTTGTTCTTAAATGAGAGTTAAAATTGTAGCTGGGTGATGTTCAAGAAGTTGCACATCTATATAGGTAAAGACCTATGAGAGCAGACAAAAAGGAATAAGCCAGAAAGCAATGCAGCTGTGGCCAAAGGAATGTTGCAATGAACCATTTAGTACCATCTACAGTGTGCCACACAAGGCACACTTTAAGTAGTAGCTCCCTATGAGAGTTTTGCAACTGGAGCCATTCATACATTATTTGATTTCAGTTAAAATATACTTTTAAAATCTGTCATTTTCTCAGGAGAAGTGTGCTGAATGGAACATCATGACTAACATCTGGACAGGCAATACTACTCAAATGTGACTAGTATTGTGTTGTAAATCTTTTGATATAATCAAAGACGTAATACTTACCTTTGCTTGAATTTTCGCTACAAGAGCTTCGAAAGATTCAGTCATAAATGCTTCTGTAATCTGCTTTCTGCGTTCCTCTTCTGCCTTTCTGCGTTGCTCAGGGCTCTCTGTTAACACTTTCTTTAGAGCCTCAAATGTTATCTCTTCTTCTAATGGGCGCTGCAATACACATTTTAGAAAACTTAGAATAACCTATTCTTAAGTAAATGGGAATGAACTATCAGTTAAGTAGATTATAATTGGCATAAGAATATCTTTTGTAAACCTACATTATTTAGCATCTTTCGGAATTTCTGAATTATATGTATTACTTACCCTTGTAAGTCCAGGTGAGGAACAAGCACTGTCTACTTCTACACTGATGGAATTAAGGTCGGCTGCAGAAGAATGCTGAGTTGTTGAGTGCCTTCTCATCATGCTAGATATGCTGGCATTTAGACGCTTCTCATCAAGACTGGCAAAAAAATTGAGAGGAAATATGAGGAATATCAAATTAACATTCAATAGTTGTACAATACTTAAAATGCATATGCCATATCAAGAAAAAATACTGGAGTCTAAATCTAAGAGTACAGTATTGGAACTTCTACATTTATGCAACAAGTATGGTATGAATAACTTACTTGGTACTTGTGAGAAGATCCAAAACCTTAGCATTGTCAAATAGCAGATCTTCGGGCATATTGCTGTGCAGCAAACTAGAATCATAATGTGGTAGTAGTTCTGGCAGTAGATGTGGGTTGGTATCAGATCTGAAATTGAACCAAATCAAGATAACACTACTCATATACAGGGAACTCGACTGTAAATTTTCATTTTTTTTAATAGTAGTGGTAACTTTAAATAGGAATGATGCTCAGAGCTTTTTAGCAGTGCCTTACTGCATAGAAGCGTACTAATACTTACCTTTTCTTTATTACAGCACCAACATGGTCTTTGAGTGTTGGAACCATGTGAGAAATGACGACCATGACGGCAGCAACCATAGCATGGAGTTGAATGGAAGCCACTGCGTTAACCTTCCCACTCTGGGCTGTGTTCTAAATGGAAAAATATTGATGAGTGATACACTACACTTATTTTTAGTACACTTCATGTAAATCCATTCAGTAAATTTATAATTTTATGTCAGTACCATTTTCAAAATTGTACATCTTTCGCTGATAAAATAATTACATCCTATAACTGATGGTATATTATTAATTCTCATATCAAAATTTATATAAGGTTTTTTCTTGACTAGATGTCTGATGAGTTTTTTTTATTATTGTTTATTTTGCAATACTATCAGGTAATTTAACCAGACCATTCAGTCAAAACACCCAACTCATGGGGCAGGCCTAAATATTTTGACTTTCACAATAAAATTTTGATTTTTCTTTCAATAAATTGCAGTTTTCTTGAAATTTTGATAATTGGATGAATAGAAAAAAATTATGAAAGATTTTAAAAAATTCCGTAACTGATTTTTTTCCAAAAACTCACATTTTCTGTTGGCTGAAATTTTGACATTCCCTTTAAATATGTTCAACTGTTTTTATTGACTTGAAAACTGCATACAGGATTATTATTATGGGTTATAGAATAGAATATAGAATTTAGGCCAAAGGCCAAGCGCAGGGACCTATGAGGAAATTCAGCACTGAAACAGAAATTGACAGTAAAAAGGTGTAAGATGTAAGGTGTAAATGGAGGAAAACCTTGTAGTTGCACTATGAATCAACTATTAGGAGAGGGTGGGAAGTAAGGCGAAAGAAAGAGAATATGAACAGAGGTACAGTAAAAGGAATGAAAGGAGTTGCCGCTAGGGGCTCAAGAGATGCTGCAAAGAACCTTAAGTAATGTGTACAGTGCACCACATGAGATGCACTGACAGCACTAACCCCTCTTCAGGAATTATTGTGGGTTATTTCATTAAATAAACATGGGTTGGAAGAGAGACCAGTTTGAAGACAGGAAAGAATTACTCTAACTGGGTGCTCTTCTTGTTTTGAAGACTGCCACAAACCAACAGTGGGTTTGATATCTTTTAATTTATCAGATTCACCAATCCATAAAATCTACCTTTTTAAAAGATAATGTAATGCAATTTAAAGATGCTAAGTACTCACTGATGGGAATGGTTGTTTTTGATCTTGTCACAATAGTTGCAGCTTTGGCTGCTTCATCAGTATCTTGATTTCATTTTATAAGAACATGAGCAGGTATTCAATATATTTCAACACTTACACCAGCTTCATATAATTGTGGGATAAAAACCTAATTTTTAGGACAATAGTGTTGTTGGCTATACCAGTTCTAGAGTTACTGAAAAGATAAAATTTTGTGGTGGTATATTTCCAATAATTTTGACTGCCCAATTTACAAGTCTATGTTGTACAATTATAGCTTTAATTCTCATCTGGTCTAGGTCCTTTTCTATACCCTTTCTCTAAGGACTGGCCTTCCCACAAATTGGCATTCAGACACTTCTGAATTTACCATTTTACTGAATAACTGATTCCCTTCCCTTTACATTGCTTGCCCAAACCATAACAATTTTTGAAATCTCAATTTATTTTTCAGCCTCAGAACATTAAATCTCTCCCACTTTCTAAATTATGATATAAACTTCCTAGGACACTTCAGCTGCATATCTCAGCATTTTGTAATTAAATCTTTTCAAAATGTTTTAGTTTCTTTGTAAATGCCAATACCTGCTGAGTACCTACTCTGTTTTCTGTTAAGATACTCTTATTCACAGTCAACGGTCTATTTCTACTATTAAATATGTTGTTGCTTTTTCTTATTTTTTGCTGCCTCTTTAAGTTTTGCCTCACAGATTAGCATGTCATCTACGCAACACAAATGTTCAAACCCTTCTACGAGATACCTCTGTACCATAACATAACCCATCTCCACCATTTCTTCACTATTAGCTCTTCTTGTACATGCTGGAAATAAAAAATCCCTTTCTCCATTAAAACTTCTCAGTACTAAACACCTGCTGTGACTATCTTTTATCTTTGGAATGCTGTACAATATGGCATTCCTACACCATGTCCATTTTACAGACTTAACTTTTCCTTTGCTTCCTTTATTGTTACACAACCTTGGTTTTGCTTTCCTTGCTTTTCAGTCATTTATTCTCCATTTTCACTCTCCCGTCTTTTAAATCTTTCTAATAACTCTTCCTCTAATTCTCCTGATAACATCAGATCATCTGAATAAATCCTCTTAAAGCAATCACACACAACTTTGTAGATTCCTTGGTTATTACAGTAAATAGTAAGGACTCAGTAATGGTCCTTGTTGGGCACCAATCTTCTATCTGAATTTTTAGAGCATACTGACAATGTCCTCACTTACGATCTTGTCATGATACAATGCTAGCAGTGGTCTTTCTGGTACCTTTTGCTTCACAACAGCCATCTAATTGATTGTTAAAGAGCCTCAGTGAATGGTTTTCACGGCTGGAAATTTTTTAAAAATGTTTTTTTTTTTTTTCCCACTGTCTTCCATACTTTTATAACTTCTACAGTTTTAATTATAAGTGAGCACATTAACCATTCCATCTGCATATTACTGGGTTAATACTCTCTTCCTGTTCCTCTAGTACCATCATCTTTACATTTCCTTACGGTATGATCTTCTCTTCAATAACCAGTTCTCTAGCTAATTATAACCGATTGAATATTACTCTGGAGTGTCTTTAATCCATATTTTTTATTTTTGTGTATGATGAAACTTACAATCCTTTGCAACATCTTTATTTCTCCTTTTTCACATTTTTATTCTTTAGTCAGCTTGCTTTTTCTTCCCCTTTTTTTTCTCGCTATCAGGTCAAAGCACACCAATTTATGCTCTGTTAAGCATGTCTTACCTGGTAAAACACCCTTCTTTCTTTTTCAGAATGCAGTTGTAGCTTCTCCACTTCATTTAGGTTAACAACCCTTCAGGGCTCTTAAACAATGTATTCAATATCCTTCAATATCCAATGCCTGTTTCTCACTATTGGCTTCAAAACCAACTATCTGCTCTGGCAAGTCAGTTCAAGTTAACTTCCACTAGCATACCTTCTGCCTGTGGAAGTTATGGTACTACATCTGACAGCTTTCCTGACATTTTTGTTTTTATCTTCTGGTCTTCTGACTTGCTGTGGGTATACTGAGAACAGGCTCCAGGTTTCCTATAATGACATGTCAGTTATACTTATCACTTTGCCTCTTCAATGTCTCAAAACACTTCCATTTGAAAAGAAACTATTTCTTTATTTTGCTACCAACAGATTTTGTACTTGTTCCACTGTACTTTATTTAACTTCTTACACACAGCTTAAATTTAATTATTTTCTTGCCTGCACCTACTCCACTCCATTACTAACCCAGACATTTCTCACATTCACAGTGCCTACTGTCAGTGAATTTAAGATTTTTCATCCAGTTCACACATTATTATTACAAATTTAGGAGTCTCATTTGCTCTGATTGACTGACATACTCATACATGTGTCTTGGCTTAGGATTGGCTTAAGGGTCATAAATCAACCCAAGTTCTTGTTACCAACCAGAACTAATATATATCAAGTTAACTTACAAATCAGCAAATGAGTTTTGAATTTAAAATAACAAAAATCACTAATCCTCACCTATATTTCTGGGTGCAGTACAAGATGCAAATACTGTTTTGTTGTAATGAATGTTTCTGGTTAAAAAACTGTATAATAAAAAAATGTTTGTAATAATGAAAAGCCACCAGCAAAATAGATAGGGTAACTAATAGTTATTTCAGACATGCAAATAAAGCATTCACCATTCAGCACTGTTACAGTACTACTGTCTGAATTTATTTATATAAAGAATTAACTATCCCAAAATTTTACCATTACATTTTCCTGCAGCAATACAATTCATTGCATGTCCAGTAAATAAAAACAACAAATTTTATTTATAAACAATCATAAATCACTAAATATAGCATGTATGATTTTGTACCTCCAACTAGATAACAAGTCAAAATTCTACCCTTACGTTTGACCTGAAGGATATGTTCCTTGATGAATACAAAAATAATTAGAATGAAAAAGACTTATATAGACTGCTGAGTGGGATATGAAAAAGAAGGAAAAGCAGTTGGGAGCTAAAGGGATGTTGCAAAGTACCTTTAACATTGCTTGTAGTACTCATTTGAGGCACTCCTTGAACGAGCACTCCTCACCAGGGACATTTGATCTTGAATTTTTTTTTATTTTTATCAAATTACATCAGGAGTTCTCCTAAAAAATTAGAGTCACCTTATTGGTATAGATACATGCAATATTAATTGAAGCACCAAACCATTTTAAAATAATAAACTTACCTGTATGTAGAACAGAACTCGCAGAATGTCCACAATGACATCATCACAACGTATTTCTGTGACAAGGAGCATAAGTGTTGCATATATTGCTTCAATATTGGCGAGTCTATTGTTAGCAAACTCACAGTTCTCTTGAATAGATAACAGCAGCTCATTTCCAGACTTCTTCCAGAAGTTAACATCTGGTCTTACAGGTTTTCCTATGGTCAGTCCGAGTTTGGTCAATTCCAGCCTGAGGAGATTTGTGAGTATACTGTATAAATGTCTGGCAAAACTAAAATGGCATAAGTCTTACTATTATTGTAATTCCCCAGCTTCCCCTTATAAACACTTAAGTCCCTCATTAAGAAAAACTGAATACAGTAATCCATTTCACTTTCATCCATTATCCTTGGTATACCCATCTAGAAAATTTCTAACAAAAAAAAATGAACTCTTGAAATTATTAGAATACATCAATATAGGCCTTCCACAATAACCAGATGATTGTATAAGGTAGTTTAATCAGATCATTGAGTGAGGAGGCACAGCACCATCTGCAGGTAGTTTTTGGGAACCAACTTCTGTCTTAGCAAGAGGGACTTTCTTTCCTTCTTTCCTAACATGTACTGTATTAAGAATCATTTGATATATGGTGTAGATAATGATAATATTTACAGCAGGGAAGGCATTATAGAATGTATTCTTTAATGAAAACAAGATTGAAGTACAAATGTCTAAACTGAATGGAATCTAAAGTAAAGATTTGGAAAAAATGCAAGGGGCTGAAAAATCCAGAGAGTAAATGTTAAAGGATCATAATCAAAATCCTCTGCAATGCTTATATTGGTCTTGTGTAGTTTGGAAGCCTTTGAAGGAAGCGAGTTCTCTGGACTACCTGCAGTTTCAATGAAATATGAACTGTATTGAGATAAAAATGTTGGTTTCCTGTATAGGGATAGTGAAATGTGGGTTTTCTGTATAGATAAAGTAAAATTTTTAGATTATAATAAAAAAATTCTTTTTCAAAACGAGATGGCTAACGCTGTTTTCAAAATTGTAGTGTTTTTGCAGTAAGAATATTAACTGATCCACACTGATTTTAGTTGTTTTTTTAAAAAGAATTTAAAAATTTGTATTTTTATGTTTAAATTCAAAAACAAAATAATACACTTGGTAAATGCGTAACTTACGTTGGTTTCATTAGTTTGTCAGTATTCTGATGACGATCTATCAAAGTGTGTAGGATCTGTTGGACAATAAGCCGCACATCTGCATTACTTGATACTGACAATCGCATCAATCTTACCAAGAATGACTGGGCAAATGTGGTAGAATATTGAGCTGTTGTGTATTTTGTTCCCACCTGAAACAATATAGTGTGTTAATTTTTATTCAAGAAAAAAAAAAAGCTGCTCATAACTTGTAAAAGTTTAAAACAACTGAAGAGCCTTACAAAGTAAACAAGTAATAATAATAATTTTAATTTCAAGTTAAGGGAGGCTTCCATTAAGACTGAGATACATTTGAAAATATTATTGTACCCAGATATGAGACAATCACAAACATCATAAGCCTTTTTAAACAGTCTTTAAATGCCCTGAAGATTGATTGAAAGGAGGACCTGACAAATAATAAAGGAATTGTCACCAGTTTTTACAGACAATATAAATCAAAAGTCTGATCCTCAATAATACTTAATCAAATCATGGCAAATATGCTATAAAAATGGCAACATCAAGAATAGTTAAAAATGACTAACCTTCAAAAGAGATTTCAAAAGTAAATGCTGTAACTTGACTTCTGCCTCAGGGCGTGGTGATTCACCATCATCAACTCTGTCACTACCAGGGACCTGAAAATAATCAGAACAGGTGTTGACAAATAGAAAAATATTAAATTTCCATATATTTACTCTGACCAATATCGCTAATGGTGCTCTAATTAGTTCATATTACTATTCAGTGTCTTCTATTTTATCACCCAATCTTATACCCATCTCCCCATTGGTATGACAGGAGTTAAAATTCTCTCAAACATCAGGCAAATTTTCAGACCAAAAATAGTGCAATAAAAAGGTCAATTTTAAACTTGGGTTTGTGAAATATCTATAATGCTATACATATATCCATTATTTCACAATATAAGAATTATTTTTCCTAGGGTTTCAAATGAAATGCAGTGACTAAAATGACTCCCATGATCATGTTCACAATAAATTAAGTACTGAGCATACAACATTCTGTTATCATCCATTAAACCTAAGTCACCATACCACCTTTTATCAGTCTACACTTAGTTGCTTTGCTTCAAGGTTACAACTCTGATAGAAATAATCATCATGAGTCCACTGGTATATAAGTAAGGTCTTAACACTGTTGTTAAGGCACATGTTAACGTGTCTATTAAAATTTTCCTTTATCGTATCTATTAAAACTTTCCTTTATCCTTACCCATTTTATAACTGTTCTTGCTCCTTGCTGGCACATTAGATATAGCCTATCCTTCTGCTATTTGTACTTCTTTTGAACTAACCTTGCACATCAGATTGTCTGGCATACAGTTTTCAGTGTATTATATTAGGTCCATAAGGAAAGTCACTTTTCTGTAACAATCTCCACTGATTGCACTTTATAAAAACTAACACTAAATGTTCAGAGATGAACAAGCTGGTTTTAGAGAAAGCAAGAGTTGTACAGATCAAATATCTGTATTCATGTATGGAATTTTAACATCACCTTTTGATGGTTTCTGTTGATTATGAGAAGGTTTTGGACAGAATCACTATGGCATTCCCAATGCCTATGTAAGGCTAACTGAAATCATCCATAAGCAAAGTATATGCAAAGTTAATGTTGGTGGGGGTTTTGTCAGGTGACTGGATTAATTGAATTGTGAGGTGCTAATGGGAATATTATTCAATTTTTTCTGTTTCCCTTTTTTACAGATCTTATAACGAAAAAGAGTTTAGAGATCAAAGAGCAGATCTAGACTGGAGTACCGAGAGAGAACTGACAGATTAAAAAATTAGAAAACACAGCTTGGGTTTCTCAACCCCAACTATCAAGGCAAGGTTACCTAAAAACATTTTTGTCCCTTAAATAAACAGCATACTTAGTGGAACGTGGTCCAGGATGACAGGTAACAAGGAATAAAATCAGCTAAAGACTGTATAGTCTTAAGTACAGCATGAGGATTACAAGGGAGTTTAGGTTATTTGACTAGGAAGGAGTTTCTTGGATGAAAAGGAACCCACCACACAGCAAAGTCAGAGGAAACCCCCTTTGCTGCTTTAGTCCACAAAAAATTGAATAAGGCCAGGTAGGATGAGGACAAAACCATATCATCTGGGTCAAAGAGGAAATGTCTATGGGAGGCTGGCTAATGGGCCAGACCATTCTATGACCTGGGAAATTCAGGAAAACAATCGAAGTTCAAGGATGGTAAAGGTTCCTTCATGTACAGCATCTCATTACTGGAGGTAGAAGGAAGTGAAGGTTCCTTCTAGAGGAAGTAAAACTAAGATCTTAATGGAATGGAAGGGAATTTCCTTGGTGTGAGTCCTTTTCACATAGCTCTTCTGGGTAACAAGAAAAATTATTCTTGTCATGAGTGTGGGTTCAGTCAACATTGACGACAGTGGAATAGATGAAGATATAACAAACAGTATGGTTGGAGGTATAGCAAGCAGCGAGGATGGGAGATCAGGAAAGTTCTGGTTCATTGGCCTATACATAGGTGAGATTTCCTACAAGATGAGAAGGCGATCTCATATCTCCTATAGCTCCAGGGGCTATTGCTTTTTCAAAAGCTTTTTTTCCTTCAAAAGAGTTTTGCAAGGAACATGAGAGAGCAACTCTGCCAAAATCTGAAGTCACTGCAACTAGAACTTGAATGGCAATGAAGTACAAAGTATAGTACCGATCAAATCTTGTTCAGTGTGCAAACATTAAGACTTGAGGGTGGTGTGGGGGGACATACCAAGAAGAAATATAGACAGGCAAGAGAGAGAGAGAGAGAGAGAGAGAGAGAGAGAGAGAGAGAGAGAGAGAGAGAGAGAGAGAGAGAGAGAGAGAGAGAGAGAGACTTGAGGTGTGGAGAAGCAGCAAGAGATGAAGGAACAATAATATGGAAGTAATTCAGATGTGCAGGAAAAGAAATGGGAGAACAACAGCAGTACCAGAAGAACCATTAATGGTTGAGTAAAGGAAGAAGGAATAAGCAAGCAAGCCATGCTTTTTGAGGAGTGAAACTTGGTTCTAAAGCTCTAAGCAGCTTGAAGGCTGGGGTGGGGAAATCAGGAAAAACAATCAGGCTGAGAAGTTGGAGGAGATACCACAAACAGTACTTTTATCATTGCCTGCATTCCTCTTGAGCAGTCTTTGAATGAATATCTGCCACCCAAGGCCAACCATTGTGATATCGGGCAAGACTGGCACATGTAACACAAATCATATACTGTACTGCACTGGTTTCCCTAGACTGTGAGCAAATCTTATGAGGATCCATTCTGACTGGCACCATTTGTACATGTAGTACTGGAAACCATCAAGACCAGAACCTTTCCTAAACTTGGGCATGATGTGACAAGAAATTGGGGTGTGAGGTACTAAAGTTTTATAGTAAATAGGGAGAGGGAGATGAGTCTTACTCTATTTAAGAGCAGGGTATTCTTTACCTCTTACTAGTCAGGTTTTCTTCTCTAAAATGAAGCTATAAGCTTATTTAAGAACAAGCTTAGTTTGTGCACTAACAAAGAAGTGCTTCTGTTACTAGATTAGTTAACATCACATACAATACATAAAGTATAGATTTCTTTGTTTTTTTATTACATATACAATATATGCTCTTTTCAATAAAATTCACAAATCTGATCCACATTTAAATGGAAATCCAACAAATTTCTAAATAAAATAAACTGATCTGCAAAGAAAAAACTCCTGTGTGCACGGAACATTAATGTACAACATAGTGCTAAGTTTCCACTAATATTCTTATTTAATAGGCAGCAAGCCTTACAGTACATTGCTCTCCAATATCCTCATACCTTATTAAGAATAAACACCATGGAGTCGATCTTCTGGTAGTCGGGCAAATGATTTGCATATTCTCCAAGAGCATGGATTAGGGTCTCTTGATAAACCTTTTCAGCAGATCCCTCTTTCCCATTAAGAACACCTACAACAGATGATCGAATATGCTCCAAGAGAGAGTTGATGATTTCTATCACAGATGGACCTGAAGTGAAAAGAAAAGTGATTATTGTATATGATATTTGGTTTTATTATTTTACTATGGAATTCAAAAACTCCTACTGTATATGTGCCAATTTTTCTTGCTATCAATTAAATACTCTTACACTAAGATAAGCATAAAAAGAATAGTCATTTCATAAAATTCCTGGAAAACAAATAATCATTTGCTTTCTCATTACACAATACATAAAAAAATGGGTAGAATAAATGCTGTTTCATAATAAATTCCTTTTTTTAAGCGAGAAAACAAAAGTAAAACATTATACAAAACAAGTGTCAAACATTACAAGAGCATATGTAATCCTAATTGAAGCTCCTGGGAAACAAGCTTCTCATATGATGAAAGAACACAGCTTCAGTTAAAATATCATGTAATGTCTCTACAGTAGCACTGTATTTTACTAAGCATAATTTTTAACAACAATGTCTATCTCCTACTGTAAATAAACTACACATCAAGGTACATAGAATGCTATTAAACACTTTTTAGTCTGATAGTTATACATGTGCACAAATGAAAACAAATTAAGAATGGTAGTATACAAAAACTTACCTATACATTCACCAGCAGCAATTGGTATGACTTTTGACAACACATCCGCTATGCCTGTTCGTATTTGAGGTGACTCAGAACTTCTCTCATTAAGATGTGCCATAAGCAATTCAATTACAGTAATGCTGTACTGAGCCTGTTAAAAAAGTAGAACATATTAAATAATTTATGTTTTAACGGCAAAATTAATCATAAAACAGGAAAGAAAAAAGAAAAAATTAATCTCTTTATCAATTTCAAGATAATGCAAATAGTCAGCAGGTTCCTGCTTCTGCTATTGCTGTACTGCAATGTAATTCAACATTACTAAAACAAACACATGTATTCATACTCAATATGTTAGAAGTGCATCCCTCCATAAAGTCAGCATTCCATTTGTTGACCTGACACAGCACAATGCTTATGATTTCTCTATTTCTGGCAAGATCACTATAACATTTGTGAAACAGAGACATAATTTTGTATAACAAGATTTCTAATCTATATGACCACTGAGTAGAAGGAGGTGGGGTGGATGACGTTATGTCCCACACACTGCTGCATCTGCCTATCTAGGTATACATATTAAATGCTTTGACTGGAATAAGAGTGCAATAATTTTCTTTGAGGTCATCTGTTTCTCACCATAATAAAATCAAAACTGTGTTATAGACTTCCCAACATTTATGTTATTAAATTATCTTTTGGCTTCTTAAACATTGTGTTTAACATCATTATTCCTTAGGCTTGGCAAAATTCCAGTACTGCTTCTCATTCACAGTTCTCTCTCTAAAGCTCTATCCTTTTATCACTTAAAAACCAATTCTGACTGTTCCAACATCCCTCTACTGAATATGTAACACATCATTGTACAGTATCTGATTACTTTACCCACAATTCTTATTCTTCTGGTCTACTTTTTTTTTTTTTAGTGAACTTTATACTGTACTGAGAACACCTTACCTTGTTTCCTAGGTTGACCTTAATATGCATGGTCCTTGCATTTATTCACACTATTTCTATCATATCTTGCAACATTTCAATTGGGACTAGTATGGCAAATCCATTTTAACTTGTCTTGCACCCTACCAGAATCAGTAGTCTGCTATATTACTACTAATTGTTGTACTTCTGTTACTGTGTACCTAACCTCCAGTGCATGGCATAAGTTCGCTGTTCATCTTGTCAGCTTCTTTTCCCTACTCTTTTCTACAATTGTTCCCACTATCAATGTACTCACTTTAACAGAACTTCTTTTATGAAAGTTTTTATGTGTTTGGGATTCTTTGCATTCCTTGCTTACTCAGAAGCTTGTGGATACTATGTGCTATCGAATAAGAGGAAATAATTTTTTTATGCTTGTCTGTTTTGAAAGTTACATATGCTTTTACTAAGGAAGTAAATTCTTCCCATACATACAGATTGGGACCAGTGAAAGGTCATTAACAATGCTGCACTCTCATAATGCAACAAAGAAGAATTTTGTTTCTATCAGTATCACAGCATATAGACAAAAAGGCAAATACCATAGCTGATATAACAAAGAAAATATGTCTTCTTTACCTGTATAGAAAACATCAGAATCTTGAATGTTTGTACTGCAAAACTGTTGCTGACCCACAAATTCTGCTGATCCAAGTGTCTGTTGGATAGTAAGAGAACACTATCAATCATCTGAGACAAATATCAACAATCATATTTAAAGATTAACAGAAGTTAAAAATTATAAAATGTTTTCTTCAGCAATATAAACACTTCATTAACTAATGTCACTAATAAAAGATAATGCATTCTAAAGTATTCACATAAATATGCATTTTGCTAAAATAAATATTTTTATACCAATATAAAGACTTACTTTCCAATATTAACAAATATTTGCACTTAAATAAATACATCGTTGTATTTTTCTGAAAATATATCTGAGTTAAGAGGTTTTGAAAAGACAGCAATGCTTCATGATAAATGCATTGTACTGTACAGGAAGAATACATCAGAACAACTAAGTAGAACTACATCTTGCTCTAAGCATGGCTGCATGAACATCATTTTGAACAAATGCATTATGGCTATAGAGGAAATGGTTTTTATATTTACTGAAAATACTAATGACTAAACAATCACCAAATATCACATGAATCCTGATTCAAAATAAGCTTTGCACTAGATTGAGCACCATCTCCACCTCCAAGTAAAATCCTTTTTTCACACCAGATATTCACACACATAAAAAAGTACTATATATTTAAGTGGACACAAGGAAAGCATTTTTTTTTTCCTTTAAGAAATGGGGGTGTATGACCATCACTCTGAACCAAAGAATTTTGGGTATAAAAGGCAACTGTTATACTGAAAGGAACAGGCGAATGGAGGCAAAGCTACCAACACTGTTGAGGGGGTCCCTATCCCCACCTAATGAGGGCAAAATTCCTGTCCTGTAATAAACGTGGGTGCATGGTCACCACCTCCAACCTCAGAATCAGGACTACATAAGAGAATGGTTAGTTTGTTGTTATGTGCACAAGATTACTTATGAACGGTAAACAGCAGGAAAAATATATACATGTAATGCATTTGGAAAATGATGCAATGATGTCATTAAAATGAAAAAATAATTTATTGAAGCTTAAATCCATGTCACTGAATTTAAATGTACCATATCAGTAACATTTCACCTCCTTGGAAAATTCAACATACAATTCAAAACCAATTTTTTTGTCCATTACACCTTGGGCTGACTTCATCTGATGATCAGACTAAGCAAACAAAGTAATTTAGTATGAAACAAGGTCCTGAGCTGCCTGTTTCTAAACATAGGCTTGCATGAAGAAGCTAAAAATATTTCAGTCACTGGCTGGCTTATATGATTAATTTGAAGCAGTGAATTTCATTCACATGCAACATATTCAGCAACCCTTAAGGGACGGGTTAATTATATATCATGCAACCCCCCGACCAAGCAAACCTTAAGGTTGGCCAATTTAAGAAAAAACATATCAATGGAAAGCAGATATGCAAATGCACATGGTGTAAGAAAAAAAATTCTAAAAAATTTTCCCTACCTTCCAAGGCAAGTTGAAAGTGACTCTTTACAACCCTGTGTGGGGCCTCTTTCACAAAACACTCGCAAATTTTACCAAGTTATACATGTTTTTACTAATAATTTATTTTACTTTATTTTGTAAAATTATAATTACAGCTCACACAATATCATAACAGATAAGTTGTAAAATATTTACATAAATTTACTGAGATTGGGAAATACAGTAACTTTTGTTGGATTTATAAATGTTTTTTCTAATATTTCTTTGCAAAATTACAATTATAACTGACATGATATCATAAAAGAGAAGACCTAAAACCAACAGCAATCCCTGGGTATATTTATGAGCAAATAAATAAAAAGACTTCATGGAAGAGAAAGGAGCAAGACATTACCCCTGCAAGGCAAGAACAATACTAAATTCCATGAGATGCCCATGACTGAGCTGAGCTGAATTCTTTAGTTGCCACAATTCATTTATGGGCCACTGAAGTACTGAAAACTCTTTCCCACTCAAAACAGCCAAATTGTATGGCGCATAATATTAATACTCCTCAGAGGGGATCCGTCCACCACCCAAAACCTGTTTTAGATCCTCTATCGAGGGGATCCGTTCATTAAGGGTTAATCCCATAATGACTTAAACTTTGATTTTAAAATGTATTAAATTTATACTATGCAAAAATCTTATGTATTCAACAACAGTAACAAATAAAGCAATTCTTTATTAAATAACTTACATTAGTAATGGCTTGACTATATTGTGTATCTTTCCATAAGTTGCACGTGATACTAATTCTCTCAGACACATCTCCGCAAGTTCATGAGGTTCCTTTTCTCCATCATTCTGGTGATTGTCTGGTACATCTCCAACCTCAGTTGTACCCTAGAAATATATGCAATATGATTCACTGTTACTCACTCTCCTTGAGTGGTGCAAAATGGTCTGGTCCAGTAATATACGAAAGGGATGCTATATACATACACTGACATTATGCATAAAACCAGTCTTGATTCTTTCAATACATTACATGTACTGCACAAGTGATAAATAATCCAAGTACTCAGCATGTTATGCACAATGCTAATGATGTGAAAACTTGTGTACTACTGTACAAAATTTATAAAGAGTACAGGAACCAAATTTAATGTAACCATTAACACATTTATAAATCATGTAGTGTAACAAAGTTTATAAAGCATTTGAAACATTTGTATATCTTTCAGCAAACACTGTAAATTTCTAAATCTTTTAGAAATTTACAACATTCACTTTTGTGACCTTAATGGTTCAGACACATAATCGATGTGCTACAAATATGGAAGTAATCAGTATTCTCAAAGAATATGATTATAATAAGTAAATTAGATAAAACACTGATTCAAAATACAGTACAGCACTGTTTTCCCATATAATTTTTTCTCAAACCTAGTTAGGTTGGTATCTCCAAGTCTGGATTCAGGCTGCAACCTATCTCCTGAGGATCAGACCCCAGTATCTATTTTCTTAGAATTCAAACACTCCTATTTATTCTTGATGTGGCCAGTAGTACACTTTTCTAGGGAAAAGCCCAGTCTGAGGTCTTTGGATCCAATTCTTTCCAGGTCCCTCCTGGAAAGGATTACTCATATTACTGCCAAGATCAAGGTTACTACTTCCACTTCAGTTTGCCATAATCCCCTTTCTATATCTGGTACATTTTTATCTTTTCTTTATTTACCTGGATTAGGTTACAATAGTAAAAGAACTGAATACATCAGAAGCTCAGCAAAAGCTGCTGAAGTATCAAAGAAAGTCCAGGAGGCAATACTGAGATGGTTTGCTTACCTACTGAAGAAGGGAGATAATAAGTGACATGTTGCATGAGAGATCATGGAAACAGAAGAGTGAGGGACAAGAAGGAAAGGATGTCAAAAGGTGTACAGACTGCATCTGAGATGACAAGAGAGACAAAGGATTACGCGAAGGGAGGACACAAGATAGAAACACCTGGAAAAGGCTCATTAAAAACAGGGACCCCAACTAGGGATTAACACGACTTTGAGTCTTCATAAGGTCATTTCTTACATCACAGTACTTGGGTACTTAATTCTTTTAATTTTCCAGTGATTTTACTGTATATGGGTATACCACTTGTCTGTACTGTACATGGTAGGCTATTTTCTTTGGAGCTTCACAAGGTAAGGTCTTTGTAACTGTGTCATGTCTTCCTTTGTGTTCATTTTGAGCAAATGCTTGGCATTCACTTATGGTGTAGTTGATGGTATCCAAAATCAGTTCACATTTGTGGGGCACATAGGTGATGTTAATAGTTGTCTATCTATTTCATTTTGTATTTTGTAGCACTGCCATCAACATGCCTTCAACCTCCTTTATGAGCTCTCCCCAGAGTCAGCCATAGCTAACTACCATCTCCAGCTACAACCCGCACCTGCTTCTGCACTGGTCATTCATTTTTTGTTCTCCCATTTCTCTATCCTCTGGCTTGTAATCCTTTCTTTATACTTGTTAGGTTTTTTGTTGGCAGAGAAGAGACTTTTCATTCCAAGCTGTTATCAACCACTCATCTTCACTGTAATTAAGGTACTACTCAAGTGTTCTTTTCTCGATGCTAATGCAGGCCTTAGCACTTTCCATCTGTCTTCCACCTTTTCTTCTTGGTAAGTAGAGCTTTGTCACGCTTGCTCTTGCTTCTTATTTTTATGCCAATGTTTTCTAGGTTTTCACTTGTCCTCTAGTATTTTTACACTACATCTTACTACTGGAATAACCTACATACTGACTCCATTCACAGTGTTTACACCATAGAGTTTGGACTACAGTATTACCCTAATCCTGGTAAAGTGTCCCATTCGGATGCTTACTTTCAGTTCCAGGTGTTTGATGTTGTCAGCCTCCATGACTCCTAGACATTTGCCACCAGTCTCTCCTGTATTCTTGATGGTTCTCTCATCAGGGAATTGGAGCCCTGAACTCTTGGAAGTATTTCCTTTTACCAGAGTTACAACTGAAATTTTATCAATGCTGAATTCCATATTTACACACTTTAAAAGTCACCCTCTGGATTGTCTGTAACAGGGAATCCAAACTATTAATATCTTTTGTATATATATCTTGATGTCATCCATATACATTAGGTGATTAATGACCATGCCATATCTTTCTAGTTAGACGCCTTTCTTTGTTTTCATGACGCCCATTTTCACTGATATCTTGGAGACTACAAACAGTGATAATGAGTCTCCTTGGAAGATTTCCCTCTGGTGCTATTATTATTATTATTCACTAACAGCAGGCAAATAGTACAAGCCCCATTTCCTATAAATAGGAGGAGGGTATGTACAGTACATATACTGTTATATGAAGCATCAAGAGGAGCCCTGATATCATAACGAGGGATAATAAAATATAAAAGAAATACAAACCATACAAATCATTGCACATAACCTAACAAAACCACTATAATACACGACAGTGATCCATACAGCTTTAAATAAAGCTTCATTGAAGGGGCTGTACTTCTCTGAAGCAAAATGCAGTAAATGTAACAGATTCAAGTAGGGCAAATGGTTTTTACTTCACCTGTAGGCCAGTAAATGGATATTTCAGTATAACCTATTACCTGTACACATTTCTCTTACCCTATGTATAAACCATAAATAAACATACCTTGACATAAGGTTCATTTCCTTGCATATTATATAAAAGTGATGGAACTATTTTTTCCATATGAGTTGGTAACCAGATGTTTTCACCAAGGTTGTCCCAATCTGTTTTACGTACAACTCCCTGTAATACATAATAATATTTAATAAATAACAATACATCACATAATTACACACTTTAGAATTACCCTGTATTAACAATATTAACATATCCTACATACAGTAATATTAAATTCTACTTTTCTAAATAGTAAACAAATACTTTAAGCACTAGGACTTGGAATATATTCAATAAAAATTTCATTAATACTATTCCTAGAGGTAAATTAGAATACAGACTCCACTGGGAGGTAGTCTGAGAATATGAACAAGAAAGAAACAGGTATGGACACGAGAAACAAGTAAAACATGTGCCGAAGTTTCTTCAGCGCAATCGAGTTTTCTGTCCAGCCGCTACAACATATAATCAAGGTCACCGAAAACAGATCTATCTTTAGGTGGTCTCGGTATAATGCTGTATGAGCCACGGCCCATGAAACTTTAACCACGGCCCGGTGGTGGCTTGGCCTATATCGTTGCCAGATGCATAATTATGGCTAACTAAAACCATAAATAAAATAAAACTACTGAGGCTAGAGGGCTACAATTTGGTAAATTTGACGGTTGGAAGGTGGATGGTCAACACCCCAATATGCAGCTCTCTAGCCTCAACAGTTTTTAAGATCTGGGGGTGGACAGAAAAAGTGCAGACATACAGACAAAGCCGGCACAATAGTTTTCTTTTCAGAAAACTAAAACACACTACTGTTTAGTGTAATGAACAGTGTACTAATGAAATATGTGTGATCCAATAATAAAACAAAAATGAAATCAGTGCAGGAGACTCAAAAGTCTAAACAGGAAATAAAAGAAAAAAGAACATTAAATGAGCATTTTGAAATAAATGGTAATATGGTACTTTTGTTGTAAACCCACCTGTAGGCCTTTGATGCCAGCTATTCGTAATTGCTTTCTAGTAATCGGATCATCATCATTTGAGTAGCACATAGATGAGAATTTGCTGACTAGGAAGTCATATCGTCGATGGTAAGATGGAGTATCTTCTCGTATGTTCGCAAATTTCTCAAACTGTAAAGAAAATATTGTATATAAAAAAGTTTCTAAAGCCGAAAATAAAATACTGTACAGTACCTGCATATGTCCCGTATATTCATTAATTTCTCCAACTAAATGATCTAAAGATATACAATTACATGTCTCTGAGCATTGCAAAGAGTAAATACAGGTTCGTAAAATAAAACTTCAGTTCTTTTCACTACAGCTTGTTTCCCTACGTTCAAAGGTGTACCAAAGGTGTAAAGGAGATTTGTTGCTTCTTTGCAACTATGAACTACTTTCCTCCCTCTCCTCAGTTCTGAGGCTGTTAAGGTAATAGAGACGCCATTCCTGCAAGTCTCCTCATAAAAAGTACTTACATATAGTGATTTAAAGTACTGTATTGACTTTGCTTGCCAAAGGTTTAAGAGAGATACAAATTGAAAGTCTGAATGAGTGTGGCCAAAACTTCACCCTTATACTACATGTGGGATTGTAAAAATACTGAATTTCACTATCTGAATTTCAGTACTCAATACTGATTAATGAACTTATGCTGATCTGTATATCTGCAAATACTAGGGAATTACTATTACTATGATAAATCATGACTACAGGAAGAAAGCTTACAACAGACGGTACAATTTAAATTTTTTCCAAACAATTTAGTCTGGCTACAAAAAGGATTGTGCTGTACTTACATGCATTTACTTTAAAGTATTTTAAAACTCCGAGGAAGAATATAAACCTACAATTTTTTTCAATGAATGTAAGAACTTCCAAAAGAAAACTCTTCTAGAGCAATAAAGTATACAGTACGTATAGTGGCTTCATTTTCACAAACTTCGCCTGCACCCTAGGTTTTTTACAAGCAGTTAATTTTACTGCAGTTGTTATGAGCTTCTGATCACTTTTAACAGATTTTAATTAGGTTAACTCAATCTTTCAGCTGTTAATTAATTTTCTCCAAATCAACATTACAAACCAAATCTTCCTTTTTTCTGTCAACCTTACATGCTGCCTGCATATGAAAAAACTTAGTATACTACACTGCTATTTTTCAAAATGAGCATAATAAACTATTTCTCAAGAAATAATGTACAGTGTGATCTGCTTATTTGAAATTGTAATAAGCCGAATGGTTTTTTTTTAAATGTATGCTCAGTGTCCTACGTCCTTGGATACTCTGCTTACTAAAATGAATGTTTCTTATGAAGTTGTATAATTAACAGCGTACAGTATTCTTGGAAATCATGCTCAAGTGCTTGTTCTCCGAAAATATTTTACTGAAGCAAAAATCATCTTTAATTCCACAGAAAAATCTCCTTCGCGCAATACTAACCGATTGAGTGGCACGGAGCTGCAAAGTGGGTTCTGTCGATTCTAGTAAATTTTGCACCATCTTAAGGAAAGACTCCACGAAAAGATTGAGATTATTTGCATGGCAGGATACCAGTAACTGGTCAAGGGCGTCCATGGAAATTATGACATACCCTGAAAATAAAAGAAAAGTTTCAAAATAAGAATAAAACACTTATTTAAGCTTAATAAACTGTATAATAATCAGATTTATTATAAAATCAAAAGCAAATTAAAGTTCAGACACATAACCGTTTGACTTCACTGGCCTATGTAGTACTTAAAAAGCAATTTTCCATAATTTTCAAAGCATAACAGATTAGTTCTTACTACAAATAAAAAGATATGACTATACAAATATATTTTCTGTGTTGAAATATATAGAAAAGCTATGACTGAGCAAACTAATGACTTAACAAAGTCTGGTAATGTGATTAACATGTTCCTTCTCACCTGTTTTCTTTCTGTTGATGTCTCTGTGGAGTCTATGGGCTAAATAATCACCTATGTGGTCTAACTTGCCCGGAGAATTCATGGCGTACCACATAAGTTTATCCATGTTGGATTTGACGAGGCCATCCTAAAAAGAATAGAGAATGAAATTATATGTCTGATTTTCTTAGCACCAAAATTAAAATGACGTAAAATAATTAATTAATATATTTCATGCCACTATCTCCACGACCCTTATGATTTGGGTAACATGTTTTCAAGTCCTGTACGTCACATAAAAACAATGATATGGTAATCGTTGTTTCTCTAGATTGTCAAATGACTACGAAACAGGGTATATTTATATAAGACAGCAATTCGAAAGATACCCGAAAGAAACAGACTGCTATCTAGGTCTTTTTTTTTCATGGGAATGATGTTAAATGCTTATACAATAGGTTATCAAAGTCTATCCCAGAATTCATATTACATTTAAAATGCTTTGTTGAAGTTTTAGAGACCTATAATCCCATTTTCCAAGGCAATAACTTTGAAACTGAATTCAGATCAAAAGAGAGAGGGGCTTAACATCTATTTTTGTATTGCTTCCGGGCTTTTCAGAGGTAAAAACGAAACAAAGCACAGCAAATCAGTATGAACAGGATTTGTGTTACATGTACATGTCAACCACTCCTGTTCCGTCGTATACTAGGTTTATCAACATTATTTACTTTGCAATTAAAAATAAAAAAAGCAGGAATGGGAAACACATAAAATATACGCCTTTGGGTGCTTAAATTTTCCTGTTGTGACACAAATATCCTCCGAGCAACAACAGTGGAATCAAATGACTTTAAAGTAAGTGGTTAAAGGAAGAAATTTTGGAAAACAAATTCCCACATTGTGTCAAAGCCTCGTCTCTTGAATCACGACCTAAATGTATGTATACTGAACATACATATACAGGTATACCCACACAAGATATTAATATTTGAAATGTGACTTCAATAACTCTCATGAATAGCAAGTACTGAAAATAAATATGTATCTAAAATTTTCTATAGGAAGGTTATAATGATCATTCCTAGTGTTTCAAAAAATTTAGGTTTCCATCATAATTCCAACAAATAGGAAGGAATCACATGGTGCATTAGATTTTCGGTGTCTAATACTCTTAATGGTATCTTCTTTAAAATAAAATCATCATCAATGTTAATCAATGTCACTGTTAATGTAAAAACTAAAACATTCATGCAGAACTAGCCTAAGACGCAATTAACTAGCAAAGAAACAACAGACACAAGAGAAGACGCATATGAAGGAAACAGAGAACAGATATGTAAAAAATGTAGAGACAAATGAACAAGTAAATAAAAACACGCAATATAAGGAGAAGGATGAATATAACAAACAACAACAGAAATACTGAAAACGAGGGCAATGGCGCACGGCGTTTTACAGTAGTCCTACTGCCTCATAAACTTGAGAGCACCAGTTTCAATAACACTGTCAGGAAGACCGTTTCACAGTTAAGGAAAGGAAAGACGCCTGGTACTGGGCAATAAAGCACCGTGGCACCTCAACACGATGCAGTTACTTATGCGAGTATGTCACACTGTTCTTGAGTCGCAGGCAATAAAGGCTTTCGTGGAACTAATTTCCTTGCTGAAACACAGGATAATATATCCGCTGACAATGACCTGATCATAATTACCACCGTTGGGATATGATAACCAGCACTGAGGGAGACAAGATACCCGGAGGCTGCTGTCATCCACACGAAGGAACATTATTCTAAAATAGGCTAAACGGAAAATTTGAAGCGTATGGCATTGGAACCATCTCTGTTGTTAGGTAGCCTAAACATTGTGAGCAATACCTAACATTCTGGCAGTATAATATTACATGTTTTTTTTTTAAAGTCGCGAGTCAAAGGTAACATCAGTATCGTCGGATATTCATGATCATAAAGTACAGTGAATCAAGGGGCGGGATAAGCAGGGATATGGTCTTCCTTAGCACTTACGATCTGTTCCTGTTGCAGGAAGTTCGTCTTGTCAGGGTAATGGAGAGAGAGAGAGAGAGAGAGAGAGAGAGAGAGAGAGAGAGAGAGAGAGCAATAATTACTTAGCATCATCTAAAAACTGTAATGAATTATTTTATGAACTAACAGTCAAATGTACATTTCCAAGAGCAGGAATTATAACATTGGTTTTAGAAAGGCCATCAACTTTCCTTTGGGGATCGTTTAAAAAATTATAAATGAGATTTTCTTAAGGAGGGCGATCTCGAATTTCTACATTTCGATTTTTTTTTTTAGAAAGTTTGGAAACTTAACAGTTAAAAGTGAATTAACGATTATTTCATTTCCTAAGAAATTCACAATCTCGTGAAAACCAGTCGTGTAATAAAAATCCACAACTGTATAGTAAATTGTATTACTATGTTTTTATCTTTTACAGAGCAATACAATTTACTGTATAACTGTGAATTTTTATTACACAATGTTTCATTTTACAAGAAAACAATTTTACAACTCCATTTTCATCGTGAAAAGTGCAATGGCAATTTCAACCAATCTATTTAGAACATATGGGGACAAGAAAACGATTCGGCAATTTTTACCAACCAATGCAACCAGTCATGCACATCAAATTAAACAATAATACAACAGTATGATAAAACCAGACACCTCACTATTACATTTCAATAACAATAATAATAATTTAACATAGGGCTTTCGACCTGAAATTATGACTTCCTTAATAGTTTTTTCTAAGGGGAAAAATAGCCCCTTTCACGGTGAAAAGGTCACTAAAAAAATCCTAAAAGCGACGTTTATGATATAAACATCACAAATAAAATAAATCTTATGAGATTCATGTTATGCGATGTTTGTGATCTAAACATCACAAAGAGAGAGAGAGAGAGAGAGAGAGAGAGAGAGAGAGAAACTGGCACCCTACCCAACGATAGCTTTGTTTATATGTGACAGTAATTTACGTGTTTTCTCCAACTTGATTTTACTAAACGGAAAAGAAAATCAATAACAATTTAAAATTAAAACCAAATACTTATGATTCTTCTAAGGTAAAACACAACGGACTGACTGTAGACACAGACTGAATAAATAAATTTCTAAGGGAAGCACAAATCGACTATAAAGGCATAGAGTAAATGTAGAAGCAACGAGAGAGAGAGAGAGAGAGAGAGAGAGAGAGAGAGAGAGAGAGAGAGAGAGAGAGAGAGAGAGAGAGAGAGAGAGAGAGAGAGGAGCGGTCAAATAGTTCGAGGAAACAGTATGGTACAAAAATGGTTATGCAATATTTTAATTTCGAACAAAAAATACAAGAAGTAATTTTTATGTACACTTTCCTTAACAACAAAGAACTGATATACAACACACATACATTATCTGTAAATAACTGTATATAAAACCAGCCCCATATATAATGTGCACTTGCCATATATACATAAACGAAATAATAGACTTCCCTGCATCCAATTATCACGTACTCAATCTTAATTTGTGATTTGTATCGTTAAATACATAAAATCACAAAAAGAAAAAAACACGAACTTCAACTCCTCAAACCACCGTAAATACTGACAAAGCAAGAAGTTGTAATCCTTCGAGGTTATTAACCATCGTTTTCCAACAACATTCTAACGCAAAGGTTCCCGGTTCTTAAATATTAGCGTAAGCTCGACGCAACTGCCTCTCGGCAGAACAAGACTGGACATTTTCAAGGTCGTACAAAACGTTCTTAAATTCTAAGAATTATGAGACTTAGTGATGAATACCACTCTGATTCTAACGCATGTATTTAGTGATATTGTTTACCCGGTTATCATAGAAATTTTCAAGGTCGTACAAAACGTTCTTAAATTCTATGTAATATGAGACTTATTAACGACTTATATTACTCCGATTCTTACTCATGTATTTAGTAATATATTGTACCCCGTTATTTTAAGGTGAGATATTATTCAGTGACAAAAATGGTCAACAGCACAGATCGATTTGCCCTCCTGAATATTTACAAGATTTCATGTCCGACGCGGATTGAGTTGTGAGTATGCAGGTGTATATAATCAAATGCTGCTGCGCCACAAATTATTATTTTATATGTCTTTAATATTGAGCTACTGTTCACCAAATGAAGGGTTCCTGCTTAATTTTCAGGCTAGCGGAAGTGGAATTACTCGCAATGTACTTACAGAAATATTAGAGACATAAATGAAATGCATATTCTTGAACAAATATTTAATGTTCATATAAAAAAATAAGACCATAACTTCATATACACAAATACACACACACATACATATAAATACAGTATATATATATATATATATATATATATATATATATATATATATATATATATATATATATATATATATACACACACACAACATAATCCTCTGTGCTTGCCAGTGTGCGTTCACGCGCGAGCGAGCGCCACGAGACGGATAGCATATTAAACGCACGACTAGAAAACGCAAACAAGGAAACAAAGAATCAAGGGCACTCCCATCCCGAGCTGGAACCCCAATAAATTTCACTTCAGCCGCGAAAAACCGGAGAACAATGGGGCAATATCATATCAGGAGAGCCAGGGCGGCCGTGCGTGAACATGAATGCAGTTCCGTTTTTCCTTTTGTGCATTTTACGAGAGTAATAATTCCACTCGGTTTCCTTCAAGTGGTAACTCGGACAAAACATCGACTGCCGCCCGGGGCTTCATTGTGATTAGTCGTTGTGCGTGAGGAGATAGATGCGGAGTGAATGCGTCATTCTTACACGGAAGTAATTTTTTTCTCAAGTACTTTCCTTGTTTTTAAACAGCCTGTTTTTCTTTCTTTTGGAAGGTAAAGTATTTCTTTCTACACACACACACACAGAGAGAGAGAGAGAGAGAGAGAGAGAGAGAGAGAGAGAGAGAGAGAGAGAGAGAGAGAGAGAGAGAGAGAAGCATTCTAATTCCCCTGAAAGATAAAATAAAAGTTGCGAGTCAGCTGAACAACTTGAATCGACTTTGATTCATATCTTCAAAGTTATTACGCTCTTTCGTCACTTAACCTCATCTGTTCAAAAATACATCGTGTATATAAACAATGCCTTCAATAAGGATTAATTCGTGCAGCAATGCACACTATTCTTTTTCAGTAAAATAAAACGAAATAATTTGTCAGTTTCATCAAAAGAACTGGAAAAAAGACGTAAGGAATTTCGCACGAACTAGAAAGCTGGCTGAAGGCACACATCAACAATGACCCTGCCAAAGTTGTGGAAGTTTCAGTCAACCTCTTTTAGAATAAAGCTTTATTTGTAAAGATACACCGCCATCACCACCTGAATTCAACGCCTTTTGCCTCAAAGGCCTCTGTGAAATTCTGCCACTCTTGTCTTTCCTGTGCTCGTTCCTTCCACAAATCTCCACTCACCTCCAGCCCCCTTTCCCATAATTCTCATTCAAGTAGGGCTGGGTCTTCCCATTTCTCTGGTGCCTACAGGATCCCAGCTGACACTGTCACGTACTATTCTCCAAGGTGTTGTACGGAGGACACGGCCGACCTATTTCCATGTCCCCTTCACCATTACCTCATCTACATATGGGACTTTCCTTATTTCCCTTGTGGTATCATTGCTCACTCTACCCTTTCATCTGACTCCTGATATAAGTATATATATATATATATATATATATATATATATATATATATATATATATATATATAATATATAATATATAATATATAATATATATATATATATATATATATATATATATATATATTATATATATATATATATATATATATATATATATATATATATATATATATATATTATATTATATATAAATATAAAAATATATATATATATATATATATATATATATATATATATATATATATATATATATATATACACATACACACACACATATATATGTATATAACGTTATAATATTATAATAATTAGCTACTCTCCATGCATGCCTCAATATTTGCTTGGCATGTTGACAGCACTAGTCTTTGAACTTACGAAAACATTTTCCAATACATGAAAGGTATAGACAAATAGCTCTATTATTTCGACCATTATAACATGATACAAAAACCAAAAGTTTTTCTTCATATTATTAGATCTAAGACGGACGTAAAAGAAGTGAATGCCATTTTATGTCGAATTGAATTTACTGTGGGTAGAGAGAGAGAGAGAGAGAGAGAGAGAGAGAGAGAGAGAGAGAGAGAGAGAGAGAGAGAGAGAGAGATTCTTGGTAGGCCTTCATTCATGCCCGGGAGTCCTGCTAACAATACGGTTTCCTTGGCATTGAAGACAATTAAAATTCCTTGTCCTAAAGGTAGAAATGTTAAGAGCCTGGCATAATTTGGTAATGAAAAACGAAACATCCGCAGATTTCCTATATTCCTACTTTCCTCATCCTCTAGCAGCGGAATGGGGTTTAATCTCTCTCTCTCTCTCTCTCTCTCTCTCTCTCTCTCTCTCTCTCTCTCTCTCTCTTAGTAACTCTTTTTATTCTACTCTGGTCTAACGACAAAATTTGAAGACACGAATTCTATAACATTATTCATAATGGCGTTTGAAGAAAGCTACAAGAGATATATAGATTATATCGGGCGTTACTTCTGTACATCTTTAATGTTCGTACAAGACAACTTAAAAAATCAATACCAGTGGTTCTCTAAGTTATAACACAGGAAAAATGACGATGCTGACGATAATATTACAATATCACCAGTACAAAAAAAATATTGATAAATGGCGATTATAAATATAATAACAATTTCTTTAAGCTTTACAACAAAATCTCGAGAATATCAACAACAACAACTTCGAAAACAGAAACAACAACAAAAACACCAACGCCCCCCATAAGAAGGACAAACCAGCCATGAATCTCCAGGCGCCTCTAATGACCATCAAAACATGCTCTCATCTTTAACTCTTGGCGGAGGCTGACTCTGATTCGGTCGCAAATATTTCATTAAGTCGGGTGTCACTGCATCCTGCAGTTGTTCGTTGTTGTTTTATTCTTAGGAAAATACTGATCATTGCAACGACAGGCCAAACCGTCTGTTCGTGATCTTTTATTTATAAAGGCGAGGGCGTGTGTACATGCGCGCAGACTCGAATGCGCACTTGCAGGAGTGTCATTGGACGGGAAGTGCAATAACAATTGTAAATAATCATGTGATTAAACACAGGGATCCTGAGAGAAGGGCCGGAAATACGGTACAAGATAAGAAAATGATTTGAAATAGTCTTGCTCTTCAAGGTGGAGAGACTGTGACAAGTTAAATAGCTAATATAGTGCTCTTCTCCTCTTTTCTTCACTACAACAAACAGTGGAGAGAGAGAGAGAGAGAGAGAGAGAGAGAGAGAGAGAGAGAGAGAGAGAGAGAGAGAGAGAGAGAGAGAGAGAGGGTGGGGGCAATATTATGACATCGATATAACTAAAATTTTTTCAAAAAAACGAGAACCTCAAGCTGTAGCCGTTTGAACCCCTTACGCAGGTACACAATTAAGTGGCACATGAAAATTTAAAGGTTTAGAAAACTGAGGAATATTAAATAGCAAACAATAATACAAAACAGGAGAAGTTTTGGAACTAGTTTCATTACGCAAAAACGAGGAAGTCAGAACCTGAACAATCAAATACCGCAAAAATTCCACAGAGACTAAGGATTTAATAGTAATTTATACTGCCCTAAAATGGAAAACCGCAGTATCTGCAAAATTTTCGAAATTGAGATGTGCCACCTATTGGCGCGCGCGAAACACTAATACACAAGTTACTGTAGTTTCAGAATGATTCTCCAATGCTTTCCACGAGTATTTAGGGGTCCCATCTGCAGGATCTGCAAAAATCAGTAGTAAGGCAAGGGAGTATCTACGATTTTTCTCAGTTTTGTATTTTTTGCTGATACTGCCGTCTTTCATTTTAGGGCAGTATAGAAAGCACAAGAAAATGTTCAAAGTTTCACTCATGAAAGATCACGTGAAGACTGGATCACAGGGTCTTCCTAAGTGCGTAAAGAAAGAGGAAAATTATAAGTTTCCATAATAAACAGCAAATAATTAGAAGACGAAATTTCACCAATAAAACATGACCAGTATAAAAAGGATGAAGATTTTCGAAAGCAAAATATTGCAAAAATAAGAGAAAGATCAGTTCCAAAAAGAAGAAAAAATCGCCAGAATAAGAGGAAGGTCAAAGTTAAAAAAAAAATCGCAAGAAAAAGAAGGTCAAAGTTGAAACAAAATATCGCGAGAATAAAAGGAAGATCAAGTTAAAAAAAAACAATATAGCAAGAATAAGATGAAAATTAAGTTCCAAAAAAACAAAATCGTAAGAACAAAAGGAAGATTCAAGTTCATCAAACAAAATAAGAACAATAAGAAGAAAATCAAAGTGAAAAAAAAATACACCAGAATAAGAGAAAGATCAAAGTACCAATAACAAAATATTAAAAAATGAGATCAAAGTACCAAACAAACAAAGTATCGCAAGAAGAGGAAGATCAAAGCTTCAACAGCAAAATACTAAAAAATGAGAGAGGAGACCCAAGACTTTCAACAGTAAATATCGCGAGACGACGCCGACGACGGAAGCTCCGTGAATAATAGATCACAAACCTCTGGATTGGCCGGGAAGATATTGTCCACCAATCTTTTGTAGCGAGGCCGGAAGGCCGAGCAGCACCCGCAACAACCTGCAATGAACGGAAGAAATGAAATGTGAGACGCTTCGTCATGGCATCGATCAATTAATAATTAATAGATTATTCCCGCTACTACTACTACTATTACTACTACTACTATACTACTACTATGGCTCCATAGAACACCACTGCCCATGGCACAATTTATTCATTCAGAGCCTATATGACTTAAATATGTTTTTAGATGGAATAGTAATTAATCATGAAACAGAAGTCGTTAAAATAATTTTACCTGTAGAGAAAAATGTACAGATTTCTATTTTATTATTTTGTGGGACATAAATACATTATCCATAAACTAAAGTGTTATGGATAAAATGAACAAAATGAGTTTAAAAAATGTAGGGGAGTAAATATATTTCTACATTTTTCAAACAATATCAAAAGAAACACGGAATTAACAACAGCATACAACTTACCAGCTTTAGTAAGGAAATACCAAAGTATTCACCACACAATAATTTAAAATATAAATAAGCGTTAATCGTGAAGAAAATCATTAAAACTGCTAAAAATCCTTAATCTGTAAAAAACACTCGTCGGAAAATTACAGCCAATACCTGAACAAGGACGTCATGTAACGCGTTCTGACAACAGATACAGCAGTGGTTCTCAACCTTTTTGGCCCATCCACCCTTTCACCATACGTCAGAATCTCATTCCCCCCCCCTCTTCCAAAATTATCTGCCTCATTAGGTTCATTCCAAATATTATGCAACAAAACACTAACACAAACACACAAACTAGGGAAAGAAAGCCCAGCGTGATCTCTCAGTAGTGCGGACCGATGCACACTGCGTTTTGTGTGGGCCTAGAGCCAGTTTGAGCCTGCCAATCTGTGGTCACAATTCGCCCCCCTGAAATTCTGGAATTGCCCTGGTTGAGAACCACTGAGACACAGAGATCTTTCGGCTAAAATAGTACAAATTTATAAATAATTCGAATAAAACTCAATCCGAACTATACCAATTCAAATACAGAAACAAGACGATATAAACACCTGTACCCGAGAAGAAATCAGTTAGCTGGGAATATCATTAGACGTAAATTGAAAATGAATTGAAAACAAAGGTTTGATGTGTTATACAGGTACCCATCGAAAACTTTAAAAAATTCGTCTCGAATGGTCACCGAATAACAAATAGAAAAGTTTTATTTTGTTCTTAAGTGAAGTTTTTTTTTTTTTTCAACTTCACTTCAACTTGGCAAAAAGCCAAATTGTATCTCACATATATTTGATTTCACAGCTTGTTTGAGAGAGGATAGAAGCAGTTTACCAAACGTAAAGGGATATTGGCTCAAGTTTGATCAATAAATACAAGAGGAAAAAACAAGGACTCAAAGCGTGTGAGGCAGACCTTGCTATTTCTGTGATACGTCAACTCAGACTGGACTGGATTTAACAAAATTACTTGGCAGCTGTGAAAAAAAGTGGGGTTATAAAATTTGCCGTAAGATGGAAAGTTAAATATATATATATATATATATATATATATATATATATATATATATATATATATATATATATATATATATATATATATATATATATATATATATATATATATATATATATATACGCATGAGATAGACAGACAGATAGACACAGATATTGCCGTCTCAGGTCTTCGTTATTGGCAGTCATTGTTTGACCTCATTCGGCAGCCATGCAAATCAAAAATTCTATGTTATTCTTTCGAGAACAGCATCTTGGATGCCGCTGGAAGACGGCCAAGTGTTCTTGCCTGAAATCTTTCCCAATGCTGGAAGGGAATCCTGGATTCCTGCCATTCTTCCTCACGAAAGGCGGACTGAAATTTTAATGGGCCAAACTACCTCATAAAATCTGTAGAACAGCATTGCAGCCTTGCCCTCAGGAAATAAAAAAGTGAAGTCTGATATCAGAACAAACCATCAACACATTAGACGAACAAAACGTCCAAATTATACGAAATAAAAAAAAGTTATTTATCTCACAAAATCTATCGAACAAAATAACTACGTACAATTAAAACAATTCATTTGTCTTCAAAAGAACAAGCAGCAAAGAGATTCAAAACAGCAACGTTCAAGTCCTCATAATATTATGAACATTATCACAACGAAATTATGAACAACTCCGTCCCATCAAAAAATGTGACAAACAGAAAAGGTAAAAATTTGAAGGAAAACATCATCACAAAATCGATGTTCAAAACAGTGAATTAACCTTGTTTCTAGATCAACCGTCAGAAACAGAGATCTCCCATAATGCTACAAGAGTCACAATCAAGACACTATTATCTTACACCATGTTGTTTCACATGAGCAAACAGAATTAAATCGCTTAACATTACCGAACATGAAAAGCTAATGGGAATCACTTATAAAATCTTGTTTTCTCGATCTGGTGATTATAAAATACTCCGTCACGGGAACTGGAAAATATTTCTTGCTTTACAGTAATATGAGTAATTCCTAAACTACAAATAATCATTAGACATAAATTTATATAAATTTAAGGTTAAAATCTCTCAATACTGCTGGATATATTACATGAACATTTTGGAATTAATTAAAAAGTTAAGTATACATTAGTTTAACCAGACCACTGAGCTGATTAACAGCTCTCCTAGGGCTGGCCCGAAGGATTAGATTTATTTTACGTGGCTAAGAACCAACTGGTTACCTAGCAACGGGACCTACAACTTATTGTGGAATCCGAAACACATTATACCGAGAAATGAATTCTATCACCAGAAATAAATTCCTCTAATTCTTCATTGGCCGGTCGAAGACTCGAACTCGGGCCTAGCAGGGTGCTAGCCGAGAACTCTACCGACTCGTCCAACGAGGAACTTGGGTTTAATTAAAAGACAGTAGATTTTTAACTAAATAACGACAAAAATAAGGCACGAAACCTCCCGAATAAACAACCGGAAAGCAAAACAGAATAAAAGCAAGGACCATCGCCCTCATTTGGGCTCCGGTCAAGAGCCTCCCTCCTCCTACTTCTCCTCCTCCTCCACCCACCCTCATCTGCATCACTGCACTCTCACGGACAACCTAATAAGGGTGAGCAATTCAACGTCGACAGCCAGGGCTATGAACAAAAAATCAGGAAGGTGGAATAACCGTTTTGTGTTGACTCGGCAGCGAAGAGAAGCCGCCGCCATCAGGAAATATTTACTGTATTACGGTGTTCCTATTGTCTCGGTGCTTGACTCCAATTACGATCTTTGGCTAGTGAAATTAATATCTATCTATCTATCTATCTATCTATCTATCTATCTATCTATCTATCTATCTATATATATAGATAGATAGACATAGATAGATATGATATATACAGTGTCACTGATATATATATATATATATATATATATATATAAATATATATATATATATATATATATATATATATATATATATATATATATATATATATATATATATATATATATATATATATATATATATATATATATATATTAGGTGACAGGGCTATGAACGGTTGCAATTCTCACCTCACGTTAAGTTAAATGATTTGGGAAACGAAGGGGAATGTAGGGAGTCCCAATTTCCACCACCGAATGGCAATAACAGACAGGTAAGGCAGGTCGACTATCGATTTTTCGATTCTGAAACTCTATATATCTTTGGGAAGGTAACCTTGCAGTGAACATCCATTCTAAGCCGCTCTACAAAGCAACGGCCAAAGTGTTATCCGTAGAACAGCTACAGAATGAGGATCATGACGAAAAGAAGACAACTTCATCGAGAAATTGAATTATTTGTGTTTTAACGTGACACTAAAATACGAGAATTACCAGAAAATATATATTCCATTCTTTTGCATCCATCCGTTCAAACTAATCTCCTCCACTCACCCAACCGGGAGATTGGCTGGCTCCATTTCCTGCAACTCGGATTGCAAATGAAACGAATGGCAAACAACCAATCACTGTGTCCCGCTGAAGAAGAAAATCGCTTTATAGTAAAAATTTTCTAATAACTGTTAAGCAAATTGGATATATGGCCATCTAAACAAATAACTATTTAAGAGACAGTAATACATATCAGAACTCTTCCCTTGACATATTTGCACAAATTAATTTTTTCCTTAACAAACTTTTTATAGTAAAACTTTTCTACTGACTGTTAGGCAACAAATTATTATAAGGCCATTTTAACAAATGGATATTTTGAGACTGTATTAAAAACATATCAGAACTCTTGTCTTAACATATTTGCTCAAAATAATTTTTTCCTTAACGATACTTTTTATAGTAAAAGCTTTCCACTGACTGTTAAGCATATTTAATATATGCCCAACTAAACAAATAAATATTTTGAAACTAACAGAAACAAAACAGAACTCTTCTTTTGACCCAATTGCTCAAAAGAATTTTTATCCCTGACGGAACTTTTCCCCAAGTCTACCTCATTCAATTTTTTTTTACAGTTAACCGGCAATCAGTATACTTTTCCTACTCGTTTCAACATCAGTGCAAATACACATTTCATGGAATAACGAAGCCTCCTCCTTTTTATTTTCCGGTATCCTAAAATACACCAATTATAATCTTTTACGAGCTTAACTGGCATTACCAGAACTTCTGTTTATTTAACTTTTTTTATTCTTCTCAGAAACCCTCTCCCAGGCCGGGGTTCTTTAAACTAAGACGGGATATCTTACAAATTTGAATAAAATTCTAAAAAAACTCCTTGACATGCGCCGAATGAATACGATTTATATTGTATCTCTTGTAAGCACTAATTCGGAAAGCTGAGTTCACATCCAAAAGATATAATTAGTGACAAAGAACGTCAGTGAAAAAAGAAACTAATAAATGGTAAAACTTGCCAAACATAATACATGACATAAAAAATAATCCAGATATTACCGAGAAACTTATCAATTCTGATTTCTAGACATTCAACCTCATACGACCGAATATTAGATAAATCAATATGCCGAAACTCTACGACCTTGCATTTCATTTATGAACATTTCTCTGCTCCAAAATAATGACAGGAAATTCGCTGGAGCATTACAGTCACAATATATTGATAAACGCGTGTTATGAATACTAAAGTGTAAGGCATTGAAAGCAAGTGACAAAGAGTTGACATGTAATTACTAGCTTAAAACGTACAGGAAATGAACCAATAATGAGAGGAAATATCTAACAAGTAAAAACATTAAGTAAAACAAAATGCGATGCTACGTACAACGTTCCAGCATTGCATCAACTACCCGACACAATACTTTTATAATGCGTGAAACTCAACAAAAACACAGAGAAATAGAGGAACATATTTCCCTTAATATCATACGTGTTATATCCAAAAATAATTCTTTGATACTTCACAGTGTAACAGCAAAAGTGGCTAATGACTCTTTCGCGCGAGACAAAAAAATAAAAAACTCGTGAGTGGCTCTACAAGTTAAGCATACCTTAGTTTAACCAGACCACTGAGCTGATTAACAGCTCTCCTAGGGCTGGCCCGTAGGATTAGACTTATTTTACGTGGCTAAGAACCAATTGGTTACCTAGCAACGGGACCTACAGCTTATTGTGGAATCCGAACCACATTACACCGAGAAATGAATTTCTATCACCAGAAATAAATTCCTCTAATTCTTCATTGGCCGGCCGGAGACTCGAACGCGGACCCAGCAGAGTGCTAGCCGAGGACGATATCGACCCACCAATGAGTGGCTCTACAACTTCCTGGTTTCAACAGAAACGCTTGCATGCCTTAGCATTTTAAATGACTATTGACATTTCACCAGAAACCGAACATCATACTGCAGCACATTATGATTTTGACTGAGTGATTCAATATTATCTGGTGTCAGAATGCATTATGAAAACGGGGTAAACTTTCGCAGACAAAAACTCGCATATCAAACCAGATTCTTTTGAAAACAACTCATGTAAGGTTAAATACTCTCCGTGAAAAAAGCTCACAAAGTTTGCTTAAGAATTACATGGGAGTAAGACTAATATACTAATTATTTATCCTCTTCTAAGGATTATTTCGGATATACTAAATGACATAATATTACAGAATGGATCATAAATATCAATACTGCATACTTACCATCCTCCAGGGACACCAATTTACACCCAACCAAAAAAACATAACAATCCCATCTATTCTCTCCAAATGACAAAATCTAAACACCCTTCTCATATCCTTCAAAGGATTTCATAAGACGGGAATTACATACTCTAGTTACTAACTATTCTCATCCTCTCCAGTGTAATACACTCATTCTCAGTTTTCAGTAATCATTACAAAATACACAAACTTACGTGAATACCTTGGTGCCATCTTTAAAGTAATAAAAACTCATATCCAATAATGATTCGCCACAATAAAAGACATGAAAACATCACATAATGTCAATCTTTGAAGGAATACAAACTATCATTACTTAATTATAATCTTTAAAGGAATAAAAAAACTCGCTATAACTAATCAAGGCTCTATAAAATGATAAACAACCATAATATTTCATTACTATCTTTAAAAGGTTGAATTTTACAAATCTACTTACCAAGTACCAAAAATACCAGATTACCATCTTTAGAGGGATACAAACTCACTTATCATCTTTAAAAGGATAAAACTCAAGAGTACCTAAATGCCACCTTCAAAGGGATAAAAACTCACAATGTCTAATAAAAATATTTTAAGGGAAAATCTCACGCTACCTAATTACCATCTGTCGAGGAATAACAACACACAATGCTCGGTAAATATATCTTTTAAAGGGATATAAACTAGTGTAAAGTGACTACCTTTCTTCTTCAAAGGGATAAAACTAACACAAAACTAACTACCTTTCCTATTCTAACGGATAAAATTAATTAAATTTACTACTTTTCCTCTTCCGAGGGATAACACTAAAACAAATCGATTACTTTTCTTCTTCAGAGAGACAAAACTCATACAAAACCCACTACCTTTCCTCTTCTAAGGGATAAAATCATCAAACTCAAGTCCTACATATTATCCTCACAGACGGGTTTAGGGAAAAAAAAAAAAAAAAAAACTCACAAACTCACATGAGTCAGGGCACTTGACCACCACTACTTCGACCACCTCCGACAGGCGATCTCGCCTAAGGCAGCACCCCAGGAAGGAAGTCATCCTCCTCCTAGAGTGGCTTCTTCCTTCCTCCTTTTGAGCGCCCCACGCTCTCTCTCTCTCTCTTTCCTCTTCTTCTTCCTCCTCCTCCTCCTCCGCCTCCTCCTCCTCCTCCTCCTCCTCTACGCCTACTACTAGTACTCCTCCACCTTTCTCGCCTCCCCAAAAGTTATTTTCTCATTGGGTTAAATGGAGGCATTTTTTTTTTTTCTTCGCACACAACAGCTGTCGGTTTTATGTCAGTAAAATTGTCTCTCTTGTTTCATCACAAACTGTTGTTTATTTATCATTCTCATCCACAAGAGATAGTCTGTATTTTTCTAATCAGTCTTGATGCTTTCTACATATTGGAAACTTAATTCTCTTTCTTATTTGTAGAAATAAAATAAAAACGATTTTCCAGTGGACACTCACTTTCACTCCTTAACTACAGAACACACTTATTTTTATTTAAACACGATCTTCTCCCTGTGGACATATTTCTAGTTCTTATTAACATAAACACTGGGAATATTCTTCACAGACAATTTTCAAAGGGATTAAAACATATTTACAATAATTACATATATATATATATATATATATATATATATATATATATATATATATATATGCATATAGGTAAAATGTTTTTAATGTAAACATACAATATGTATTTTAAATAAACATTATATATATATATATATATAGATATACATATATATATATATATATATATATATATATATATATATATATATATAAATTTATATAAACAGGAAACGGATGTTCATCAGTGTCTACAGTATATAAACATACACGCAACCATATTTCACCCACACTCTTCTTTCCTCTGTTTCAAACAATGAGTATGAGAAACAAAAAATAAAAACAATCAATGAATGTATTATTTGTTCTCTACAGGTTTTGGCCCACGAATATTAAAGATCCACTTAACAGCCAACGTGAAAAATATCCTAGTCCCACATACATGTCGACATTGGACTGCAATCTATACGGAATGGTTATGTATTCATGGCACACAATGGCCAAATATTTATGTACCCCACTTAATACGTACGTAATCATTTATTTTCCTTTCCCCCATAAGAGGCCTCCCAAAATAGGAAGGGCTTCAGATAACAATCGTACCCACATTTATAATTTAACTGATGCAACAAGGATGAACAACATGTGTAGAAAACTCCAAAGACTTGACCAATAACAGATGTTTCCATAAAAGGCTCATTAGCAGTGTTGGCATTCCCCCTCATCACACAAATACACACGCACACACACACACTGCACCACTCACCTCTATCATTCAAGCACTCTCGTCAATACAGAATAATTATTAAGGTCTATCCTATCAATCCTCCCTTTCATCCCATCAGGCCAACACAATCTCAGTCTCCCTAACTATCTTTTCAACACTTCGGAATATTACGCCATTTCTAACAAATCATAGTTCTACAATCTCTCCACATGACCAGATCAAATACAATTCCTGTGCTAACTTTTTACCAAATCAATTTCCCATCTACAACTCTCTCAGCTTTTAATCTATGTTTTTCATTCCATTCACTCAAGGAGGAACATAAATTTCAAGAGCTTTAATAAAGGAGCGTCGGTTTAACAATCCCTTTATACATTAAAACTTTTGCTTTCACAGAAAATCCTCTACTCTACCAAACCTTCGGCAGGGGTGCAGCTAACTGTCTCTCCTCAAGTATTCTGATCCTACCACTTTATTCATGTTTTCTCCAAACTACCTGCACCAATCAACCATTTTCATTCTCTCAGCCTGTGTACATTCACTGCCTTATTTTTCTGGTTTAGAGATACTCTCAAAATCTTACGCTCGTTAACATTTGGGAAAAAAAAACTTGCAATTTTTGCAAACACTTTCAAACTCTCTTCCTTATCTTCTGTAGCTTCTCTTGCGCAACACCAAATAATATTGTACAAGCCTCAAACATCAACCACACCACATAGGAACCATAAACTTGTCCTTGCATCTGTTATTTTCCTTACTTTCTCTTATCACGCTAACAAGAAAAAATATACATAACACTAACCACCAAGTGACCAGACACTGGTGTTTATCTATGTGTGTGTGTGTGTATTGTGTGTGTATGTATGTATGTATATATATATATATATATATATATATATATATTGTATATATATACATATATATATTAGCTGATCAACTCGTCTCTGCCCGGGAAAACTCTGGATGACACAGTGTACATGTAGGGGGAAGGGAGATGGGAAGGGAGATGGGAAGGGGGAGGGAGAAGGGAGAGGGGGGAGGGAGAATGAGAGGGGAGGGAGAAGGGAGAAGGGGAGCGGTTTTGTGTTGACAGTCCGACTGACAGTTCTACATTTTTCATGTGAAAGTTCACCCTCCAAACAGTTGTGGGTGAACTGACAGGTATCACTGTGGTGAGTGTCCCTTTTATCCAGGTATTAATCTTCTGTCTGTCCCTTTTATCCTGGTATTACTGTACTGTCTGTCCCTTTTATCCAAGTATTACTTTTCTGTCTGGCCCTGATATCCAGGCATTACTGTGGTGACTGTCCCTTTTATCCAAGTATTACTGTGGTGACTGTCCCTTTACCCAGAAATTACTGTGGTGACTGTCCCTTTTATCCAGGTATTACTTTTCTGTCTGTCCCTTTTATCCAGGTATTACTGTGGTGACTGAAAAGGATTTTCAATAATATATTTCTATGGTTTCGAGTACATGAAATGAGGTATGATAAACCCGTAAAGTTTGTTTACCGCATATGTTACAAAGCGAAGGGGAAGGGGGCGGAGGTATGGGTTTGAAACCTACCCTATTGTCTAAGTTGGATCAAATGATGGCCACGTGCCAAATTTTGTCTAGATCGGTCAAGCGGTTCGGATTTCTATAGCGCACTAAGTTACAAACTTACATACAAACATCCACTTTCATATATAAGATATATACACATGCATACACACATATATGTATATACATACATATACATATATAAATACAATATATTTATAAATAAATATATATATATATATATATATATATATATATATATATATATATATATATATATATATATATATATATATATATATATATATATATATACATATAGTTTTGTACCTCTTACACACATGTAGGTTTTCATTTATTCAAATATTATGCCACAAATACCCTTTACTACCGAGTTACTATTGCCATCAAATATTAAACTGAAATATTATTATAATCATGTCAGTGTGCAGTGCCCATCAAAATTGAAAGAAGATGCAGACTACAGGAAAGGCCTTACGATAATACGTATTCATTAATTAACGAAGGTTCAGAGAATTAGCCAAGCACATCTTTCTTTTTATCCACTTAGGACTCTATAAAAACTGATATAAAAGCTGTTATACAATTTAAAACAAAAAACAGAAGGATGTGTCTTTCTGACAGCAGACTCGACTGGCAAAAAATGAAATAAAACAATACACAGGATGTCTCCATAAAAAATGAGGCGGGGGGAATCAAGGAAATACCGTGTTTTCACAACGTTTAGAAAAATCACTCGCCATAAAAAAACACAACAGTTATAAAAAAACAGCATTCTTTCGTCAGTGCACGCTCAAGCTGGAAAACAAGTTAATCCATATTTGGTAACAGTGGAATGTGTAGTAACTGATGACACTGTTTGTCTAGTTATAATTTCTCACATGAATCTGCATTAGTTAACGACAGTGTATGTTTAGTTATCAGTTCCATTTTCTCACTGGAATACGTCAGGCGGGAGAGTGACTGGTTTGGTGTAAAAGTGGCTCTGAGATAAGGGTGTTTATGTCTTCATGGCGAACAGTCAGAGAGGAAATTGGATGTGGAAACTACGTATGTCGTGTGATAAGACGATGGGTCGTGAATGGAGAGAGTGGAGTGGCAGGCAATTGCTAATGTTGCTGCACTGATTACGGAGTGCGCCGAGAAACTGGGGAAATAAGTGAAAGAGCCTGACAGTGTTTCCCAAAGCATAAAGTGGTAGGGAAACGTGTGCAAGAGTAAGGTTGTAGGGATAAAATCATAATCGGGAAAAGGGAGCAATGAAAGCTAGATAGTATAAGACTGATTCGTAGAGTATTTAAAATTAAATATACAGGATCGAATTTCAGACGCGCGTCCTTCGGCTTTGCTTAGCAACTGAACTACAGATGGAACATCACCGGCAGATTGATTGATTCATTGATTTATTTAAGAGGTCAAGCCACTGTTAAGGTCACTGGAGCAAAGTAAAAGTAAATATCTGGGTCAACAAAATAAAATACATACTAAGCAATACATTAAACGTTCTATTCACTGTAAAAGAATATCAAAATAACAAGAAACTAAATATTTATAAATCAAGAAGCGTAATCATGATCTACAGATGAGTGTAAAGCAAACCGCTGTTAATTTCAAATTCATCCCTGTCCTACCAGATGAGAAAAATTATACTGACAGATTCTAGCGGAAAAAATATGATTACATTTTATCTGAATATATGACATACCCAGAAAAAGAAGTTCAGAATATTCATTAAAAAAAAAACATCAAATTAACTACTCGATAAAAAAAGATCACACGCACATTAAGATGTTTTGGTTAAAACCTATTTTTTAATTAAATACAGTAGAAAAAGTCGACAACCTAAAAATAAAATATGTTTTCACCATAATCTCACTCATAGCTTCTAAGATACTTCACAGCACACGGACGCTACAATATCAAACAAACAACAAAATAAAGAAGCATCCTGAACACCCCCCCAAAAAAAAAAAAAAAATCGTAAGAAGAATATTTTACGACTACTGTCTAAGTAAATGTTATCAGTAAATTAGGGAGAACAATAACACAACGCAAACGAACGAGGATCTCTCACATACTAAAACAACAGGACGAACAAAAGAACGTAACCACAAATCCGATACTCTCTCTCTCTCTCTCTCTCTCTCTCTCTCTCTCTCTCTCTCTCTCTCTCTCTCTCTCTCTCTCTCGTGTTTCGTAAGCATTGGCTCTGCCGGAACAAGATCTTGAATGGTATCCGCAGGACGTAACTTACGTTACACAATGAATGACGGTAATCCGAGTAAACGCATTGCCACAAGTTACTTGTTTTTTTGTGTGAATGCTACGTTTTCCTTTATTTATTATTATTATTATTATTATTATTATTATTATTATTATTATTAAGATAGTTATACCAGACCTATGGGTTGATCACCAGCTCTCACAGGGCTGGCCCGAAGGATTTGTTTTACCTTATATTTTTTTTATTTAGATTTTGTCGAATAAATTACAACCTTTCAAAAACTTTACAATTGGGTTAATTTCAAATGTTGACGTTTCTGACAAAATTTCACTGATCTACTTATTTCCAAAACTTGATGTCCGCTGCTGATGACGTTTTCCTTTAGCTTTCCCAGACGAGAAAATACATAAAAGCATCCAGCTAAACAAGACAGTTTGAGAACTAAGTAAAAATAGGAGAGAAAACCTTATGTTCAGAGTAATGAAATTAAGAGAGGGTTCAGTTATCCAAGAAAACAAGACCTCACGGGAATATTGGCTTTTTACGTAATCTGCCGTTTCAACAACTGCTGCGCTGCTAGTGGCCTACTACTGTGGATATTTTGGGAAAAATTATTATCTTATTTAGCTTACTACTAAGCAAAATACTCTTGCTTAAATACGTTATCGCGTATGTATGAGAACAGCTACAATCTGTGAGAGAGAGAGAGAGAGAGAGAGAGAGAGAGAGAGAGAGAGAGAGAGAGAGAGAGCTAAATCCCGCTTTTTGAATAATGTTGCATCTAAGTGATGCATTACTCAAATTAAAGCAACAAATATTTATCTAAACTATTTTTCCACATTTTTTATTAAAAGGTGGATAAACACGCATCAGGCCTTTGAGGCACATAATTTTTTTATAATAATAAAATACGTAAAGACACCTGCACGACCTGACATATATATATATATATATATATATATATATATATATATATATATATATATATATATATATATATATATATATATATATATATATATATATATATATATATATATATATATATATATATATATATAATATATATATATAGTATAATATATATATATATACATATGTATATATATATATGTTTGTGTGTGTATATGTATATATGCCTTGGGTAATTTTCCATAGTTCTTTATCTCAAGCGAGAGGCTGTAACACGGCCTCTTCATCACGGCATTCCCCAGTCATGCGTATTCTTTCACTTCTTTGAGGGAAAGAGCAAGAGAACTCTCCTTTGCTTGCTTATTTCTTTTTTATCCTTTCTATCTTTGTTCTTATTGCTCTAAGTTACATACAACATTTATTGTTGTTTGTTGCCAAATACACTATCTGTTTACCGCTATTAATTGTTGGACAATTCATATCTATTTCATTTTTTTTGTGAATTTTCATGTGGAATCCATTAGACATTGTTCTTTTCGGCCAGCTACAACAAACTGTGCATTGTCTTAATATAAGCAGATAAAAAAGTACCATAAACCGTTTATGTATACTACAATAATATCTAAAAATAATTCACCAAATTTCTTTGAAGCTTTCCAGAATTAAACGAACAAAAACAAAGCTTTCCACAATTAAACGAACAAGAAATAAACTTCCCAGAATTACATTAAAAAAAGCTTTCCAGAGTTAAATAAAAAAAATTTTCCAGAGTTAAATGAACAAAAACAAAAAGTTTTCCAGAATTAAATGAATAAAAACAATAACTTTAAAAATAATCTGTACTGGCTACCATAAAAAAAAAAAGAATATACAGCAGCATCTGGCGTTGCTCTAACAAAGAAAAAACTACAGAGGTAAGAAGCCTAATAACTTAGATAAAAACATCCACACGTCACACCATAATCCAATACACGGCATCTGTCCAAGGAAAACGTACAGGCTAAAAAAATATGTTCAATAAAAAAAATTGTCTTACTGTTGTCATTCCCAACAGTGAATCCATACCATCAAATATCATGGTAATATATGGAAGGTACTCAAGACAGGTCCCAACCTAGGGACCTGCCCAATTCGGACCAAAGTATCTCCATTCTTTAAAGAATATTGTAATTTGTTACACAGGAAAAAAATAAATATACGGATGCACATATTGCTTTATTATATAAAGCATGTGTCGTAGAGGTTATGTGGAAAATATCACATAAAATCTGGTTAAAATTAAACAGACACAATTAACAAATAAGCAATTAATTACGATGTACAAGAAAATACGCTGAATCATTATAACTATTACTGTTAAGAGGCCAGCCAAAACGACCACTTAAAAAATGTACGTACGTAAAATTATCATAAAAAAATACTAATTAATAAAAATGAATGAGCTAAAGAAATTCCAAAATCCATAAACACAAAAAACCAAACGCACTAAAAAAAATCCTGTCCAATAATAATCTACCAATCTCTCACACAGTGAAGTTGCCTTTATAATTATAAAATGTCACCAACTGAAACCTGATATATTTGTCCAGGTTACGTCCCCGGATTCGGCGAATAAAATCCATCCTAGAAAAGGCATCAACGGAGGATTATGGATGTAATATCTACGGACTTTGAGGCCACGATTTCACTAACTAGGGATGTACAGTACAATATTCGTATCGAGTTGCTGGGAATTAATTTTTTGGTTATCTATGTGTCGTTACTGTACAACATTCGTATCGAGTTGCTGGGAATTATTGTTTTATTTATCTTTGTGTGTCGTTACTATATTTATCATTATTATCCATCATTGACATTTTTAATGTTGGTGTAAGCGTTTCTTCTGTTTCATGTAAAGTGTCACAATTTTTCCGATTACAATGATCATTATTATCAAATCTAAAATACGGTTTCCTGATGTACCATAAAAAAGGTGAATTCATCGACCGAGTGGTTAGCGTAACGGGCAAAGTGCCGGACGGAGAGACAGAAACAAACAGACAAAAACAAACAAACAAACAATTCTGCCTTGTGATGACAAGGGAAGTACGACAGACGCACTGACAAACTGCCAGGCAGAAGGATGCTCTTCCTCCATGTATAATTATGTATATTATAGTCTACCATTTGTTTAAAGACGGACTGAAATATTTTTCGTCACCTAAGATAAGTTGCTATAATAAAGTAAGTTAGATAAGTTGCTATAATAAAGTAGGTGTGACAGAGACACTCATAGACAGACAGACAGACAGACAGACGGTTAAATTTTCTTCATGTACAGCTTTCTATGATGGTGTACCTTTGAAGTTCTTCGTTGGAGGGGTGGATAGAGCTGTCGCCTGGCACGTTGGCCCAGCGTTCGACTCTCCTGCCCGGCTAATGAAGAATTAGAGGAATTTATTTCTGGTGATAGAAATTCATTTCTCGTCTTAATGTGGTTCGGATTCCACAATAAGCTGTAGGTCCCGTTGCTAGGTAACCAGTTGGTTCTTAGCCACGTAAAATGAATCTAATCCTTCGAGCCAGCCCCAGGAGAGCTGTTGATTAGCTCAATGGTCTGGTTAAACTTAGATATACTTAACTTTTTTGTGCTGGAGAGGGTACCGACAAAAAAAAAAAAAAAAAAACTTGTCCTGAGAGAGAGTCTTGAGAGAGAGAGAGAGAGAGAGAGAGAGAGAGAGAGAGAGAGAGACCTCCTAAAACAAAACTGCTTAATGAAAATTCATCAACAGCTTGTCCATTCAAAAAAAAAAAAAAAAAAAGCGAGCAAAATGAATGTAAAATATGCACAAGCCAGGAAAGGAGAGATCACCTGGTCTGTAATTCCCCATTATTATTCAACAGGTAAATATCCAGCTCCAAGGAGGAATGTTAATGGGGGAGGGGGCGAACTGATGTTTTCCCAATGGATTTTCCTCTATTTCAGGGGACGATTTTTATCTTTCACGCTCTGTATGTAAAACTTTTTACCTAACATGTTAGTGTTAAGAAGATCGTAGCTAAAAGAGATGAACGTGGGCGTTTTGACAGTTAATCCAAAATAACAACAGAAATAACACTTACTGCAAAGTCCTACAGAATATGAATAACAATAAATATAACACTTCCTTTCAAGTCCTGCAGAATATGAATAACAATAAAAACAACACTGTTATTGCTAAGTACAACAGAATATGAATAAGAATAAAAATAACACAGCTATTGTTAAGTCATCCTGAATATGAATAACAATATAAAAACAAATCATCCCAAATATAAATAACAATAAAAATAACACTGCCAATGCCAAATCATACCGAATGTGAGCAACCAAAACTAAAACTGACTATTATCTAGAGTTAGATAAAATATAGTATTAAAATTATTCTCAGGAACTTGTAATTAATATCTTACCCAAAAGGTCAGACTCGTTAAGAAATTCTTTCTTACCGGCCTTGGCCTCATTCGCGCTCATTAGCCGTAACTTTATGCGACACTCATTAGACAAGACGCTCTAATTTGGGCTAAAATATCAAGAATGAATATTGTTATTAATATGAATTATCATTTTTCTTCTACGCCGCGTTACGCAATGGGCGTGTGTGAAATTCCGACGCTCGCCTTTTCTCTGTGTTTTATCTTCCACAAATCTCCACTCGCTTCAACCCCTTCTACTAGTTCTCTAAATGCGTCTAGGCTCGCCAACTCTAGACTGGTGACCAAGGAGCCCAGTCAGTATCTGACCTCACCAGAGTGAAGAACGAGGAAGCTCTCTTCAACCGGATTAAGGTGCTCTCCACCTGGTCAGTCCACAGATTGTTTAAATAGCTGTTATTTCAGTGAAAAGGAAGAGAAGACTCCAAATAAAAAAAATACTTTTGTATTAAAGCTGATATGCTACCAATATTCATCATTCATGTGTGAATACATTACACAGATCATACAATATTGGTTAAAAGAGCAACAACGCTTCAAAATATATTTTTGTACCTACGCTTGTATACTGATTGACAATATTCCTTGGTATACACGAGTTCCCAACGCGTAGTGTTACAAAACATGAAGACATAAGAAAGGTCACGATAAAACATAATATATATATATATATATATATATATATATATATATATATATATATAATATATATATATATATATATATATATATATATATATATATATATATATATATATATATATATATATATATATAT